>NC_092861.1:129338409-129345029 GCF_032062135.1 Pyxicephalus adspersus
CAAAAACAGCCAGGTGGTTACTGAAAAGTGCCAGGTGGTGCACCCGGCTAAAAGGGGCTGGGGAGAACACTGATGAAATCTTTTTTGGTTCTGCATACATACTGTAATCATTACTTGAGATTTTATACTCCCTGATGAATTTTTATTCATTCAATAATATGGAGAATGAGATGGGTATGAAATGCCAATTGGTTGGTCACTACAGTCCCATGTTTTTAAGAGGACAGGTATGATCATTAGGTAATATGGTAAAAAATCTTGGTCTATAAAAGAAGAAAAAAATATTTAACAAAATATTAATTTTGGTTGAATGGGCCTATTAAATTCACACTACCCAAAAATACAGCTTTTTGTGTCAGTATGTGCTTTGTAAAACTTAATTCTGTTCCCAACATTGACCCTATTTGCATGGAGTTTGTTCGAATTTTTAGTATCTGTGTGAGTTTCTTTCCTACAATCCAAAAAGATGCCAATTAGTTTTCAGACAAATATTAAATTATTATAGTTTCTGTAAATACATAAAGTAGTAGTGATAAGAACATTAGTAGGTGTAATCCATAGTAGTGGTAAGAACATTAGATTGTAAGCTCTTTTGGAGATGCAAATGAATTAATGTTCTCTGTAAAGAACTGCAGATAAAATGCCGGCTTGGGTAAATATGATACAGTAAATTTTATAAAAAGTATGGGAATGCAACAGTTAATTGGTTCAATATCAATGAGTGCAATCATTTATCTTGTTTGTTCTGCACCACCTATCGACATTACATTTGATCTAGTAGTTGTCATCACTTTTTTTCTCTTCTTTATTTAAAATCCGTATTTGTATTCAATGTTATAGGTAACCAGAAGGTTGGCTGTGTGCAATATGGACTGGGACAGACTGAAGGCTAAAGACCTGCTTGCACTCTTTAACTCCTTCAAGCCCAAAGGTGGAATTATTTTCTCTGTTAAGGTAAGGGAATAGGAAAGTAAATAGTGTGTAGTTTTTAATAAATGTATATTTAACATATGCAAGTTATGTACAAGGACAGAAACTTAGATTTTTTTCAAATATGTGTTTTATGGTTTTAGAATAAAAAACAGCACATGGAATGAAATACATGTGCCACTAATGTAATTATTATTGTCATGCTAGGTCAGAAATTAATGCTTATTCAGTGCTCAACCCAGAATTTTTTAAGCTGGGAGGGAAGAAATTGTAGGCGGGTGGAAGCCCCTGAATAGTGACCCCAACTCATCAGTAACCACCCAAAAACAGTTGTGTGGTTGCTGAAAAGTGCCGGATGGGACGCCCTGCTAAAAGGGGCTGGGGAGAACACTGCTCATATATTCTTTTGCAGACATCCTCATAGTGTAAAATTCACTGATTATGGCTGGACTTTATAAAGGATTGAAAGATAGACATGACCTAACACATGCTTTATAAGTACTTCATTACCTATGATTGTAGCTCTTCTCCCTAAAAAACAGGGATACCAACAAAAAGTGCTATGGTAAACTGGAACATTACAGTGATGTCAGAAAAACTCTTAACTCTTCTGCCTTTTTTCTGGATACCTATATAATATAGCTTACTAATTAGTTGCAGAAAGTTGTTTCCTAAACCTAAACACGAAAAAAATACATCCTTGCTGTGTGCATCAAATTCAAAGTAGCTGTGACAATAGTAAAGACTCCTAGCATCATCATGACATGACCACTGTACTGCTGAGAACCTTGGTGGAAGAGAGCGGTGGAGTTCGTAATATAAAATTTAGTAATGGCTTCTGGGGCTCACTGTCATCCAGCTGGAAGTTGATATAAAGCTATTGTTGGAGGGGAGTATACAAGGGTGCAAAAAACAGAAATAAAATAAAGTGCGCAACTGACATATTACATATATTGAACTCAGGCTTTCAGTAACTAGTTTATTCAATCCCCCAGATTTACCCATCAGAGTTTGGAAAGGAAAAGTTAAAAGAGGAAGAACTTCATGGACCCTCGGAATTGAAGAATGTTTCAGAAGATGTTTCAGAAGATAAGGGGTATGTTATCTACTTAAAGAGCACCTAAAGAGATGAAGAATTGTACAATTCCCTTTCAGACCTACCAGCCGCTATGTAGTACAAGGGCCTGTTGGATTGGACAAAAATGTTACCGATTGTTGTTTTATCGTTTTTAGGCTATGTACACGTGCAATAATTGTCGTTGGAAAGGACCTTTCACAATCCTTTCCAACAACTAATGACTTCACGATGCATGAATGAGTGCTGTAAATACAGCATCTGCTTTATGGAGAGGGGAGGGAGAGAACAATGTAGCTGCACCTCGCTGTGCTCTCTCCCCTTCACTTGCATTATGATTGTTTCATCGTCCGTGGAACTGCCAGGACGGTTCAGACAATGGACGACGAGCACTGTACACGCGCAAATTCTTGTCCGATATCTATTGCGCGTGTGTACCTAGCCCTATATATATTGTTGGTAAAAGTAAAAGAGATTATGCAGCCTTTGCATGATTTCATAATGTTAGACTAATTTAACATTTTCACATTTTTATCTTACTGCTTTGTTATAATAGCAAGCAAAGCAGATGAAAGTAAACAAGACAAGTGCCAGCCCTAAAGGTGACACGAAGAGGACACTGGAGAGGCCAAGCCTAATCTTTAGCTTCCCTACCTTTCTTCTACACCGCATTTGTTAGCTATTTAGGTACAGTCATGCCTGAACACTGCATGTAGAGGGGGAGATTCTGCCTGTAATAAAAAGCAGCTGTACCCCGGTAATTAGCACAGTGGGGTGCTGCCGACAGAAATATGAAGCTTAATGTTGCTGTATTTTGCAAGGCTTGTAAATTTAATGACCTACTCTGTACATCTTTAATGTACTTCTTGTCTAGCCAGCTATTAATCATCTTTTTTAACAATGCTGACCATCCGTCTCCAAAATCAGTTTAGCATTCAGTCATTTCTATAGTATGTAATAGGGTAATGGTAGCCAGTAACCCATAGTGCTCCAAACAAAACCATAATTTGCTTTCATACAGATCTATTAAAATAGTAACATAATGAAGGCTATTGATTAACTCGTTCTTGGCCAGGGACTATTGAGTCTAGGATGCCTAGGCCAAATTACCAGGATTGTATCTTTCAGTAATTTGGCAAAAACACAGTTACTACTGTCACAGTTAGGTAAATATCTGTTAATTTACTTGTACTACTATATTGTAATTCTGGTGATTAATGAAAATGTTAGGCTCCAATCTGTTGTGCTAGTGCACCAAACAATCATCATAATCTGCCATAAATAACTTTTTTTTTTGGATGAGGTCTGCAATAGCAACATAACTCTATCACAACAGTTTAAAGGATACCTGTACTGAGCTGCCATTGCTTACCTTTTTTTCTTAAATGTTTCTGGTCTGTCATGCCATATAAGTTTCTTTAACACTTTTTAAAGCACTGACCGGCACACAGATCGGAAGTTTGAACGTTGCAGTATTTTTGATCAGCAATGGCTTCCCTTTTTTTCTCTCATTTCTTTAATTGAAGGTTTACTTGAACTCACCCTTGCATTAATACATCTGCCTAACGCAAGTTTCCCTTAATTTACTGTAATGATCAAGGGTAAGAATGACATGAGGTTCAATCGGCAGACATCAAGTTAATGACTGATAATGTCTTGTATTTGTTTTGAAAAACAAAATACATTTCACAACAATGTGTGGCATTTTCAAAATGATAATGTGTCAATATTACATTACAAGCATGGCTATATAAGGCTCTGTCCTGTAGTTGCTCCTATCAACTCTTTAATAGCTGTAAGCACCACCTTGCATTCAACATGGCCTTGGTGCTATGTAAACTTTGTTGCTCACATAAATCCACATGAAAGGGACAACACCATACCCGCTTGGCCAACTCCCTCAAGCTGGAGATCTCCCTGGCTTTTCCAGCACAAAGGCCTCAATCAGCCTTTCTTCTTAATCTACACCTGGCTTCAAGATCTAACTTTCATTCAGTCGATTAAATGCCAATTCATTTTTTGGATGATTAGCCAGGTTCTGCAGAGCCACATCAAATTCCTGGCCTGGGAAAGAGATGGAGTGTTTGCTCACTCATTCCCTCCAAGATACATCGGACCTGAATCACAAATAGAGTAAAAAATCTGCAGCAGGTCAATTACTTGTGGCTTTATCCAGGTTCTTTAACCCCTTTCCTAGGAGGATACTGACAAATACCACAAACCTAGCTTCACACATTACCCTGTATAATTTAAAGGTAAGTTTGGTTTGGTTAGGTGAAGTAACCAAAAAGGGAGATGAGCACTTTGTTTTAAAGTACTGCTACTTATCCTTAACTGCTGTCAGTGCCATTAAAATGAGTTGTCCTTGTTTGTATTCTATAGTACCAAAAACTAAGCAAAAAGCTGTTTTGTTATTTTTTTTTTTCCTTTTAGCCTTTATAAGGAGAAATTGCGTGAATATCAATTCAAGAGGCTGAAGTACTTCTATGCAGTGGTAGAATGCGACTCCCCAGAGACAGCTAATCAAATTTATGGAGACTGTGATGGGCTGGAATTTGAAAGCAGCTGTTCTTTTGTGGATCTCAGGTAAATTTCAATCATCAGCTTCAGCAGCAAGTATATTTGTGTCCTAGAACACTGTGTGAGAATTGTGTGTTCATTTTTTTTTACTGTTAGTGGAAGTGCTATGTTATTTTAAAGCTGATCTCCAAGGCAATATTTACTGCAAATACAGTAATATATAACATAAATCATAAAATGTAATTTAAATGCATCTAAGATAACTGCTTGTATTTAGGCTTGATATTAAGTCCCTATATATCAGTTCTCAGACTGGAGGAAGGATGGGCAGTACTTAGGGAGTATTAGGTGTACTGCATTTCATTGTACTGACCAGAATCTGCTGTAATAAAAAGACAGCATAGAGATAACCTCATCATTCTAGAGCAGGGGTCAACAAAGTTTTATGGCCACTAAGCCATTTATGGGGTGGGCGGGAGCACACTAGGCCGGACCCGCCCTAATGACTCCACACACCACCAGGGAACGCCCCCTGAAGTAAAATCCCTCTGCCCTGTATGCATTGCGGAGGAGAGGAATTTCCCTTCAGGGACCGTTCCCTATTTACCGCGCCAGTGGAAGTATCAATGTCGGCCGCAGTAAATAGGGGAGCCACTGCAAGGGGGCGCTGGTGGTTCCTAACGCCCCCTGGCTGTTAGGCCGTAACAAACTACCGGCTAGGCTGTATCTGGCCTAAAGGCCGGAGTTTGCCGACCCCCTGTTCTTGAGCTACTCCTTTACTTCTTCATTTTAATATTGGTCAAGCTGGCTTTGCTAACTTGAGGGCTAAAGCGTGTCAACCTGCCTACATCTGATACAATTAGAATAGTTTTAATCACCACTGTATGTCAGATAGGGACTTGGCAGTTGGGCAGGACTTACCTCAAAGCTGTGTCCCAAGTTAAAATAAATCACACATGTGTACACTGGATTCTGCCTTGACAGATAAAGTAATAATATCAGTTTATACCCTGTGGTTTTTAAAGTGGCTGTCAGGTACCCTGCAGGACATACCTATGCCAAATTTGTAGGGACATATTTTTTGATTTATAGTTAGCTGAGGTGTTTTAATAGGTGGTTATACATCATGCTCCAATTGTTATGAAAAAGATTGGGTTGCATTCTCCCTAATATATGGGCCCTTTTTTTAGAAGGCTTGAAATCCATCCTAGATCTGTTAATAGTATTTTACATAATGTTTGGTACCTCGCAACACTTTGCATGACATCAGCACAATGACTACCTTGTTCAAACTGCTTTATATTTACAGTTTTACTAGAAACAGCATTGGTAGGGCAAGGTGTGTTAGAACACGCCTTCAATGGCATTCAAGCAGAATTTGTCTCAACAGATCCATCATCTGATTTCTCAGGGTTATTATACTTTGTAATTTCACTTTACATTGCGTTTTTAAATAAATATGTTTTGTCTCTGGTCTCTGCTGCACTTGGCAGGTTTATTCCTGATGATGTACAGTTTGATGATGAGCCCAAGGACTCAGCCGTGGATGTGGATATCTCTACTTACAAGCCCAAGTTTTTCACATCTGCAGCCAATGTAACGTCCAAGGTATGAATGCGTTATTTGATTATTTTACAGGACTTTTCATTCTGACATAAAGGCACCTTGTTTCTCAATACACTTCTTACACATAAAGAACCTGGTGTATGTCAGTAAGCAAATTTGCCCTGTGTCCAACAAAACAGCAATAGCCCTTCATTGGACTATAACAACAAAGCCTTTGAAGTTTTGAGCAAACATTCTTTACCCATGCAAATGAAAGAGAGCTTTCCTTCAGACATAAATGCTCTTTTTAAAACGCCATCATTGGACTGCAGGGATAGAAGATAATATACATCTATGGAGTTATTGAATAAGCCTTATTTTATATGGAATTGAAAGACATTTCTGTCTATTTCTCTTTACCCTTCCTTCAACATATTTCCTGTTGTATAGATTATCAGGCACGAGCCATATAGAAATGATGATTATGACTTCTAGCACTAAATCAGCTAGGCATAAAGGATGATTTAACAATTTTTTTATTTATTTTTTT
>NC_092861.1:129345088-129387724 GCF_032062135.1 Pyxicephalus adspersus
TTAGGTAGAGCTGACTTGGGATGAGACTGATCAGGAAAGGATCATGACTCTAAACAGACCATTCAAAAAAAATGAGATCCTTGACATGGATTTTCAGGCATATTTAGCATCTAGTAGTGAAGAAGAAGAGGAAGAAGAACTCCCAGCAGGTTAGTTTAGTCTATTTTTGTTAAAAGACCTAATGCCTGTGGCAATAAAGGAAACCCGTAATAAAAAGAAAAGTGTAAAAAAGTTTTTTTTTTTTTAACACTTGCAATCCTGTTGTTGGTGAAAATGGTTTAAAATGTTGTCAATCACTGATTTAAATCAATTGGGTAGTCAAGGATTTCTAACTTTTCTGATTTTCCTAGCTGCATGTTCAAGAGACAGGTACTTTCAGGTAGTGCACTTTTCAGCAGTTATATTTCCCATATTTCTGTCATGTTTCTTTTTTTCTTTCAAGCATTGAACTGTCTTCATCATTGCTGTTATCTTTAGCAAACAACAAGATAACACAATAGTAGTTCAAAATATATAATTACATTATATATTTTTTTTGCTTTTGGCAAAAAGTTCACGTACCTTTAATTTATTTGTAATTTTTCACACCATTTATGTTTTTTAGATATTATAAAGAACGAAGATGTGAAATCTAAAAAAGGGCCAAAGGATGATGAAGACCAGATTGCTCGTTACAGGGAGCTGCTTAAGACCATACAGGATAAGGAAAAGAAGCAAGAGGAGAAAGATGTGGAAATGGAAGTAAAATGGGTCCCAGGTAATTTCTCCTCTTTATAATTAACATAAAGAAGAGTTTCCTTTTTTTTTTTTTTAGCTGCAGTACGTTATATGAGAAGGATATTTTAGAGTTTGCTTTCAGGGAAATATATGTAAGTGCATACATGGATATTAACTTTTAAATGATATTGGCTTCTTCAGATGGAAATTCAGTTAAAGATACACTGTCTTCTGCCTATTTAGGAGAGCGGGACAGATCTTCCTTCTAGCCAATATAGATATAAGGAAGCATGTGTCCTCCCCAATCATCATTGACCAGTCACTTTGGTACGTTTTGACACCAACAAACCAGAGCTTACCCTAGGTGGAATCAAAGTAGACCAATAGTATACACACACACACATTTATCAAAACATACCCAAGTGACTGGTGATTGATGATTGGTGAGGTCACATGCTTCATTAAATCCGTATAGCCACCATAGGTGGGTTGTTATTATTAAATGGGATTTATACAGCACCAACATATTAGGCAGCGCTGTACATTAAACAGGGTTAGTTTTTGTTGCTGGGAGGGTGGGCTACCAGGAGGCTTTGTAATTTGCCATTTGCATTGGGTGAGCAACAGTGTCTGTTTATTGGCCATTCCATAATGAACATTTGAAGCTTCAGTTAGCTCATTATGGCTCATATAGCCTAACACTTCTTACTCATGTGTATCACAGTGTGCTGATTCTGCATGCAGCCGTGCCCCCTTACTGCATTACTGCAGAGGAGGGATTTTACAACTGATGGTGCAATTCAGAGATTGTTACCACTGGTAGTGGTTTCACGTGCTGTGATGCATTGCATGAAGGGAAGGAGTGAGGACTAGGGTGGGGATTAGGTGCATGGACTGGGAAAGAAAGGAATATGATAGCCACATCTATGATGTTATGGTGTTGTTGGTAAAGCATTTCATAGTCAGTGGTGCTGGAAGAACCCTATTCTGTACATAAGTATGTAGTTTAGTTCCGTGTTAAGTAGCACTTTGTTCTGACCAGAATTTAACAATCCCATATTGATGATGTCTACAACAATAATCTCCTAAGCAAACACCAAGTAGAGCTTTAAAATCACAGCGTAGATCATTAATTTTGCAAGCTTGCCCTGTAAAAGTGGCTCTTATTCTAAAAAAATGTCCTGCTTTTAAAGAGATATGTTTTAAAAGAAGGGGGATACATTGATTTATTACTATGTGAAAATATTCCAAATCACCACTAAGGGTCACTGTCACCTTACACAATGTCCTGACATCATCCATATAGTCTCAACTAATATTCAAGTTTTAAATAAAGTTTGAAGTTTGATATGTGCAAATATCTAAAACAGTGAAGCAGATTTCCTGTCCAGTCATTTTCTATAGTAATAATGTTCAGGCACTTAATGTGATAAATAATGTAAAACAAAATACCTTTACCTAGATAGCAAATGTGAGCATGGTGCCAAATATTTAATGCTGAACTGCAGGGATAAACACATTTTTGTCTATGCAGTTGGTCCTCCACCCTCCTGCAATGGTTATAATTATATCTAGGGGAGGAAAGATCAAGGCGTAAACCTAACTCCTTGCTCCTGCAGGACACTCTGCTCCACTGCCTTGCACTTCAGAATGTAGGCTTGTCTTTGGTATGTGTAAAGACAAAAAGGCAACAACAGGTTTTTGCAGCCTCTTGAAACAACTGAAAAATAATAACAAGTACTGTCTGTAATTACTCCTGGGCACCTAGTACTTTGTTCTTGTGACCCAGGGGATAAATTGATACCAAAGGGCCACCTGAGTATGAAAGGCATTTGGTTTGGGGTGTGGGTTATGAAATGTGCACAGTCAAGAGCTTGAAAAATGGTAGCCGGTATCGAGGCAGTTAATACAATAACAAATTAAACATTTTTTATAGCCCAAAAAAATATAGACACCACAAAGTTGCTGCTGGACCATTGTTAAAATGTGTTGCAGTCAGGCTGCGTAAGTTCATAGCAGTGGACGCCAACCTTTTGGGACCGGCAGACCACTAAATTCACTTGCTCCGGACCACGCATGCGCGGGGAACCGGGTGTCACTCAAAAGGGAAGCAACTTCCTCTTAGTGACGTAATGATGCCAGAACCCGTCCACTCTCCCATCGCAGGTCTGCAGTAGGAGAGTGGGCAGGTTGTGTCCAGAGACAACTCTCCCACCACCCCGAGCTTGCGATCTGTACAGGAAACATGGTCCATGGCTCTGGCGGGTGCATCCCCCCCCCCAGAGGGGTCTTTTTACTGACACTGCTCATGGGCGCACTGGCCAGAGCTGCGGACCACCAAAATGTTCTTGTGGACTACCATTTGGCAACCGCTGGTTTAAAGGATATATGGGGGATCTTTTTTTTTTTTTTCTTCACACTATTTTGATTTAACATCTCCTGTCCTGGCAACACATTAGTGATCTGGACTGCTGCTTGACACATCACGGGTCTCCAGCGTTCTGACAATCGCCCTTCACAGTGCTATGGTCAATAGCTAAGAGAACTCAAACCCTGTTTAGTGTTCTCGCTAGCACCTTTTAGCTGGGTGCACCTTACAGCATTTTTCAGTAACCGCTCAGCTGTGTTTGGGTGGTTACTGATGAGTTTTGGCACCATGCACAAGCACTGGACAGCTGGGGTATTGGATGAGCTATGGCAGAGCCAGTGTAGTGCTGTGTAGAGTTTACATGTACTGGGGACCCAGACCACTGTGCTTTTTGTTGAGCAACACTCCCAACCTGCGGTGTACTGTCATTGGGCATTTTAGGCAGGTCGTATTTTTATGCGGACTGCCCTAGGTAGTGCATGTATTTGATACTGAAGCTTTAAAATAAAATAAAAAATTGAAATCTATTCAAAGAAAGCGGTGGCCCACAGAAAGTAAGACTGGGGAGGAAAGTGCATCTTTTAGCCAGAAAATTAGATTGGATGTCTATTAGGATATCTGACTTTTTGCATTTCCTGATGCACACTGTGAGAAACTCAAACTGTGCAATGCAGTCAAACTATTTCATTAAAGGATTGAAGTCTGTATAACAATGCTAGATATAAAACAAATGTTCTGGTATTTTAACGGAGATTTCCAAGAAAAAATAACTCGGCCCCCATTTAGCGGCATCTGCCCACAGTAAATTTTGTGGAACCCTCTATGCCTCTATTGATTATATTACTTGCTAGCAGGAGGCCTTAGAATGAGTAAAGTAAAGGCAGCTTCTATCATCTTTCATTATAGGTCCTCTCTAAAACTGTAGTTTTCTTTTTCCTTCCTGATTAAGTCTAGGCTACATTATAGGGGGGGTCACCTTTTTGTTCCCAATGGGGAAACCTAAGCGTGTTTAGAATAGGAATCATATGTATATCATCTATCTAGTTATTATACATGCAGTCTATTTTGACAATCTATTAGTAAACGGTTACTCTATTGTCTCCGGAGAATTGCGCTTTGTAAAATGTTACAAGTCAAGCAAAGTTTTATTATTTTATTCTTTGCATAGCGTCTTGCCCTCGATCAAACCTTTCCCCACTGTTGACAGTGCAGGAAATGCTAATTTAATCACTCTTTTCCTAGTGCACAGATAAAAGGACGGGGATTTAAGTCATGGTCTGGTAATTATACCTCCCAGTTGGGGGGATGAAAGGTCCCCTTGAGCACTTTGATCTGTCATTGTGCATCGCTGCTAAATGTAAAATGAAAAAACCCAAGTAATATGATAACACTTAGCAAATAAGTCAGAAACTGTTCAATGTAATATATTGTGCAAACAAGCTTTTAAGTCACCCTTGATTTGAAGTAATGGGTGGGATTTATTTGGCTGATGTGTTGTCCATCTGCTAAAAGATGAACCATGAGACTAGACACATTGGAGGGTCTTTAAAGTAATGAAGAATAAAAAAAAAAAGATAGTTTCCTATTGTTCTTGAATAGAATATTTTAGCCCGAAGTGTCTGTACATGGCACAGTAAATATAGGACTGACTGTGCTGTATAATTCTATATCAAAGAATACAAGCTATACAATACCAGGGCTGTTATCATATGCTATGGTTAATGTCATGAACCTATCTCATGCAATCATGTCCATTGTGGCTGCATTTTACAGCAGCAACTATTTTGACAAGCTTTTATTTTACCTAAATATTTTTATTTTTTACAAAATAAGTGAATTTAAAATAAGGAGGGAGCACTAATTGGGACCATTTTCATAACAAAAACACTATCCGGCTGATTTATTGAAGCTTTCAAAGGCTGGAGAGAATACACTTTCATCAGTGAAGCTGGGTGATCCAACAAACAAAAATAGATCTGATCCAAGGATTGAAAAGATATGCCAACAAATAGCAAATAACTTTTCCATTCCAGGTTTGCTGGATCACCCAGCTTCACTGATAAAATTGTATCCTCTCTAGCCTTGGAGAGCTTTAATAAATCAGTGGCTTTGTGCATATACACACTGATATGAACTCTTCTTTCAACCCATATACATGGGCAGTTCATTGCAGCAAAGGAGCAGCCACAGGTCAAATTTAATGAGAGAACATCTTCTTAAAGATAACATTTGTGTTGCCCAATTTATTCCTTTTGTGTGCAATAACAGTTTATTATCCCATGCAAAGCTGGCTCTTGATTTAAATTATTTTAATAGCAATAATTTTTAATTGGTGGTTGTAGAAATAAAGAAAAAATTCTGTTCTTTTGATCTCACTGCATAGCTTCCAAATTGCTAGTGTATTTTGGATGTGCACTAGTCAGAATCCAGACCACAACAACATCTTTATTATAGTCAGGCGCCATGAAAGAAAACTACTAAAAGACCTTTACTTAGCAGTATTTATCTCAATATTTGTAAGGTAAAATAACCCAGTGCCATTATAGAGTTCTTTCTGTGAAATGAACACTTAAAGATGTAATGTATAATGCAATGATGTAATGATAATTAAATGAACTTTCATGTAAAGTGCACTCAATCAGACTAACTACTCCTGATTAGTAGTGGGATATTCCCATACTGCCACTGCACACATAGCTCTCCATGCCAGCCATAAGATGCTTTGATTGTGACTTGTATTAGCTTTACATTAAATTTCTACGCCTTGGTTTGCCTGTGTGTTAATTGGGTTATCTCCCTAGACTATTGAAATCCAAAAAATATATAAATTGTGTAATGCACCCATTAATTTCAGTGTTTTAAAATGGCTTTGTATTCATGCAGATGTAGATAACGGCAGTGCCAGGTAAATCTCAACATTTAGCACTTAGGCTTGGTCTCCGTTGCAATATTACTAGTGTGAAGGAGAAATTGTTTTTTATCATTTTAAAGTTAACACTGATCACTTTGAATAAGTTTTAGGTTATCTTGTTCCAATGGCACATGTCAATGGGTGAAAAGGCTATTAAAGGTGATGTGTTGGATGGAGGAAAAATGGGAAAAGGTAAAGATCTAAGCAACTTTCACTGGAGTCAAATTGTGTTGCCTAGACTAGTTTGTCATGGCGTCTAGAATGGTATTTCCAGTATGTGGTTGTTAGTACCAGCAAAAGTGTTTCGAGCAAGGATAGCCAGTGAACCAACAACATGGTTACCCAAGGAGAGAAAGGGAGAGGCTAGCCATTGGATCTTATCCCAAAGAAGAGCTATTGTAACAAATTGATGAACATCTTAATGTTGGGCATGGGAGAAATGTATGAAAACATAAAGCATAGCATCAGCCTGGTGAGAGTGCTCAGACTGACCACCGTGAACCACCAAAAGCACCTACAATGGGCATGTCACTGTCAACCATGGAGCAATGGAACAAGGCTTCTTGGTTTGATAAATCATATTTTCCCTTAAATCATGTGAATAACCAGGTGTTTGTGCATTAGCTGGGGAAGAGATGACAGTGGGGTGCACTATGAGAAAAAGGCAGGTCAGAGGGGCCAGTGTGATTTCAAGGATATGCTGTTTTCATCTTGGTGCCAGATACCACAGGACACCTTCAGGTCTTGTGGAGTCCATGCCTCAGGTCATGCTTGGGGCTCCAGAAGGAGCTTACATTGGAGACTACAAGTGGTCAAGAGATGGGACCTGGCTGATATTTCAACTTCAACTCCCAGCTATCATCTATTGTTTTAGAATTTTTATGAAGGCAGTTTCTGTTTCCTGTACTTTTCATCATTGCATTAAATCCTCAGATTCTACTTTGTCATTAAAATATTTTAGTACACAAAGGTGTACAGTTACTCTGCAGGCTCTTTACCTTGTTTTGACTAAAAGCACTTTGCATTAGCTACAAGGATTGGTTCATTACCACTAAATATAGTGCTTGGCTCCATCCAGCTCCCCTGTCTGAAACAGGTAATCAGAGTATAATTTATTTTCCTTGCCGGGTGCTATATGTTCCCAGCTCTGATGCTAAATGAGGCATTGCGAAAGATCATGCAATTAAATACATGATTACTGACTTTTTCAAAGGCTATTTAAACTGATATTGCAACATAGATAGGAAAAATAATTCTGATTTATGTCAAGGCGATTTTTATTGTTTCTTTTAAGATACCAGATGGAAATGAAATGTGTATTCCTATTAAATGACCCATAAAGCGTTCCAAGTTACAATTACAATAATAAATCATGGAAACCCCCAGTCATATCAGAGCTGATGATAGTATTATTGTGATGTTGGTTGCTGAGGTTCATGTGCGGCCTTGTAGGACAATTTAAGGTAAAGAATGTTATGTTCCCCATTGTGGTATATTTTAACTTTTAGTCCTATGAAACCAATTTGTTGCATTTACCATTTGCTTTGGTCATAAAGTTTGATAAACTCACTTGGGCGTGCATGGTGATACCTAATATGTGTTTTCATTAGTGTGTGAACACTTGCATTTGCATGCATATGGGGAGGAACTTTTAAAACTTTTTTAAAATATCTTTTTATTATTTTATTTTTTTTTAACTTTCTAATTGTATTTTAATATGATTTTCTCTCTGTCACAAGGAGGCTGAGTTGTGAAAGCAGTATGCAAGTTTAAGAATTTCTTTGAGTTTGACAGCTGGTAAACCCAGAAGAGCTGATAGCTCTTTAATAGCAGGCATTTTAATGGCCAGCGAGGTTCTGCCATTGTATTGAAAGACAATGAGGCCACTGTAGGTGGACCCTGGGCCCTGTTCAATCAACAGGGACCCTCACAGGGTTG
Organism: Pyxicephalus adspersus; assembly: GCF_032062135.1. Taxonomy (NCBI): domain Eukaryota; kingdom Metazoa; phylum Chordata; class Amphibia; order Anura; family Pyxicephalidae; genus Pyxicephalus; species Pyxicephalus adspersus. The sequence continues at coordinate 129,353,023 of NC_092861.1, forward strand.
TCAGGGGTCAGAGTTGCTACGTCCGTCCCTGAGGGACAATGTTTGGGACTTTGCATCCAGATGATTTTTAAAGTCTGGGAAATAAATAGCAGATAACTTTCAGTCTTAGATTTGAATACAGTATTCTTCCCAGCCCCTTTTAGCTGGTCGCACCACCCGGCAATTTTCAGTAACCACCCAACTGCTTTTGGGTAATTGGGTCACAATACAGGGGCCACCACTTGCCTACAGGTCCTTCCCACCCAGCTTAAAAAAATTCTGGGGAAAATACTGGAATAGGACATTTAAATTTTAAAGTCCATAATATTCATTTGAAATACAGTGTTAAGAAACCACCCAGCTTGGATATCAGAGAATATTGCAATTGCTTTTAGCTTTGTTGCAGTTAAAAAAAAATGCTTAAGTTCAGGGAGCCATTAAGTTGTGATGCAGGCCTTTTTTGTATTACTAAGCTGCAGCAAAACAAAATCAGGTCTTCACCGCTCTTCTATGTTGCAGAGCTCTGAAAATCTTTGAACTATATGAACACATTTTTTGGCAGGTAAAACAGCTTCTATATATATATATATATATATATATATATATATATATATATATATATATATATATATATATATATAATATTTAAAGTAACTAGCTGTTTGTCTGCAGTTGGATTTTACATAAGACCCAGTATTTCACCTTTCACTTAGCTCAGCAGTGATGGATTATTTTTGCAGAGAGAGTTACAAGCAGTAGGGGGCAGTGTTTATTAGTGGAGGAACCGGCATTTAATTTGGGTATTATAGCTTTACACTAACATTTGGTTTCTGCTTTTCCCCTAGGCCTTAAGGAAAGTGCTGAACAGATGGTTAAAAACAAACTAGAGGGCAATGATAAGCTAACACCATGGGAGAAATACCTGCAAAAACAAAAAGAGAAAAGGAAAATGAAGAAGAAGAAAAAGGTAATTACATGCTGCTGTATTGGGTGCTTAGGAAACTAAAGGCAAGCATTTCCAGAATCGGAAATTTAGTTTTCAGAGTCCCAGTTTATCCTAACTGCTATAGCCATTTCGAACCAAATGGTGGTGTCAGGCTTTTTTGGTAGGTGAATAGCCAAAAATGTGGGATGCAATGTATATACTTGAGTGTATGCTGATATACTTTTTTTTACGTAGAAACCAGAAAAAAACTGCTTTACTAGTTTAGGGTAGAAATATACCTTTTTCCAAATGAGTACAACTGATACTTCCCACTCCAGCATCATCACTTCCCCTCCCTTCCAACTTTCTACTCCCTTCACCTATCTTTGTTCCCTGGTTTTCCATATGCAACTTGTTTTATAATTGAATTACAGTGTGCACATACTTGTAGACCTGGTTCCTGTATGTCCAATTCTATCACTTGTTAGAGAATGGGTGTGAGACTGCCAGAGAAGGCAAATCCAGCTTTGTGTATTATAGTGTTGTACATATGGTGGATCAAGGGACACAATTACAGATTTAGTGTAAAACCCCCCCATATAAGTAGAAGCAAGAACTGGGGTCCAAAAAAACGTGGCTTATACTGAAATATATGTAGCTATTAGGGAGTCTGAAACAAATGGGAGATGCCTTAGATTTAGAAATTAGTGCACATTTCCATATTAAACATAAAATAAATGCAAAATAAGTAAAGTAAATAATATTCAGCTTCCGTTATTCTTTAATGTGCATCAAATCAACTTTTTAAAATCTGCTCACTCCTTACACTTGTATGTGCAGTTTGAACTCCATAGAGCTTGATGGGGAAATCTGTGAACAGCTTGGTGATCTGCAAACGGTCCTGCCAATAAACAGAATGTAGAGTTGGTCATGCATTCACTGGGCGTATGGTACGGTGCAAAAACATTTTAAAAGGTTGCTGTGTGGGCACCTTTAGTGAATAACATACACCAAGAACAATCTGTTCAAGTGTAGATATAGGCAGCTGAAGTTATCTGTAAATTTTTACTTTTCAAGTTAAGGTGACCCTGTTACCAATGTAAAAAACAAGTTATTTTTCGAGGGATAGTGTGTTCACTTTGAGTTTTGTTTTGAGCGCCTTTTCCATCTCACACTTTTTGGCCTCCCTCTCCAGCCAGTGTGGTTTCTGCCTTTGGTGACTGCTATAGGACACAATCAAAAAAGTTCAAATTTTCCATCGTGTTTAGAGCTTTTTATCACGCCTAGTCCTTTTTCAGGCTTTTCCATGCTAAAAATTTCCCAAAATACTGAAATCCTGTACTGAAGCTGTTCTTTCATAAAACTAAGCCATTTACTGTGCTCAGAACAGCTAATTATCATGTTACTTAAAGGACATCCTTGATGTAGGCAGATTAGTTGTCCTCCTACAGAATGAAAACAAATTGGCAAAAGGCTCGTCTGAGGAGGTGGCGGAAACATTTAAGCGATGTTCAGACTGGCGACGGGAATAGACATTCTCCCAGCTGCTGGCACAATGCCAGCTTCTCGGCCGCCTACTTCTGTTCAGGTTCAATGTTTGAACATCTGACATTACTGAGCCACTCACTGTCACCGCTCTTCATGCACTATGGATAGCCGCTGGTGAGATGCTCAGATGTAGCTTCTAACCAGAGCACGGTTCAAGAACTCAGGCATTGCCCTGAGTTTTTTTCTGTAAGTTTTATTTCCACTGATGTTTGCTTAGTATTTGTGCAGCTATATAAGCTTTAAAGGCTACATTGGGAATATGACAGCTGCAACCCAAAATTTTTAGGGCCCAAGTCAATTCTGCAGTGGAGTCAGTTCTGTTTTTTTTTTTTTTTTTCTTTTGAGCAGATTTAGATTAAAATGCCAATTAGTTCAGATGTCTACTTCCCCCAAAAATAACATATATGGATTGTTTTTACTCTTAATATTATAATAAAACAATTCCATATATTAAAGCCTTTGAAGTTCCTTGATGTAAATCAGTTTGTAACTGATAAATGACCAAGCTATTAACTGCTACCTTATGGCTCATTTCCTTGCACCCATCTGTGACGGTATAGATATAACTATATATTATAACATATAAGTATGGCTGATGATGGCGGAAATGCCAGTAACTTACTAAACATAACTGATGTGAAGGTCAGAAAACTACTGAAAGGACCTGGTATCTCATTTTGATCAAATACATATACCCTTTCTGCAGGTCTCACTATAATCAAAAATCCCAATCATAAGGGTGTTCTTCCTCATTTTAATGTAGGAGTTGAGTCATGTACATTGCATTGACTATCCTTTCTAAATAAAATAACTAGCAAACCTTAATTTTTGGTTTGTAATTGAAGTGAGATTAAGATGCCTTCTCTTTGTTAGGTAGCCTTTGTTATATCCTGCCTGGATATATTTTCAAAATGAAGTAACTGATTTTCATTGTGTAAATACCAATATGTTCTCCAAAATGAATCATTGCTGGTTCAGTACTAAAAAAGAAGATCCATAAAATGTAACATCTGAAATGTTTTATTCTATTTTGCCTAAATAAATATACCTAATTCATCCTGGCTTGTATGTACTTACCCTTTAAATGGCTCATTAACCCCAGACTTTTCTTAGTCAAGAGGAGTTTGCACACAAGGGATATTTTGGTGGTTATTCTGTATAGGACATGTGAATTGCCTCCTCTACTTTTATGGACAATCTCATTTATTTTTTTATTAGCGAGACATAGCCCCAATTAGCCAGATTTGACAATAGGCCCTTGTGTAGGGGGCATCCTACTAAGCAAATTCATAAAATATCTAGGAAACCTTTGTGCCAAGCTGTTTTTGGGTAATTTTAAAGAGCTTACAGTGGCTTGTATTTATAAAAAAATTCTGCATTGATTTGCCCGAACACCTGACTGAAGGGACTAGGGTGGACTGTTCAGAACAGTGGTGCCAAGAGGCAAGGAATGGGATAACGTTTGAATACTGTCAATGCTGTCTTTAGAAAGCCTTCTCCAGAAAAAGGATTACAAAGATTGAATTTATATTGGAAAAAACAAAGCTTTGATTAAAATCCTAGAAGGGGAATTCCAAGAAGGGTAAAACATATACAGAGTTTCCCCGGCCCCTTTTAGCTGAGCGCACCACTCGGCATTTTTCGGTAACCACCCGGCTGTTTTTGGTGGTTACAGAAAAGTTTGGTCACTATACAGGAACTGCAACCCGCCTACAGCTTCTTCACACCCAGCTAGGGGAGAATACAACTCTGGTTTTCTTTGGGAGTTTTTGGCTTTTGGTAGATGGAATTCTTGCCATATAATACAATGGTTGTTTACAAATAAAATTTGTCTGTGGGTAAATCTAAAAGTTTTACATTGAGTTTGATTTTTGTGAGTTGGCTCTGTAAGGGTTACTATGAATTGGCAGGTCCCAGTCTCATCCAGCACAAGATATAAGCCATATTGCTAAAGCTGTGTATATTTCTCCCGCCTGCCACGTGTTTTAATGTCAGCCTGGCTCTCGCCTTGCACATCAATCACAAACATATGTGACAGAGAGAAAAATAAGCTTGTTACTGCTGTAGCCGTGCAAGGGCTTTTGATCTTTGTTTTCCTTGTGTTTTGGAATGTTGGAGAGGCCTCAGAAAGCTCATTCGTGCCTGCAAACATCTCGAAAGATCTCAGAATGCCGTTGCATGGACGCAGGCAGATGAACACGCTGCGCGACAAAACTTTCACAAACGCTTTAGATCAGGGGTGTCAAACACAGTGGGCCAAAATGAAAACCTTAGACAAAGTTGTGGGCCTAACTTGAAACTGAAATAGCACCGCTACTACAATTCCGAGCCGCTGGTCAATAGACGCGACTGATGCTGCTACTACAATTCCCGGCATTATTTTCTTCTCTAAAACAGTCCAATGCGGGGCCACGCATAGACAGAGAGGCCGCTGGTCTATAGATGCGAGTGATGCTGAGAATTGTAGTAGTGCGGGCCAGCTGCAATTAATAATTAGGATTCTTTTGAAGGGCAAAAAAAAAAAGGACGTTGCGCGCCACAGTTTGACACCCCTGCTTTAGATGATTTCATCATTTATTTTACTTTTCCCTGAAATAATAAACATGATGGCAATTATGGTATCAATCTCCAATGAGTCCCATATAATTTACCTTGTACATACTTCCATATTTTTAATATTTGTGAAAGTCTTTTTGAACTCTTAAATTGTGGGTGATGCAGCAGGTTAGATGTAATGAGATTTTATGGACTGATAAATCTTTTGTTGGACAAAAAGGGGAAGCATGCAGAGCATAAACACTCAACTTGCATTTAGCTTAAAACACGTATCTGTGCAGCCTAAACTGGATTTATAAAATATCCTTTATTAGTAATAATTAAAGTATTTGTCCATTAAATAGATACACTCCAGTATTTGGAGAATTCTTGATTTGCTTCTTGAAATTCTCCAGAAAACTTGTGGAAAGAACAAAAGAAAGGGCATGTTCAGACAGCTTTAAAAAAAGTTACCATTGGACGAAATAGGGTCGTTCATTATCCTTTATTTGACAGACAGTAGTACATAAAAAGGGAAGAAAAGGGACAGCCCAGCACAGGTGTTTGCAAATGTCTGAAATAGCCCAGCAATGATAGCATGTTACTCCTGCCAGGTGCCCAGTGTTTAAAACCTGGGGGCAGCAAATGCTAAGGTATAGTCTGAACAAATCATAACGGATCTAATTGTATGGTTAGTCTGAACATATAACGGTTTCCTTTTCTCTCCTCCTTTACTTGCTTATCTTACAAATAATTGATGCTTCTCAGTTTGGAAAGAATTGGGGAAATTGGCTGTTGGTGTTTCTGTGCAGACTGCATTGCAACATGTATTCCTCATGATCTGTATGTTTCTGCACAGACATATCACACAACATAGTGCGAAAAGGGGCTAACTGCTACAAAACATACAATAGTTTTGTACATTAAAAAAAAACATTTTGTTGTTTCCTCTGTGTTCATGATGTGTCTCTACCACTTTGTTTTTCAGGAAAATGTGAAAGAAAAAGATGAAGATGATGAGGAAGATGAGGTACCATCTGATGTTGATCTCAACGATCCTTTCTTTTCTGAGGAGTTGAAGAAACCAGGTATTTCAGAGATTGAAAACAAATAACTTATTTACCATAAAGGACATTGTGCTGAAAAGCTGCCCTTGTATTGAAAACTTTAACTCTCATGTTGGTGCCTGTCTTCAGTACCATCTGTAACTGACTGGAATAAACATTCAAATTAGGAAATTTTCCTTCACTCTAATTGCATGCTTGTTTAAGAAATGGTTAAACTTGGAGACAGACAGGCAACTAGTATTTAATTATGAGGTTATAAATGGCAATCTTAACAATTTGTAGTAATACAGGTTTTAATGGTTGTTAGCCATACATGTAGCAAAAAAGTTATATTTTAACATGTTCCAATGACAGCGGGGTTTTTCTGGCAGTGTGCAAATGATTCTCACAGATAAATTTTCAGAAAAAAATTATCAGGTTTGTACATTACTCCTTCTGATGGAAGCACATCAGATGACAATTACTCAAGATGAACAGTTGTACTGATCTCAGACACAAATCTGCTGTACACAGTGATCGCCTGGCATCATTCTGCCCTGGTGGATTGATGAATGGTCTTTGTTTTCCCATGGAGGATGATATAGTGGGTGTCGCTTGCTCACCCTCCCCCTTCCTCTCTCCATGTGTACAGTGCTTGTTCATCTTTCTGTCATAAAAGATTATTTCCATTGACAGTCTGTCAGAACAATCCCCCAAACCGATAATCTTCTTCCCCGCGTTTCTCTGTTTAAGCTCTAAGTCTGTCATATAATGGAGCCTACATACACTTTACTTTCCTATGCCTCTTCATTTGCCAGTGTTTTGTCTTAGGCTGCAAACACAGGTTAGACTTTTGTTGTTGGAAAGGATCTTTCACAATTCTTTCCAATGACAAAAGACTGAAGGATGCATGAACGAGCGCTGTTCTCACAACGCCGTTCTGCTCTATGGAGAGAGGAGGGGGAGAACGAACGAGCGGCACCCCTTCACTTGTATTGCAGTACTCCGTCATCCGTCTTTCATGGATCCGCCAGGATGGATTCATGAACAACTTTAGACGAGCACTGTACACCTGTCAGATTCTCGTCCAATACTAGCCCTGAAGCGATAATCGATAGAGAATCTTCTGGCGTATGTACATAGCCCTAAGCTCAAGTATTGCATTCAGTGCACATTCTGTGTGGTGGGGGATCTGGAGCATAGTGAATGTAGGTTTGTGTGAGATAGACGTCTTCTTACTACAGCTATCACTTTTGTCAAATTAACAGATTTTTTTTTAAGCTGCCGTATATGTAGATGTTGATACCATCTTAGGTCTTCCTGGAAAGGAGGACCTTTGGAAAAAGAAGTGTCCTCTGCTTTGTCAGTCATGTGATCTTATCCTGATGTATGTTTTAGCAACAATTTCTTGTTAGGATTTTGTGGATATACTGATGTGATTGTGATTACAAATGGCACAGAACTGTAAATATCAACACATTTGATTCTGTAAAATATAGGTATGAAGAGGAAAATGAAAGATGACAACAATGAACAGTCATCTGAAGACGAGGAGGAAAAAGAAAGGCAAAAAGTAAGTATAAGAATTTAATATATTTGTCAGGAGTGGAAATCTAACTCTGACCTTTTTTTCAGTGTTTTTGCTTTCTGACTCTGTAGGTTATACTTCTTATTTCTTGTTCTCATAAAATGACGAAAGGTAGGGGGAATCCTCTCCAATATTGGCCAAGCCATTTGTAATAATTTGGAAGATTCCCCAACATTTTATTTGACATTTGATTTAGATTACTGTCCCAGTTGCATGACCATAAATCTTTCCAGCAAGGACACTACAGTAAGATTCTAATCTTAATAAATTCCAAACTTTAAAAACAATGTGTTGGATTTGCATTTAATGTAGCTTTATACACAATATCTGAAAATTATGAAATTACATTACCTTTTAACAGAGTTTTAATCTTGTTAAATGTAGCTTTTAGTCAAATTATACCTGGTGGTTCTGCCATGATGGTCCTTTTATCAGGTGACAAGGGTTTCCTATATACTCTCCTTTGTTGTCACTCATTCATACGCGTTCCAGATGGAGAAGTAGCCAGTTATTAGCTGTACTTCTACTACTATGTGCAGCCAGCTTTTAATGAGTGAATGTACACTGAAAGCAGTTGGAGGACATTAAAGACCCCTAAATGGAAAAAGAGCGAAAATAGTATTAGAAAAAAAAAACATATCGACTGTTTATGACACCCAGTGCTTTAGCATACAAATTGCAATCCAATGAGAGGTTTAAATCTTCATTAGGCACACCTAAATATATAAGAGTATATAAGAAGAAATTTTGTGGAACGCCACCAAGCAATGGGACTTTTTAGGCTGGACCAGGTAAGTGATAACATTTAACCACCTGAAAAAAGTTTGGGTTTAACACTTTTTGCAAGTGTTTTAACCCCGAACCAAGGTCGGGTTTAACGGCCGGGTGGTTAAATATCATTAAACTCAAACAAAAAAATAAAATCAATGTATAACATAGAACCTCCTATTGGGGTTTCCCCTAAGGGTATGCCCAATCTATTTTACGTGTTTCACAGAATAAATCTGCTTTCTCAGGAAAAATAGGAAGATCTGATGTATACGGACAGGCAGGCACGCAAAACCTCTTCCAGTGCATGAATTGAGGATAAATGGAATAGCAGCAAAAGGATTATTCTTCAGGATGATAGCTAATTGTTGATATGGATCTCAGATATTTTTTTCATATATTATCCAGAACTTCGATTTTTTTTCTTATAGTTGCGGTAGGTATTATAACCATTAGAAAGGTAATTAAAGAATATCAGACAATACATTCCCCCAAATATGAATACACTCAGATACAGCAGGGTACTTATCAATAATCTACTTTTGGTGAATACCTGCTTCCTTCCATGCTAGCAGAACCACTCACCTTCCTATATTACAATGTGGATAACTCCTTTGCCTGCTGCCCTGTTACATCCTGTGCAGATAAATATTGATAAGTACCCTGCTGTATCTGAGTGCATTCATATTTGGAGGAATGTATTGTCTGATATTCTTGAATTACCTTCCTAATGGTTATGATACCTACGGCAACTTTAAGGAAAGACATCAAAGTTCTGGATAATATATGAAAAAATATCTGAAATTCATATTACAATTAGCTATCATCTTGAAAAGTAATCCTTTTGCAGCTATTCCAGTTATCCTCAATTCATCCATTGGAAGGGGTTTTGCATGTCCGCATACATCAGATCCCCCTATTTTACCCAAGGAAGCGCGTAGAAAAGATTGGGCGTACCCTCAGGGGAAACCCCAATAGGAGGTTCTATGTTATACATTGATTTTATTTTTATATTTGATTTTAATGATATTTATTAAAATAAGTTTGCGATTTAAAAATGTGTCATCTAATTGCCTAAATTTGGTAAAGGCTAGCCTAAAAAGTTCAATTGTTTGGTGGTGTTCCACAAAATTTTTTCTTATGTGTCTATTAAGGATGTGGTCATGTCGAGAAAGGAGAGGTTGGATATGTCTATGTACACCTAAATATGTTTATTTTATACATCTACATTTTGTACACTGCTTTTTAAGAATTGGGCATATCTGCCATATATTTCATTATTGAGCTGTTCTCTCTCTCAGTTCATTGTCAGTATGGGGATTCTTACGAAGCTTGAAATTGAGTATTTTAGACATAAAATCATTCTTAATAAAACACTAGGTTAAGATTTTTGTAGGCATGTGTCTGAAATGTCTAGTGATATATGGGTATTATTATTTGAAAGTTTTTCTTTTGAAATGTTTACACTGTATTTGCATATTTACTGCTTTTAGTCTAGGCAAGCTGGGGAATTGATTTTATCAAGATGCCATAATATTGTTTCTTTGTTCATCTTCACTTTAGGTTGTGTTTTTTTTTTTTTTATCCTCAGTAAAACTGAAAAGGTATCTGTAATTCAGGGCAAAGTGGCAGGCCACCCAATGATATCTGAATTAATAAACTCTAAAAACTTCTGATTCCCTACTGTTTACTATTCAGTAATACCATTAAAAAGTAATTGAGTTTTTTACCTTGCATTTCATCCTTAATGGTCTAGGCACATCCATGACCTTAGGGGACATCCTCACTTGTCTCTTCTCCAGTTTTCATTAGACACAATCTCACATGTTCAAGATTTACTGTTATTCTGATGAGCTCTTTGTTAAGGCATCTTGGTGCAAAACATAGATTGGAAATAGTGAAGTGTGTTGGATTTTATGGCTAGTTAAGGGGAAAAAAAGCCCTGCTGTGTAATGCTGGAAAGAGAAATGAGAGTTATTTTTCCTCAGATTGTTAAGTGAAATGCCTGTGGACTGGCAGGCAGATCACAAAACCACCGCAGTGTGTAATGATACATTTCATGGTTTGTTTCATCCCGGTAAACACGTGACCCAGGGTTTCTATGTTCACTCGCTCTGTTCTGTCAGACACCTTTTGTGTCTGCACTCCTTGGGTTTTTTGTTTCCCCGTTTGCTGGGAGAGTTTATATTGAATGGTAATTAAATTACCAGCTTGGAGGAAGTGGTCCTATTCTTGACAGTGATTGTCCATGGTGTATTACTGCTGGATTAAGTATAACAGACATGATAGGATTACAGTTTGTTGGATAATTCTACATGTTGTGGACATGTAGACAGTCCATCTGTGGGGGAAAAAACGCTGAGGTTATATTTTATTAACCATAGAAGGTCCTTAAGACAGAAAATACAAACATTTTAAAATCAGGTTCGGTAACTGTGTGCAGACAAACCCCACCAGACTATTTGGGCACCAAATTTTCAGGATGGTATATGCTCACCATTAGTCTCTGGGGATTAAACTGTTTAAAATTAGTCAAGCAGAATTTGTGATCTAATGCTAGGAGGGTATTTGGCGGAGACCTAAAGAGAAACTGAATTCTGAAAGCTGTGCCCAAGAACACAGTAGGCAGAGGGAAAGGATCTCCCCAGTCTGTGTTAGGAGGCATGATAAAAGTTAGATTTATACTTGGGCACAGTTAACATTTCTAAATTTTCTCTATGACATAGCAAATCCTAACTTTTTTTTTAGTTATATTTCATTTTAAAGAGGACCAGTTACCAGTTTAAAAAAACTTTTATGTTTTTGTTGAAACAAAAGTTCAAGGTCTTCCTAAATCCTTCCTGGGATCAATTTGTAATAACAGACTCTCGGAAAGCAGCAGTATAACAAAATGTTCTCTTTAATACTTAAAAGAAAATGAAATACTTTGGTAATTGGCAGTGTTCTTCTCAGCAGTTCAAAGTGCTAGTTATCAAAGGTATTGGCTGTAGAATATCTAAATTATATAAAATATGAAACCGGTGTCTGTAGATACACTTCTCCCCAAATCTGGATGTAGACTGCATACTGCAGGGATCAGTATACTAATGACAAAAATTCCAGTTTGTAATCTCAACAAAACGCATTTGTGCTTGGAAGATATCAGTTGAAAATCAATTTTCTTTTTTGAATATACTTACCTTAAAACCAATTGTCGGAAACTGAAGTAAGGCTAATAAACCACAAACTGGAAGTCTCTGATTACCAGTTTGGAGAGCACAGACCCTTACCTAGATGTGGAGGACAATATGGTAGCCTCTTGTAGGTATGTGTTAAAGAAGGCGACTCAGAATTAAAGGAAACATTAGGAGAGGTACTCAGGCGGCAATGGCTGACCTTCTATCATCATATCCTATTTTTTGGGTTATTGACCAGGAAAAAAAACATTTTGCAGACTCTGAGTGCTCATCTGCTTACCAGTTCTAGGTTATTAACTCAGGAAACATTATAGCTAGAGGGTCAGCTTGATGGCCAAGCAACTAATATTTTCAGAATGGGGTCAATAGTGTCACCTTACTTAAACTTTCTTAACCTCTTTCTTTTAAGATGTGTTCTGTACTGATTTGACCCTGTGAACTGTAGGTCCAGTCATTTGTTTTCCTGAATGCTTATTTTACATGCATCCATACATAAATACAGAGCATTCCAGCTTCTGCTGTATGTACCGCCTAAGCCCTGCTCATATTGTAAGGTTTACTTTCATAGTATAGTTGTGATGTGGAACTACATGCTTTCTGTGTGTCTTGCAGGCAGAGATGGCACTGCTCATGATGGATGATGTGGAGGACGACCGGAAACATTTCAACTATGACAAGATTGTGGAACATCAGAATCTGAGCCGCAGCAAGAAGAAGAAGCTAAAGAAAAAGGATGAATTTGTAGAAGACAATTTTGAGGTATTATATTGTCTCTATCTGTTTTTTGGTGATGGTGTACATTATAAAAGTACACTTTTATATTTATTTTTATCTGCAAAAAGTCTAATAGTACAACAATCTGACAATCTACTTCACAAGTCAACAGTCACGCTAATAGATCTCTGAGAATAAATACAGGTAGTCCCCGGGTTAAGGACATCCGACATATGGACAACTTCTAGATACGAACGGGGCTTTCTTGCTCCCTCCTGTGCAGGATAGAGGCTAGGAGGAGAGCGGTTTGTATGACTTTCAGAAATGAGACTGAGCTCTTCTGCAAGCTCTTGTAACTCTTTAATGACCAAGACAAACTCTGTAGTTTCTTTTTGCATATCAAAGCACAGCTTGCTCCAGAAGTTACTGAATGTCCAGGCTCAATAAAGATTTTTTTTTGCTTTGTGAATAACTCACAGTGAGGATTTTATACAGTAACTGACACCACACTACCTAATAATATGTTGAGTCAAACATCTGTCCTAATTGCATTTATTAAAATAATTGTACCTGTTCTGACTTACATACAGATTAAACTTAAGAACAAACCTACAGTCCCTACCTCATATGTAACCTGGGGACTACCTGTACATGTTATATGGATGTTGTTTTGAGAACATTCACACAGTACTGTTTTTTTCCCCCCAAAAAGTATGAAAACATCTCAGTTAACTAGAACTACTACTTTCAAGCTGCCAGATGCCAGCATCTCCCTGCTGTGATATTTCTCCCTGACCAGTACATTATTAGCTTGTGTCTGTAACTCGGAAGGGACACACTGGTCAAGGAGAAAGAAAAGCCCCATTAGGCAAGGGGTATCTGACACTTCTAGAAAGGTTGGATAATAAAGATTCCAGTGATGGCTCTAGGTCTGCAAAGAGCTGGACAACAACATCTCTTTTTAAGAAAGCTGCACAAAAATGATGCATGCTTCTTTACATTCATAGCATATTTATAACACTGATTAATTATATTGGAAATCCCTTTTGCTGGTGGCCTATACTGTTGCTATTCATGGCTTTTACTATACATTGAATTTACTGCTGGTAAAATCTGGTATTGTGTAATATCTTTATATTTATTTATTTTTCATTCATAACTGGTCAGAAATGTTGGGGTTAAACTGAATGCAATACAAACCTGGAAATCTCATTTTATTTTAAGGCAAAGTTTTCTAAATGTTTAAGTACTGCATATAAATTTGAGCTGTAAAAGGGATATGTGATATTAAAGATTTTTTTCTCTGATGTCTATCTTACCTTCAAAAACAAAAACATATACAGTATAAATGTTATTGCATCAGTGTCCCCCATTGTTGGCATTTGGAAGAGATCCTTTCATCCTAAGTTTTTATGTTTTAATGTTCCTCTTTAAAATAAATACAATCCAGCTATTGTTGACTAGTGTGATTGTGTTTCCCCTCTGGCCACAAAATACCACTTAAAGGCATAATTTTCCTAATTTCTGATGAAATGTAATAATTGTATGTATTATGTCTTTGCTTCTTAGATTGTATCAATGCTTTTCTTGCCCAGATGTCTTCAATTTATATTCAGTTTAAGGGCTTGCAAATGCAAAACTATGTTGCTTTATTTGTTACAATTCTACTAACTTTGTTCAGGGATTTGTATGTAAAAGTTTATGAAAGACTAGAGAACTGTATATGAGTCCTGTAAGTTACCTATACAGAGCAAACCAACAGGTTTGTTTAAAGGCCACCTTCCTATGTTCAGTTCATAAAAGATGTATTTACGGGAGGTTTACAATGTTGATGGTGCTTGTGTATGCTAGAAAACATTGTGCCAAGACAGTTGGTCTCTGCTCCTATCCAGTAATAGAGTCCTATCCAGTAATAGAGTTCTCCATTCTCTAACCAGTTATACTTCAAATAAAATCTGTATGATCCTGAGCCAGTGGATTCCTCTGACTTATTTGTTTTAAAGATGTTGTTAAACATGATATTATTCATGACTGACAAAAACTGTCCTCTTTTATGAGAAAACTCTTGAAATGACTTTTAGGTCTTAGGGAACCCCTGCTATAATTACTATATACACAGCTTGAAGTACATTAATGTGCTGGTCAGTGGAAAGGCTGCCACTCACTTACAAAAGATCATTGGTGTCAGTTGAACTGACCTAAGAGGCAAATTGCTAATTTCTCGGGGAACTCCTAGCAACCTCTGGAGGAACCCTGGTTGAGAAACACTGAATTGTAGTGGTTGGGAGTATGAGGACCCCAACAGTGCAGAGAAGCAAGATAAAACAAATTAAAACTACACACACACAAAAAATGTCTTGTCTAATTTTATTTAAATTCCAGTGGAAGTATTTGCATACATTCATAGTCAAATAAAAAAATCCTAAATACCCCTGGTGATCCTGCTGTCTAAAAATATGATTTATTACCCTATACTGAAATATTTGATAATATTTTGTCTCTTCTTTCTTTAGATTAATGTTGACGATTCAAGATTCCAATCCATGTACACCTCCCATCTATACAACTTGGATCCTTCAGATCCCAACTTCAAGAAGACTAAGGCAACGGAAAGAGTTTTGGAGGAAAAAGCCAAAAGAAGAGAGCAAGAGCAGAAGGACTGCACAGAGGCAGTAGAGAAACACAGGGCAGAACTGAAAAATGTGCAGAAATCAGGAACATCTGCTGTGAAAACAACAGACCCGTCCCTCTCTTTACTGCTTAAATCTGTCAAAAGCAAAACCCAGCAGTTCCAGGCTTCAAAAAAACAGAAATCAAAATAGCTGTGCAACATACATGATATGCATTGTCTGTAAACAGCGAACAGACTGACAATCCAAAACAGACTTCCCGATGTATATATAAGTACATAAATGAATTGTTTTTGTTAATAAAGTGAGTATTACAGTGATAACAGAAAGCCACCTCAGAGGTTTACAGTGGGTTGCACATGGACTTTTAACATGAAATTTGTCTAATTATATCCAGTTGTTTTATGTAAATGATATGCATCTAAGGTAAAAATGCAATTGTACATGTTGATCATCACTAAACATAGTACAGGAATAGCGTCGTGAAAGAACTGTTGTGTGATATGTAATTCTCCCCCACAAACTGGAAAAACATGAAATCTATAATATTTACTTACATGTAGGAGTCTGATGCTTTGTTAGTTTATTGAGTCTTTTATATCTATAAAATTCACTTTTTTCCTATTTCTACATCCTATAGATCTATATTCTGAGAATAGGATACAGCAAGCAAGGCAAAACTTCAAGGAATAGTAGTGGAGTGGTATGCTTATAGAACATAATGTATTCCCTTCACTGGGAAATTAGCCAACCCTAGTATTATAGACAATATAGAAACAAGGTAGACAGAGAGGGTTTTTGGCAAAGAAACAATATATATTTCATAGGATAATGAAATAGTACAACATTTTGATACTTGGTGTATGCACAATAATTGTGGCAGGATCATTTTTTGCCACATTTTTTGTATTTTATTTACAACTTACTGATTATGGTAATGCCCTGGAAGCTGTAGATATATTCATTTTCAGCAGGTTATGCAATATTTAAAGTCACATTTACCCATTAATACCCAAGATGGAGATATAGAGCAGATAGGCAGACGCTGATATATTAGTTTCTTTAGGTGAGTCTGGCTATCTGCTTTACCTCCTCAGGTATTGATTGATATGTGTATCATACATTGAAGAATTCAGAACCTATCATCGTCCTGCTCTAGAAGATCAGCAGACTGACCTGTACAGGAATTTGCACACAAGCTAAAGAAAAGCCTATGGTACTGTACAGAAAGTTTGGGTATCTTCTAAGGTATGGATGGGATTAAGGTTTGTACCAGGTAATTAGAGAGTAATGGCCCCCCTTTTCATATGCACCTGTCAAGGCATTACTTGTTAAATGAGAATGTTAGCTAATCAAATATTTGAAAATAACCGGGGGTCAAATCACTGCAAAATATACAGTAAGAAAGTCTACAATGCAGTTAAAAGGCACTGATTTTCATGGGTGAGCCATCAATACTTTTAACCTACAGGAATTATTGGGGCCAGTGTCTGCATGTGCAGAAGAAAGGTGATCTGGGCCAGGATTTTTTTCTTTGCAAAGGTGGATAAAGCTGGTTGCTGAAAAAAGAATAGTGGGATTCTACTTGTGGCTGTATTTAGGGGAAGTGGGGGCTTACTTAATGTCTCCACTTAACTTGCTAGCAGTCACTTATTTTTTTTTTTTTTTTTGCTTTCATGATGTTCAGTTGCCAGGATCAAAGTTGAATACCCTGCCTTCTCCCATATGACAGTTCTAGATACTTCTTTATTTATCTAGTCACTTTGAGCCAAAGAAGTCTATATTATTATTATTTATACTATTATTAAACAGGATTTTTATAGCTCCAACATATTATGCAGCGCTGTACATTAAATAGGGGTTGCAATTGACAGAGAGATACAGACAGTGACACAGGAGGAGGAGGAGAGGACCCTGCCCCAAAGAGCTTACAATCTAGGAGGTGGGGGAAGTAACACACAATAGAAGTGGAGATATATCCTTGGGTAAACTCTGACCAATTTATCACATGCTTCTAAATGACCTTTTACCTTGCATGGGGTAAAGCAGATCATATTAAGGTCACCCCTTCTATATACCTTTCCTTCACCCCAGCTATTCACCTTTTGCCTCATTTCTTGCGTTATATCTGGGCAGTGAGTTAAAGAACAGCTAAACTGGATTATCAGAATTATCAGCACCTGCACTGCATTGAGGTTATTCGCATGCTGCATGAATCATGTACAGATTGAAATAATACAGGAATGAGATCAGACAAAATGTATTTCTTAGATGTGAATGTTTCTTCCCCGTCCAAGCACAGGAAGTAACAAAGTATTCAGCTACATCAGAAAAAGAGGAAAGCGAACAATTGCAACAGATTAGGATGTCTGTTAGATGAGAATCTCATGAATCATCATTATATCATAAATTATATTCATATGGAGCCTAATAGTAGTATTAATATCAAATAGTTAACCTTTTGCTGTGCACAGTCTGTTCCCTATTATTTCTACATTAGGGACATTTGCATTTTAGCATAGAACTATAGACAACAATGTGACAGATTACAGCTGCCATTGTGGCGGTTTACCTGTAAAATATGACAAGAAAGTATCTGCAGAACCTTTATTAGCTGCCGCATTGAGACTCAAACGTTTGCAGATGTCAAATAGTTTCCACCTGCGCCAGGAATAAATGTTGAATATTTAATATAAAGCGCAATGGCTGAGGTTGAAAAGGTTCTTAAAGCCCAAGAGGACACAGGGAAATATGTTAGAAAATGTGGGTTTGACAGTGCTTTAGTGTTGGGTTTAAAGGACAACTCTGAGCAAACTTTTCCTTCAAAGCCAGTGAGGAGTTTTTAGTTTAGCTATTGCTGTCATGAGATGCCACGTGTCAGCTAAAAGTTTATATCATGCTTGCAGTGGAGGTGAATGTATGGAAGCTAAAGGGACGTAGCCAGTGGGGTTATTAGAAGATGGCAGCACATTCAAATTAAAGTCTGCCCACTGAAGGGGGGGGGGTTGAGTACAAAAACACTGGTTTTAAAGTCAAGCTCATGAAAATATAAACCCCTTTTGCATTTTGTTTAATGCACCTTGCTTCTGGCCCAACTTTCATCCCTAAACTAGCCCTGGTTTCACTAATTCTTTGATACTGCCTCTGGGGATATGAAACACTCGTTCGGGAACTTTCAATAGGAATCTTTCAAGTGCAGAACAAAATATCTTAATTCACAGATTGGGCACTTCAATTAGTTCTACTCTTTCCAACTGCTACACCTTGAGCTATCTAACAGTCATCAATGGAATCCCATGGATGGGCTCCACCACTTTTATATTTCTGGATTATGGGGGGGGGGGGGGCTAATTAACTCATTTTTTATGACCCCTAAACGTTTTTAGGACACACAGAAAGGCTACTCTAACACTTTCTTCTGCAAATAGACCTTCTCCGCCCAGCAAATGATAGAAATACTTCCTCCAGTGATAAACAAAGCTTCTTTTTTCTATACCATAGTTGGATAAATGAAGCCAAACTTTGTAAGGACTTTTGTTCACCTTGCAATGTGATCTAGTGGATGAGGAAAACATTAATATAAGGGGAATGGAAAAAAATGAATTTTTACTTGCACATGATTAGGTATTCATATTGAATACAGCTTAATTGTATTAACTAACATTCACTTTGCAAAGTGAATACATTATCTACAAAGTTAACTGCTTCTAGTTCACGTTCCATTTGGTTACAATGCATATCGTTAAAACACAACCTTGCAGTTCCCGTTTTCATGTCAATATACATTGTAGTGCTGTACCATGCAAACACACTTCATTGAGTGTCATAACCAAGATAGTTGCAGATTGCTTACTTAGGATTGGTGTTGCCCTGCAACTTTGTCTTTAATGGGAAAACTTTGCTTAAACCACCAATAAATTATTTTATTTTAATGCACTGACTTAAAGATAAATATAAAAAAAACCACAAATGGACACAGCTCTGTGACCATTATTACATCATTAATAAATGTATTTTTTTAATGCAAGCATTGTACATACTTGAATTTAAACTGATATTACAGTCCCTGAAAAGCTGGCCTGTAAAAAGCATATAAGAGTATAAGGAGACAATCACTTTGTGTACTGACAACAAGGTGAATGCTGATAGGAGGAGATAGTGTGAGGAGCTCATCACTGTGCTGCTTCTCTTTTCATTGTCCAGGCTAGGGGAGGTCCTGGGCTCAGAGGAAGCAGGTTTGGATGATGCTGGCCATCTGCATGAGCAAATCCAGCAACATATAAAAGGTGAAGATCTTTGGATTGAGGGTAAATATTGCAGCAGATGCTGGTTTTGTTATTTCAGCTTTTAATTGGCTACTTGCCTTGTTAATTATATCTCCAATTCTGATTAAATAGTGCATGGTAGCATTGTTGTTTAAACCGAAACTAAACCAAAAATAAAAAAAACACACTTACCCTTAATCCCACAGGTCAATCCATCCAGAGGTTTCCTCAATTGGGTTCCGCATCATCCCGGTATCCTCCTACAGCCCAGTGCGGAGGAAGCGCAGGGCGCCGCCATCTTTAGACTTCTTCCTTCTTCACCTGATCTCTAGATCGAGTGACGTAAATGGGGGAAAAAAGAGTGCCAATCTCACTGCAGCCAGGAGCCTCTCGGGATCCGTGATTTAGGTATTTTGGTAGGCTCTGCGCACCCATTCTGTCTTTGTCGCCATGGCGATCAGGACAGACGGTAGATATTACCCTTTTTTTTTCAAGGGTGTTGCATTTTTTTAAAAAAGGCACCTTTTATATAAAAGGGGTGTCCACCCCTTTTATATAAAAAAAACAACGTTTTTGAGTTTAGGTCCAGTATGAGTTTCTGGTGTCAGCTAAAAAGGTTTCTGGGTGCTATGGGGTACTGCACTTTGGGCAATAAATGGCTTCTTCTTACTGACTAATTGATTTTCTTTATTTTTATTTGCTATTCTGTAGCAGGAAGGAAAAGTCAGGAAAAAATTATATTATTTCACATTAGCATTAGCACAATTAAATTCCCAGCCAAAGGGATGACCACACATTTGCTATATATAAATACCTATACATTTTTCCTCCTAACATGATATTTTCCTAGACTGTTCTATGTCTGAAGAATGCATTCTACCAGACTACAAAGTCATCAAAAATATGGTGACAAATGTAACACTTAACTGAACACTCGGCGGTCAAACTCTGCTGTTAATGAGTAGGAAATGGAAAGAACCTGGATCAAAGTGAACTTTCTGTAAAGCTTCTTGCTATTATAATATACATTACACTCTTTATAACTATAACAAACATTACTTAAATCTCTTGACTTGAACTTTCCACCAGAAACACAGAGCACCGTCGTAGATTTTCCAATGTAAATATTCAGTTAAATTATTATATATCAGGGGACTATTTTTATGATATTTTATTGTTGTAGTTGATGCCAGTAGGAAAACCTATCAACATTTTTTTCATCAATCTTTCAGGACCCACAGGTATGATCTTAGCAGATTTAATTTCCATGGCTAGAATTGTCTACCCTTTTAGTTTATCTATTGGGCTTTCAATAATAAATGTATCTAGAGAAGGAACACTTCCTTATCTGCTCTTACAATGGAAGAACTCCACTGGTGGTGGGGGAATTTTTCTCCTCAGTGTATAAAAAAAGGTGTACTAGAAAACCACAACCCAGACAAAATCAAACTGAGTAGACCTACAGAAATATATAAACTGGTAATATATATATATATATATATATATATATATATATAAAAATGCTTCAGAACATACATGAGGCCCTGTGTTTGAGCTTGTATTCCTGGGAAGTACTTGTGGACTTCACATATTTTCAACTGTGATTTCTCATTTTTCATAGTACTAATTGTTCAATAACACTTACATAACAAGTACATATTGCTCTACCAGCCTTGAACAAGACAGTGAAAGGAGAAGCAGCAGACTGACATTCTCCTTTCATCTGTCATTCTGCTATTAATAGAACATTCTTTGTTAGCTTATGAGTACTACTGCACAATTGATTGCTCCTCACCCTCCAGATCTGAACTCTGGTGTACAGGAGTGAATGATATAAGGGTAAATTCAGGTAATTATTTTGCTTGCATTTAAAGAATATTTTTTTGATGTATTATTTATTAGAGAGCTGCATTTATCAGTGTCTTTTAGATCTCCTGGAGTTCTGCTTTAAATGTATAATTTATTCACAATGTATAATTGAAATCACAAATAAAAGCAACAAAGTATACTAACCTGATAATGAGTAGACATTACTATTTACTCTATTGTGGGCTACTATTTACTCTATTGTGGGCACTCCGTACCTTGTCATAAATTGAAGTTCTTTTTGTGCTCCTTCCCCTCTTTGTAGGGAGCTTTTGTGTGATTCTAGGACACACAGGCTGGATTATCACATCACACCTAGGGCTTTACTTATGAAACAAGGAATCTGACATTTACTCAAACATTCCCTGGTTAGATTCTTCCAGTTCCATGTGTTTCAATAGCAGTATTTGATTCCCACAAGGGAACGTTTGAGGGAATGTCAGATTACCTGCATCTTAGAAATAAACAAATAAAATAAAACAATCGGATGAGAATCGGAATTGGAGGAGCTGGGTGACTGTTGTAAGGGCCGAAACAATACTGAACCATATGGCTCGTACTGACTTCACTCTGTGCCTCCCTTGTTTTTCCATCTCTTGTACAGTTTGTAAATTTAGTGCAATTTAAAGCCAAAAATTGTCATTCAGAATATAAGAATTTATTAGAATATTATTTTTTTTTATTATTAATAAAACATAAAAATTGCAAATAATATTAAAATTTTTCTGTGGACCACTGGTTGGCGACCACTGCTCTATGTATTTATTACCAGAGATGCCACCTTACCAGTCTAGAGCTGGTCCCAGTTGAAAAATACTAATTCAATAAAATGCAGGAATCATCTGCAAAATGGCTGCCTTCATTCATGTGTAACAGATTTACTTTAGAACAAATGTGGTTGTTAATCCTCTACACCAGTGTATCCAAGACTTTGGCCATCATTTTTAACACATTATTATGAATGATTACCGAAAGTGGAATTGAGTGTTTTGGAGAACTTAGATTACAGGTCAAATCCACAAGAGGGTTTTGATTTATTTAACAACTGGAAAAGAAAAAGAAAAAAAAAGATCAGAGAACCACAATGAACATTCGTGTATGTTTTTTATTATTCCTGCCTTCCGTAATTACATTTATTGTTTCCAATCAGAAATGACAGTTGGCCTTTGTTTCTGTATCGTATTGTTTGCATCATCCAAAAATAACATTTTGAAACCCTACTGACACATACTTTAAACAAGCAGGGTTGCTAAAGAACCAAACAGCAAAGCAGAATGGTTGAGAACATTAAGTGTAACACTCTGGCAGCCGTCTTGCGGAGTATCACGAATCTGTGTGCATTTTTGTCCGTTACATTTTCTTGTAAATCAGAAATGATGGATGATGCCCCAAATGGTAATAATTTACAATTCTTTGTTTTGGTTGTTTGGATGAAAAGTACATTTTCATTAGTTATTGGGAATGCTCCATTGGTCTAAGAGCAAAGGATTGCATTACTTTAAATATATGTGTGTTTAAGGGATTAAACGTGCAGAATAGGTAGGGGAGGGCTGGTAAGGGGTGGGGGCTGAGAAGGAGCAGTATAAGGAAGGTAAATGCTGTGCTTAGTTCAGCAATGAAAATTTATGTGTAGAGATGTGGTGGAGCAAAACAGTGGGCCACAATTGTTAAGACCACTGAATCGTAATCTAGCCATACACCGGTCAGTGTGGACTTTGTGCATAATCAGGTAAACATTGATATCTGCTTGATAGTCATCATTTACCTGGATTAGTGCTGCGCAGCACAGGTTATCAATCCGATTTTAGCAGAAATCTGAATACTAATTGGACGTAGTGGACAGGCACGTTATGGACACCCATTCTTACACTCAAATATAATGAGGATGCTGGTATACAGTAGTTACATATTCTTGGCAGCTGTGATAGGGTGTCCCATGGCTTAGTTGGGTAATTATTAAATGGGGTGTATGTAGTGCCTAGGCTGAGGCATTTTGTCTATTAAGGGCTCCAGGGAACTGTGTGGTAGTTCTGCCAGACAAATAAAAGAACTATGAAAAGCCAGGGCTATGGTCCCAGAGCCTGGAAAGGAAGAGTTGGGGGAGCCTTGGCCACCTGGTCCACGTCTGGGTCCACACCTGGATCTGGTGAGAATCAGGAGCGCAGTACTGGGAGCTCAGTGGTTATCCTATCCCTTTGTTCATCACTCCTAGATTTGAAAAAAACTCAGATTATACTGTGTATGGTAACAATTCACATTGAAATGTTAAGTAAATCTAAACCCGTAATGGTTAATATTTTGTTTGGTAAAGCACTGTGTATTATAAACTATTACATATTCGTTCACAATACACTGCTTTCATCTTTTTTCTTCCTTTGAAGTTTAACTCTATTCTCGTTGGAAAACAAGCAATTCCCTTTTAGATGTTTCAAGGATTTTAACAAACTTAATTTCCTTTTCTTACCTTTTTCTGTTTTGAAGATAAAGCTGTTAGCTTTGGGACTTTCAGTGGTTTACTGAGAAAAGTTGCTTTGCACTATCTATAGCTTTTTAGAAGAAATTATTTCTTAGGAGAAGGTGGGATACTTGAGTTAATCATTCAACCGAACACACAAGCAGGCAATGACATATGATGATACTTTTTTACTCTGTATCAAATATCCTATTGTACAAGCTGAGGTGTATCCGTGGCCTGGGGCACTGGACAATGGAAAGAGAATATTAGTGTGGCAAACATAGGACACTACAACAATTAAGAGGCACTCCTTCCAGATTCAGGAGGAAAGCCTGGAAGCATTTTCTTTGGCTCTGAGCTGTGTTTTCTCCAATGTCCCAATTAGCACTTCATAAATATACACTAGCTGCTATGTAGCCTTTTGTCATATGCAGGAGACCTAGGTAATGTGCCCATTGGTATGTCACAGACCAGTGGTTGCCAACCTTTTTTGTTCCGAGACACAACCCGCCCACCACCCTGAGCCTACGGGAGACATTGTCTGCGGCTATGGCCGATGTGCCCGGGGGGGTTCTCCTTACCCCACTGAGGGGAGCACCGTCTAGAGCCACAGACCACCAAAATTTTCACATGGACCACCGATTGGCGACCACTGTTTTGAAGTAAGCTGCATTGATTGAAGAAACAGAACTCATAGGGAGGTCCTAAGACAAAATGTTGCCTTGTGGGTGTTCCCTATCCAAATATTTATTTAGTTAGCATAGTTACAGTCATTTTGTTGGCATATTAATGTCCATTTATGTATTCACATTTTACATTTAGCTTTTCGTTTGTCAACTTAAAATGACTAAATACCTTTCATATAGCAATCATATACGTAATATTTTTAAACTAAAGTTTTTTTTTTATATATCTACTGCATACAAGTCCTATAATATTTTTATGAAAAAAAAAAGGGAACTGGAGAATGGAAAATAGTAATACATGGAACCTTTCCTTGTTATGAGTGTTATATGTAAATTCTACTACATTTCCTTTCCAAGCTTACACTAATTGGTTTACAAAGGAAGGTTACATATACAAGAGGAAACAGATGTAATTTTCTCTGAAACTTCAAAGTTGTGATAATCCGGCCTCCTGTAATCAGGAATGTCCTCAGAGGGTTATTAGTATTATTTTCAGAGGTGTGAGTTATCACACATACAGGTGATAACTGCATTTCCTAAGGGCAGTACAGATCAGATTTTCCAAAGCAGAATTTCAGCATAGTATCATAGCACCACATACAAGTGAAGAACTCTTGCTTAATAGTGTGTAGTAATTTGACATACAAATATAAGCTTCCTTTAGGTGTAGACCCTGTAATGATAAATAATGGTTAAAGCTAAATTCCTGGAAAACTGCTAAATACACAAATGAATAAAAGCACATATATGGGATTTGTTTTACCTAGCAAAGGATTTGTATTTATGGTTATCCGCAGTATACCCTGGTGGATGATGCTACATACACCAAAGAAATACAGTGGTGTCTGATTTTCCACCCCCAGTTTTCTGATTAGACAACTAAAGAGCAGAAACAGACTGAAAAGCTCATCTCTCTCTTCACTCTGTTTTCCTGCTCCTCTCTTTCCTTGTCTGAGTATTGCTGTAAAAAGATTGTAAGAATTTGATAAAAAGTGAAATTCAGGCACTTACAATAGTTTTATTATGTAAAAAGCTATTGGCTAACAGTGCAATATTGTGTGTTACATACAGTCAAGACAGGGGATGTCCCTTTTGCAATAAAATACATTTACCTGCCTGCTCACATTTTTTTGTATTTACTCTCACCTGTCCTTGCTCCATTGGGAGCGCCATTATCTTCTTCCAGGTGTCAGCTCTTTGGCCATCTTGATTGGTCAGGTCAGGATGATGTTCATTCACTCCCTGCAGCCCAGAAGGATGCCATGATCCCTAGCATGTTCTGGCATCCCTGAGTTGCACATTCTTAGTGTTCTTGTTGCTCAGTGCAATTATAAAAAAGAGCAACTTAAAAGTATCTCTAAATGTCTGATCTTTGATCATACTGAACTTGTACTGGAATAAGGATTTACTATCCAAACACCTTACACTAGATTGGTGCACTAGCAATACTGTGTCTAGAGTGAATAATAATATGGCTATATGCTTAAGTGTAAACAGACTCTTTGCTTTTCTGTCAACCACCTTAACCTGCGTACACAAGTTAGATTTTTGCCGTTGAAAAGGATCTTTCACAATCCTTTCCAATGACAAAAGACTGACAGGTGCATGAACGAGTGCTGTACATTCAGTGCAGTTCTGCTCTATGGAGGGGGGAGATCAAGTGAACGGCACCCTGATGCACTCTCTCCCCTTCATTTCCATTACGATCGTTAGTTGTTCATGGATCCGCCAGGACAGTTTCATGAACAAGGTTGGATGAGAGCCCTACACAGGCCAGATTCTCATCCAGTACTTACATCCAGTAAGTCTCAAGGCAACTTTTCCCTGCTCCTTGTCCTTGATCTTTCTTCTGCTTTTGACACTGTTGATCACCTCCTTCTAATACAAATCATGCGCTCCATTGGAATCAGTGTTCTCTCTTGATTTGCTTCCTATCTGTCTGACCGCTCCTTTCAAGTTTCTTTCAATGGTTATTCCTCCTCTCCCACGCTCTTCCCTGTTGGTGTTCCCCAAGGGTCAGTCCTTGGACCGGTTCTCTTTTCTCTGTACAGCTCCTCTCTCGGTAGTCTCATATCTTCCTTTGGCTTACAGTACCATCTGTATGCTGATGACACTCAAATCTATCTGTCCACCCCTGACCTGTCTCCCTCAGTCCTGGATAAGGTCTCATGCTGCCTGTCAGCCATCTCATCATGGATGTCTGACCGATTTTTGAAACTCAACCTGGAAACAGAACTCATTATCATCCCCCCTCAAATTCCAAATCTCCCCCTGACATATATCCAACTGTTAACAACACTGATATTCGTCCCTCCCCTTCGGCACGTTATCTTGGTGTCTCCTTTGACTCTCATTTACCCCCCATATTCAGAACATTTCCAGGTCCTGTCACTTTCATCTACGCAACATCTCCAAAATCCACCCCTACCTGTCCCGAGACCACCAAACTCTTTGTACATGCTCTTATGATCTCTCGTCTGGACTACTGTAACATCCTTCTGTCTGGTATTCCACTAACCCGACTCTCTCCTCAATCTATTAATCTATTATGAATGCTGCAGCCAGACTCATCCATCCTTCCTTCCGCTCCTCTTCTGCTGCATCTCTTTGTAGTTCTCTACATTGGCTTCCATTTCACCTTAAAATTAAATTCAAGCTGCTGTGCTTTGCCTTCAAATCCCTCCACAGTTATTTTCCTATATACATTTGTGACCTGGTAAAAAAGTACATCACCAGCCGGTTTCTCCGCTCCTCCGATGACCTACTAATGTCTTCCTCACTCATAACCTCATCACACGCACGGATACAAGACTTCTCTAGAGCTGCCCCGACTCTGGAATGGTCTTCCTTGTACGATTTGGCTTGCTCCTACTTTTTGCTCGTTTAAAAGATCACTGAAAACCCACTTTTTTAATTTTGCCTACCCATCTTCTGTCTTTTGAAACCATCACTACTTCCCACCATTACATATCCCCCTCCTATTGTGTGTAAATTCCCCCATTTACTAGATTGTAAGCTCTTCGGGGCAGGGTCCTCTCCTTCTGTATCACTGTATTAGTCTGTCATTTGCAACCCCTATTTAATGTAAAGCGCTGCGTAATATGTAGGCGCTATATAAATCCTGTTTATTAATAATAATAATTTCCCTACAATACATATTTCAAAAAATGTAAGTTCCAGGTTTTCAGCTTTTATGTGCCCCATTGCTATTACGTATAAAGGTGTGTGGTACTTTTCAACCTATGTTTTGAAGCTGGCCTTTATGTTGGTATGATAATGCAGTATCACAATGCCACTAATCAGATCTGGTCTTCTCATCATCTCTGCTCACACTGATCCTTGGCGCTAACCTAGGGACTTCTATTTTCCTGTATTGCATTACACGCTACTACATCCATAAGCAGCCTATTTGCTGATCTTTCAGAATTTGTGTTCCTACTAGAGCTCTATGGATGCGTTGCCAGGAATTTATACCATCATATCATAAATGACTCTCAAAGTTCCTTGGGTGTAAAGTGTTATGGCGGTGAAATGTTACACCATAATATTTATAAAGGCAAGTACCCCAGAAAAGAGTATTAAAACATATTGACATAAAATAAAAGCACTGTTTAAAAGGGAACAATGCCCATGAAAATAGCGAAGGTTTAAAAGGTTAGTAACCTTTTAAAAATTAAAAGCTTTCCGAAGAAGTGTTTTTTTATCCACAAAATATATTGCCACTTCAAGGCCTTGATTCTGAGCCATTTGAGGTTTATTCATTTTCACTTATGACAAAGTCTCTTTAAAGTGCCTATTCTTTTTAATGAGAAATTACTGGCCTAAATAAAAGAATGAAAGTGCTGTATGGCATACCCTAATGCAACCAGTCAAAGTTTCCCCTGGCTGTAGTCAGACCAAGAAGAAAGCAAAACTGTTTGTCTCAGGCAACAATGATTTGACATGTGTACGCAGCCCTACTGACATAATTGTCATTATCATTTGAACCTAGCTCTTATGTTCGGACTGGTGGTGAGGTTGTAGTACACTTACCACTTCTTCACACCACCGATTCATTTCCTTGGGTGAGACACAACCATAGTAGCCCAATGGAGCCCAAATGAATAGGGGCAACATTGAGCAAACTAGTACCACTCACCGCTGCCCCTGTCAAATGTGCAAGCACTGGATCTTTAAAAATCAATGAAGTAATTTCGGCTGTGGGTCAAGCAGTTTGTAGCTCTTTCTTTAAGAAAAGCTCTTTTCTGCTTGGACTATGAATAAATATTGAAGATGGTTGTGCCCGGTGTAAATTTTGTATTCCAAAAAACACCTACAAGGTCTCTGTCATTAAGCCAGCCAAAACTTTTCACTTTGGTTTTGAATAGATTGGAGATAGTTAGAACCTGTCTGTTTTTTACCCATGTCCAGGGCAGGGTTTTGTTACAGAGATTACCCCCGCTTCCTGTCCTGCTGACAATGGTTTCACCACACAGAAAATTAGGGGAAATCTCTAACCGCAAGAGACAGAAATCGAAATGCTTTTATATCTGCAGACTAGAATCCCTCTCAGATTTTTGTGTCTGTGTGCTGCTGTTGCAGATTTTCCCTCACTATCTGTGTAGTGAAACCATTGTCAGCAGGACAGGTAGCAAGAGTAAATCTCTCCAAGGCTCCGCACACATGTGCAATAATTATCGTTGGAAACGAATGACTAACAACCGATCGTCTGATAATTGTTACAAAAAAAGTGAACGACTGGCCAATCCCGGCAGATCGGATTGGATGACCATTCACTATCTATTGTGTGTACGGCCATTCAGTGATTGTGGATTGTTCTGCGGTACACTTTCTCCTTTACATTTCACTTCCTGCATCAAAGGATCGTATCTAGTGTGTTTATATTATTTGTGGATTATATTTGAACCATCCTATCACTACAGCATGTACAGAATTGTGCACAATATGATCGTTCAAAATATTCGTGAATAATCATTGACCGGTAGTAATTAATTCATTTTCTAACAACAATTATTGTGTACGTAGCCTAATGGTGCTTTGGATAGCTTTAAAAAAAGCCTTACAGGAGTTTTGATCCTTCCTCGTTCTATTCAAAACTAGATTTTTTTTTTTTGGCTTGACATACATCTTGAAAAGGACAAAAGGACTGAGAAATCAAGTATGTTAAATGTTTACTTACAGTGTTTTTTTATTTACCTACTTTTATTTTATTTACTAGTGAACTCCAGGAAAAGTCAAATCCCCAAGTTCCCTCATTTTTTGCATGTCATTGCAATTTCCTCTTCTAGAAGTGTCTAATTACTTAATGTTCAGGCCCAGCTTATTTGCCTCATGTTTCCATAGATGACCATGTACTGTAGCTGTTGGGGAGGAGTGAACAGGAATACTATAGAGAAGTGTTTCTCAAGTAGGGTTCTGTGGAACCTTAGGGTCACCCAGAAGTTGCTAGGTGTTCCTTGGGCAATGAGCAATTTGTGACATTTAGGTCAGTTTAATAGATACCAAAGTTAAAAAGGTAAAGAAACACTGCCAAAGAGTGTAACTTGAATGGCAACTCTGTTTCTGCCTGCGCTGGTGACATAACATACAAGTTGGCAGCATCCAGCAGCAGCCTAAAAACTTTCAGATGTCTACACAAGGTAGGCTTTTACATGTTTATTTATGTGTTAAATGTACATACAGTACAATCTTATGGTAAAGGTTTTGTTGAAATGAACAATGTCTCTTGTTATGCTTGTAATCCTTTGATTTAAACACATCCTAAACCGATACGTACATTAGGGAAGACATTAGATATCACGTTGCTTGCTGGTTCTGAGTCAATGACAAAGAATAACTGTTGGACTGGGATTACAGCAAACATTTTCATAAGCAATGGCAGCTCATGCATTTGTCTCATTACAGGTTTGCTTTAAACTAGAACCTGTGAACTTCTACCAAATTATGTCCAAATCAGTTTACAGCACTGAATTGCAGACAAAAAATAAAAAAAATATATGTAATAACATTTTGTGGAAGTTTTACCAAATGGATTTCATTATAAGAAAATTATTAAATAAAATATGTGACTTTTCATACAGATATTTGCTCTAATCCTCCACAGCAAAATTCCTATTGTAAAATGGCAGATTAACTGATTTTGTAGCTGAGGGAAACATCTCAAATATCAGAAAAAGATAAGTCCAAATCCATAAATCAGGGTAATCTCATTCCCTTTCTTTAGGGAGATTTCTTAACTGTCCAGCAATTCAAAGACTAAATAAATCTTGGAGAGAATCAGAGCAGGTCTTCAGAGAGTTCAGTCATGTTTGGTAAGTAGATAAGGCTGTGCAGAGTGAAAGTATATACTCAGTTAAAGAGAAACTAAACTGAAAAGTGCCTATAAAAAAAAATTAAAAAAAAATTACCTTCAATCCTGCAGGGCAGTCCGATTCATCAGGGGGTATCTTGCATCAGGTCCTGCGTCGTCCCGGAGCCGGCGCATTCTGGCCGCCGCCATCTTCTCCTCTTCTTCCTGGTTCTTCATCCTACGTCACCCGACCCATGCGTGAGATTGTGTATTCCACCCAACATTGCAAACTTCAGGAATTTACTAATCTATTTTAGTAATACATGATGGTATAACTCTTTCTTGTGACTCATTTCTGGCAATGTGGAAATCCGCCTGATTTATGTACACGTCAGAGGATTTTCGCCTGATAAAGACAGTCGTGCTCGACTAGAATCTGATGTGTACAGTGGTCATCTACAGTTACATAGTAGGTTAGGTTAAAAAAAGACATAAGTCCATCAAGTTCAACCACTAGTGAAATAAACATATCCCAGATTTAGAACCCCATAAGACATAGTTGGTCCAGAGGAAGGCAAAAAAAAAAAAACCCTGGTACAATTTGCTTCAATAGGAGAAAAAAATTCCTTCCTGATTCAATGAGGCAATCGGATGTTCCCTGGATCAACAGTCACTGGTATTTTTACTTTAAAGCCTTAATACCCAGTTAATATATGTGCTTGTAGAAAAGCATCCAGCTTTTTCTTAAAGCAATCTATAGTAGTTGCTGAAGCTACTTCCTGATGGAGCCGATTCCACATTTTCACAGACCTTACAGTGAAGAATCCCTTCCTTATCCAGAGCTTAAACTTCTTTTCCTCCAGACGCAAAGAGTGCTCTCTTGTTCCTTTTAATGATCTCAAAGTGAATAATGGGGAAGAGAGTTCTCTATATGGACCGTTTATATATTTATACAGGGTGATCATATCCCCCCTTAAACGTCTCTTCTCAAGGGAGAATAGATTCAGTTCAGCTATTCTCTCCCCATAGCTGAGCTCCTCCATTCCTTTTATTAGTTTAGTTGCCCCTCTCTGCACTCTCTCCAATTCGACAATGTCCTTTTTGTGAACTGGTGCCCAATACTGAACTGCATATTCCAGATGTGGTCTTACCAATGCTTTGTACAGGGGCAGGATTATGTCTCCATCTCTGCAGTCTATTCCTCTTACAAGAAATGACTTAGAAATAGCTTTAGATATTGCAGCTTGGCATTGCATTCCGGTAATAAATCCATTTCTGACTCCCCAAATGTATTCCCCCTAGACAGTATGAAGCATGCATGTTGTTAGCTCCCAAGTGCATAATTTTACATTTATCTATATTAAATGTCATTAGCTGACTTAGCTGCCCAATCAAACAGTACATCCAGGTCTGCTTGTAAATTATAGACATCCTGTATGGATTTAATTCCATTGCATAGTTTGGTGTCATCTGCAAATACTGAAATGGTACTTTTAATCCCAACGTCTATATCATTTATAAAGATGTCAAACAGTAAAGGTCCCAACACTGAACCCTGGGGTACACCACTAATAACCTTAGACCATTCAGAGTATGAATCTTTAATTACAACTCTCTGGATGTGGTCTTTAAGCCAGTTCTCTATCCATTTACAGATTGACTTTTCTAAACCCTAACTTGCATATTAACTGTCTGTGGGGTACAGTGTCAAATGCTTTAGCAAAGTCCAAGTACACTATATCAACTGCTATTCCACTGTCTATCTGTTTCCTTACTTCCTCATAAAAAAAGAGTCAATTTGTTTGACAACTTCTGTCTTTCTTGAAGCCATGCTGACTATCACTTATAATAATATTTTCTAGCATAAACTCCTCTATGTGATTCTTTATCAAACTCAATAAGACCTTTCCAACTATGGACGTTAAACTAACGGGTCTGTAGTTACCTGGTAATGACTTTGCTCCCTTTTTGAAGATAGGAACCACATTGGTCTTACGCCAATCTATTGGTACCTTGCAAGTAACTAAAGAGTCTCTAAAAGGTAGAAATAATGGCTTTGAAATAACAGAGCTCAGCTCTTTGAGGACTTGTGGATGTAATCAATCAGGTCCTGGTGCTTTGTCAACCTTAATTTGCATCATTCATGGCATTCAGGGAACGACCACAACAGAAATCCTCTCTGCGTAGAACGGAACAGGATCATTCATCCGTCGGTTTAACACAAAAATTAAACGCATGTATGCAGCCCTAAAGTGGCATTAAAGCTGTTTGACTCACCTATCCATTGCAGGGCCCTGCCATCTTCCTTTCTTCTTAGGAATGATTCCAGCCATCTTGACTACCTGGATGGCGAAAACTCCTGTACAAGCATGCTAGAGTACATTCATGCCCGGCACATGCAAGTGAAGCCAGGGTTTCCCTAGCAACCAAAGCTTACGCTGCACATGCGCAGCTCAGTTTTTTTTTACATTTCACTAGCACCATGAAGCAGGTAAGATGGGTTATTGCCGAATGGACAGTGTCTGTCCCTTTCTACAATAACCACCTGCCTGATCCCTAAAACGGACCTATCACCAGAATTTTTAAAAACTTTTGGGGGGGGGGGGGAGTTAGTAAAAACCACCGTTTTTTTTTTATTTTAAAAAGGAAGCTCCTCCTCTTCTGAGTTCAGAGCCTTCTGGGATACATATGCCACTTATCCCATGAGGCTTCTGGCTGCTCCTTCTGTGCATGCTTGATCTCGGGCATGTGAAGAAAGAACTTTTTCTTCAATGTGGAAAAAAAACAAAAACTCTCACACGTGCTCTTTTCTCCCCATTTACAGCAGGCTACATCGCCACATCTTGCGCCTGCGCAGTGCAAGATCAGGTGACATATGCAGAAGGCCGCAGAAGAGGAAAGAAGATGGCTGCACCGGGGTTTCCTCTGCACCAGGATGAAGGCAGATTTCTGGAGGACACAGGACCAGATCCAGGAAACCTCTAGAAGAATCAATGCATCTGTGGAAGTACACACGTGCAATAATTATTGCTGAACGATTAACGACTGATCGTCCGATAATTGTTAACAAACACAGTGAGCAACTGGCCAACGACGATGATGAACAAGGTTTGTCGCTAGAAATGAACGTCTGTCCCAGCGGATCTGATTGGGCAACGATGGTTTGCTATCTATTGTGTGTACAGTCGTTCAGTGATCGTAGATGTTTTTGTGGTACACTTTGTCCTGTACACGTCACTTCCTGCATTGTTCAATCGTCACATTCGTATCTAGTGTGTGTACATTATTGGTGGATTATATTTGAACAGAATCATGCACTAAACGATTGTTCAAAATAATCGTAATTGTTGATTGGTTGTTAATCGTTCATTTTCTAACGATAATTATTGCACGTGTGTACGTAGCCTTCGGCAGATTTAATTCTCCATTATCTCAAATGAAAAAAGCAGGAGAGAAAGTGTAATCTCATACAGGTAGTGAGGATACAGTGAAGCTACTGATTACTCACACCCATGACTCATGCCCATGATTGAGATGTCTCAAGCTGAAATCTAAACATATCTCAATAAGATAGGGGACCAAAAGAAATGGAGGTAATCCACACTTCCATATGATGGAAGAAAATGTGAATCTTCTGATGTACGTTTCAAAGGTGTCGTAAAAAACAAGGCAAGTTTTGGTATGGCTTTGAGTGCAGTAATTCTTTCACATGAAGCTATAAGCATTTTTTGGTATGAGAACAACTTAAGCATATCAAACTCCCAAAAAAGGAACTAAGCAATACTCGCCTGTCCCTGCTCAGTCACAGGGCGCCACCATCTCCAACCTTCCTGGACATGACCTCCGGTTATTTTAATTTGCCCACCTGGGATGATATAACGTCTGTGCAGGTGAGTAGGAGTTCATTCATTTCCAGCATGAGCAAGGGAAGCCGGGAATACCTGGTGTACTTGGCAACCACAACTTAGCTGCACATACGTAGCTCACCACAATTTGTCAGCTTAAGCAGCAATGAGGCAGGTAGGAATAATAGATATTGTAGAAGAAACATTGCCTGTCCCTTTCTGCAATCACCTGCTTGAGTCGATAAAGTTCAAAGTGGGCCTTTACGTCCTTGCTGTCCCACTATATCTCTCCTGCCATAGTTATTTGAAGGGGCCAATACCTACAATGATCTGATCAATGTAGTTGGTAAATATTATTTGTTGTAGTATTGTGTTGTGTTTAGTATA
>NC_092861.1:129390028-129397029 GCF_032062135.1 Pyxicephalus adspersus
AGACAGACTGATCTGCACAATTGAAGGTAAGTTTTGGGTTTACTCCGCTTTAAACAGTATTTATATACCGCCAACATATTATGCAGCGCTGTACATTAAATAGGGGTTGCATATGACAGACAGTGACACGGAAGGAGAAGAGGACCCTGCCCCAAAAAGCTGACAATCTAGGAAAAAAGAAAAGAAAGTTCAGCCTTTGTCCAAATGCTGGATAAACCATAGCATTTGTTCCCCTTTAAGGTTTGAATGAAGCTGTTACCTGCACAAACATGAAGGCAATAATTGTAATCACTTGCTTGTGTCTGCCCTTCCCCTTTTTGCAGTTTGTGTATCACGTCACTTCCTGTCTCAGACAGCCAACAGGAAGTGAGATAAAATCTCCCAGGGTTTACAAATTGCCCTTATCCACAGGTATCCCCATAGGATTTCCTTGCAGCTGTATAATATTGATTCCCATTGGCTTTGATTAGTTACAAGGGTCCCCAGTGCAAAGGAAGATGTGAATCCTCCCGTTGGGGACGCAGCAATACAAACCTTAAAGGTTTACATCCCCCAACCACATACTCTTTTGACTACAGCTATTGTATTTGCATTCTTCGTGTTCTATGAATATATGTTATGTTACTATAGGCTACCATTGCCTTCTACATGCCACCCACAGCTCCCCATACACCAGCTCCCTCTGCTCTGACAAGCCGCGCGCTCCCCGCTGTCATGTGACCAGACACGTACCAATGAGCAGCGCGCATGCGCAGAGGAGCAGCCGGCTTCGGGGCGCTGCTTGGACGTAAGAAGGGCCTTGAGGGGCCCCGGATTGTATGGACGCAGCGCCGGTCACCCGTGAGTGTAACCCCCCCCCCCTTACAGCCGTACTCGTTCCTGATATTACGCATTAACAATAGGCGGTGTGCATGCACAGGTCACCTACCTGCAGCTCTCATGCTAAGTGGGGCACTACTACTCCCAGCATGCTCCCTCACTTTGCAGTATGCTGGCTCTGTATATCCCCTGAGGCTCCTCAATCAATCACAGAGCATCCCCCAGTGCCAGGCTGTCATCTGTTTCCATAGTAACCAGACCTGAGCTATTGGGTTTGGATAGAGGAGGGTTGGCTTCCCTGTTAGGCTTTTACAGCTGTCTGTGTCCCCATTGGGGAAATTTACCATTGTCCTAGTGACCGTTGTCACCTGGAAATTAGAGGAAAATCCAACATAAGTACCAAAGACTAAGGAGAAAAAGGAGAAACCCGTACAATGGGGAAACTTTTAATGGGGGCAGATGGGAGGGGAAATCTCCACAGTTTTGGAAATATTCTTAAACTTCCTGTTGCTTCTCTGTAACGGGAAGTGGCTGTAAATTACCTCTCTTTTACAAAGATGACTAAAAAAAGAGTTTTTAAGGCATTTCCAGGCACAAAAAGTTTTCTGTATGCATAAACTATATCTGTTTTTAAAGAAAGATTCCTGGGAATCCGGGCTGCTAAAACATCTCCCACGTCTCACATTCTGCATGATCATTTTGCATAAGTGATGTGTTTTTTTTTTTTATTAGCAGGCTATAAATTGATTGTCTGGGTTTCAAAGGCTTGATGGAGTATCAACCAATCACTGGACAGGATTGCAATACTGACTGACACAATGGCCATGATTTATTAAAACTTTCCAAGGCTGTAGAGGATGCACTTTCATCAGTGAAGCTGGGTGATCCAGCAAACCTGGAACAGATTTCTTGAAAATAATTTGCTATTTCTTAGCAAATGTTTTTGGACAGGCATGGGCAAACTAGGATCCGCGGGCCATATACGGCCCTTTGGGTGTTCCACGCCGGTGCCACCTCGTGTAGGGTCAGGAGAGGGACACGTCCCCCAGATCTGAGCCTGCCATGGGAGAATGGGCGGGCTGTGTCCCTGCACAAAACCCGCCCCTCTCACATCGCAGGCTCAAATCTGCATTGGGATGAGGGGATCCGATGGGAGAGTGGGCGGGGTTATGCCATTATGATGTCACGCTCAGTGGCGTTATGATGGCATAAACCCACCCACTCTCCCATCGGCCCGGCCGCTCAAATTGTTTTTTCAGATTGTGGCCCACCCCTGCTTTAGGATCTTTGTTTTTTCAGATTGAGTCAAAAAGTTTGCCCACCCCTGCTTTAGGATCTAGTGTTGGTGTGTGGGTCACCATTATTTGATAGATAGCAGGTAGCAGGTCTCTCACCTGCTGTGCCGAGTGGTTGGCCTAGGATCGCGGAAGGATCAATGGTTTTCCAGCTTTAATAAAATGGAAGTGAAGTTAATACATTTGATGTAGCTCCTGCGCACGCATGTCAGAGTTCATTCATTTATGGCATGCGCAAGGAAAGCTGGGGTTTCCCTGGCAACCAATGCATGCACAGCTCAGAAAAAATTGACAGCTGGGCAGTTACTGCAGAAGGGATATCCCTTTCTTTCCCTTTCTTCAAAAACCATCTGCATGGTTCACCCAGGTTATAAAAGTGAATTTTTAGTTCCATATAATGCAATACATGTTTATTTCCGTGCGTAAATGCATTTCGGCAGATTCGATGGATATGAATCAACCCTCGGAGACCAATGGAAACCCAACTATTGAGTCTTCGTTTTGTTCTTTGAGGATAAATTCCTTCATAATACATGCAGCTAGAGAGGTCAGCAATAGCTTTTTGTACTTGTTTTACTTTAGGATATGCAAATCATTTCATGTGTTTAGTTTTGTTTTTTTTTTTTGGGAAGGGGAGGGGGGGAGGTACTATGGTTGCTTTTTATATACATCAGGTCCCCTTTTTCCTTTTCAGTGACTTAAAGCGTACCTAAACTCAGAATTTTCACTTTACATAAAAAAATAGACAACCCTTTATGTAAGGTAAAAATTCTTTTTTTTTTTTTCTTAAGTGCAACACCCCTTTTTTTAATAAAAGAAAAAGGTGCAGCATGCCCCCCTTAATTCTCGATCACCTAGGTGATCAAGAATTATTGGGTGCACAGAGCCTCCCTGGATACCTACGTCATGCATTCCAGGAGGCTCTTGGGTTCTCCGAGGTGTTCTGACATGCGCAGAAGGAGCCCTTTCTGGGACGACAGCCGGGACCCAATGGAAGAAACCTCCGGATCGATCGAGTACTCTGCGGGATTAAAGGTAAGTGGATTTTTTTTTGTTTTGAGCACTTTTGATTTACTTCCTCTTTTAATAACTTTATTAGGAGTTAAGCTTATTTTGTTGGTCTGCCAAATTTTTAAAAACTTTCCAGTGTTCAACCCAGATATTTTTTTAAGCTGGTTGGGTAGAAATCGTAGGCGGATGGCAGACCCTGTATTGTGACCCAACTCTTCAGTGACCACCCAAAAACAGTCAGGTGGTTACTGAAAAGTGACGGGTGTTGCGCTCGTCTAAGAGGGGCTGGGGACAACTGTGTGGTAAAATCAGCAGTAATTGAGCACAGGTCATAATTAGTCCACTGAGGTAATATATTTGTATTTAGCACAGGAATAAATCCACGCACACTCATGTACAAATGTAAATAAATCAAACAGAAAATTTCTAAATAATTCTGCTACCATGGGCAGTACTGAACTCTTGCCTATTGGCATTGCCACGGTATTCGCTGGGTAATTGTGCATTGACTGGTGCCTACATATGGGCAGGATACACTTGATTGGGCGTGGGAGTGGGGGTGTAAAATTAATTTATTCTTCCCTAAGCTCTGTGTTCGTTTTATAAAAAAAAATTAGTTGATGTTAATCCACCATTCAAATATATTTTGTTTCCTATAATATACAAGTTAAAGAAATAAACGTTCACAATTGGTGGTGCCAATGTAATCATGTGAGTATCTTCACTTTATTTCCAGATATTTTCATTTTGTTTCAAGAACAGTGTTTAAAAAATTGGGGATGATGCGGTTGCAGTGTTAAAGTGTAAATCCTGGTAGAACCTTTTTTCAGTTTTGGGGAGTAATGTTCTCCCCGACCCCTTTTAGCTGGATACACCACCTTGCACTTTTCAGTAACCACCCAGCTGTTTTTAAAAGCTTGGATCACCATGCCACCCGCCTACAACTTCTTACCACCCAGCTTAAAACATTTCTGGGAAGAAGACTGGATACTGGAGTGAGGAAGGGTTAGATCCTACATCAGGTTTTTTTTTTGTCTCCATTGTGGGTATTAACTGATCATTTTGTCCTGATGACCATTGTTATCAACATGGCAAGTAATGGCAAATCTGAAATTTTAGCGCCTTCTCCAGAATAAAGGGTAAGGAGAAAATTTCCCTCACTTTAGGAGATGTCCTCTTACTTTTTGTTGTTTCTCTGGAGCAAAAAGTAAGGGGGTATTTTTTGTAATGATACACAAACAAAACTTCAACTGGCAGAGGTTGTATCCTTACCTGCTCCAAAACAGTGTGGCTCCACATATATACATTTTAACGTGTATATACAGCTCTGGTAGCGGATATTATGATGTAGCTGGAGCAACTGTTTGCTTTGTTTAAAGCTAAGCTTTTGTGGTTGCTTATATGAAAGTGGATTTTTCATATATGTTTAAAGAGAATGCACGAAAGCAAAGATTTAATAAAAAGTGTTGCTATATTCTTTAACATCTCATGTCATCATCTGGCAGGTGGAATTTCTAGTAGGTATTTATAGAGCATCCATCCTAAATGATGATCCTGAAAGTTAACTCTCAGTGGAGAACCCAAAATTAAAAAAGCCTTGCATATGTTTGGTGTGAAGTCAATAATAGACTTGGTTCAAAAGTTTTCGAACTACTGATTTGTATCTGCCTTTATGTATATATTGCTCAGTGTTCAACCCAGAAATTTTTTTAAGGCGCATGGGAAGAAATTGTGCCTTTGGGTCAATTTAACTGACACCAACAATCTTTTTGGCTATCTGTAT
Organism: Pyxicephalus adspersus; assembly: GCF_032062135.1. Classification (NCBI taxonomy): domain Eukaryota; kingdom Metazoa; phylum Chordata; class Amphibia; order Anura; family Pyxicephalidae; genus Pyxicephalus; species Pyxicephalus adspersus. The sequence goes on from NC_092861.1 coordinate 129,394,937, forward strand.
GGGTGACATTCTTTTCACTGACCAGCAGATAAGAGGCTTTCTTCCCACTGACTACCATGCTAATGTATTGTGAGCTGTGAATAGTATTTATAACAGGGGTTTCCTGAAGACCTGGAATAATATTTAAAGGGTTTTCTTTAAAAAAAATGTATAGATTAGTTAAATTTGTTTATAAGTTTTGTTATTTTATTGCTTATAATGTTTATGTATATATTTATATATGTATACCATGTAATCAAATCGTGATTTTACTAATAAATTCTTAATAAGAGATGCAACCAAGACAAAGGATTTACAGAGCATTATGGGTTATCTATTTTTATTAATACATTGTATTTATATAACGCCAACATATTACATATGTACATTAAATAGCCCCTGCAAATGACAGATACAACAATGACACTAGAAGAGGAAAGGACCCTGCCCGAAAGAGCTTACAATAGGTGAGGGCACACATCTGTAGAAAAACCACAACAGTACCCGTTTGCCTTCAGACTCTCTAGTAAGTACATAAGTCAGTAAACAAGAATTAGTGAGGAAACTTGTGTAGTTTTTTTTTTTTATTTTGCAAACTGCAAAAGTAAGTAAAAAATTAACATTTTTAGTACAATAACGAAGAAGAATATATACTGGACATTCCTTTAAGATTTTTGGGTTAGTTTGAAACTCATAGTGTTGTGTGTTTACTTCCTATTGCTGTGTAAATGCATAACTTAGATTATGGTATCCTATTGACATCTTAGCTTTGAAATAAATGTGTTGACGCTCTAGTTCATGACCCATAGTACAGGGAGTTCTTTTTATTATACTGATTTACTGCCCAGTGGAGCAAAGAAGACTGCTCTTTAATATATCTGTGTCCTCATTTTGTCTTGCGCATTGAAAGGTTCTTCTTCCCTGGCGTTTGGAAGAGAAGTCTGTTTCAGATTTGTATGCATATTACAACACTGTGTTTCCTTTCCAGGAATTCCTCTAAATTATGGTTATCGGGGTGCTCTTTTCTAAGACAGCAATGATAAATCTGGGGTAACACCATGGAAAAAGCAGTAAATTCATCAGAAACCTCATCTTCTAAATCATCTCAGGTTTCAAATAGAAAAGAGACTGAATCAACCAAAGACGCAGACTCCAGTAAATCGCAAAAAGGAAAAAGGGTTGGCTTTGTGTTGGTGCATGCAGGTAAAGTAGAACAGATATTGGGATTTCTTAGTATGACCTATTCACACATGTTTCTAATTATGCAGCAAGTCATCAAAGTATATTTATAGGCTATTTTTTTTTTAGTTTTAAAGAAAATGAAGAAGAAGTGCTTGAATCTTAATATCAGATTGTATTGCTGGCTGTGTCCTCGCTGAAGAGATTCATTCTCTTTATTGTTCTCTGACAAATATCAATGTAACAGAAAGTAATTAAAAATTTTGAATTTCACCTTCATGACTATAAACAAGGGGAAATGTTCGAGCAAAGACACTTGTTCCAAAAACAACTGTGAAATGAAATTTCATCTCATATTTTTTCATCTCTGGGATAGGAAGTGTAGCACAAAATAGGCTTTTCTAAACCTAAAAATGATTTTTTGACTATACATACAGGTTAATCAAACCTGTGAAATCTTTAATAACATTTAAATGAGCAAATCAACTGCTGCCATCTGAAAAACAACAGTAACAATGCAGCTTTTTTTCTTTTAATATAGCTGTGTTTCTGCAGCTGTTTCGACCGCTGTTTGTTTGTTTTTCTGAGTCCAATTTTAGGATCTCTGCTTTCAGAAAATGTTTGGGGGCTATTAGGTAATCATCAGGTCTGAAATATGCATTTTAACATGTGTAAGACCAGGGCCGAATGACGGTGCATCTTGATTGCCCACTTTCCAACGTATACTTGCTTATCCATGTATAGGTGCCCTCCGCCCTGGTGTTTGGGCCTGGCGATTGACCACGCAGACCTGAGGGCATAGAACAGGGTCACATGATTCCTTGTACCTATAAAACTTGTTCTGGTACAGTTTACAGGGAGAAAAATGTATTTTGCTGGAGGATTGGTCAAGCAAGAGATTGGTCAAGCAAGAGATGTGGATGCTGCTTAGAAGA
>NC_092861.1:129397270-129404983 GCF_032062135.1 Pyxicephalus adspersus
TTTTTTTTTAATATATGCATTGCACACATTTTTAAATAAATGCCATAATATTTACTTTTTCTACCAGTAAGGTAAAGGAAAAATGTCTTTTAAAAAATATTTTTTTTTTTTTTTGTTGCTTAGGAGCTGGCTATCATTCAGAATCAAAAGCTAAGGAATACAAACATGTCTGTAAACGAGCATGTAAAAAGGTAGGAGTTGTTTTTGGATTTGGATTCTTGGATTTTTTGGACACCACCTACTGTTACTCACCTATGCATGGGTATATGGTAGCATTTGACCTATACAGGTAGTCCCCATGTTACTTATAAGATAGGGACTGTAGGTTTGTTCTTAAAGTGAATTTGTATGTAAATCGGAACAGGTACATTATTTTATTGGATGAAATTAGAACAGATGTTTGTCTCAACAGAATATTAGGCTGTGAGGTGTCAGTTACTGTAAAAAATCCTCTGTGAGTTAATCACAAACAAAGAAAAAAAATTATGAAGCCTAGCCTAGTTTATTAACTTCCAAAGCAAGTTGTGCTTTGATATGCAAAAAGAAACAGCTGCAGAGTTCGTCTTGGTCAATAAAGAGTTACAAGATGTTACAGATAACCAAAAAAATTTTTTATCTGCAAGTCATGTGAACTGCCCCCTCTCCCCTTCAAGCTTCTGTCCTGCACACAAACAAGCAGGGAAGAGCAGGAAGCCCCATTCGTATCTAGGAGTCGTCCATATGTCAGATGTCCCTAACTCGGGGACTACCTGTATGGGTAAACTGACATGGTCTGTCTGATAGCTTCGCCTCTGCTGCAGTGCTGAGGTTCTACCTCTCAGGTGGCGGCACTACTACAGAATGTAGTGGCCAGCAGATGTAACCATGTACCACCATCTGAAATTTTCAACAGATTTTTCTGGTAACCCTTCTCTACAGATATGAGACATGGGTGGCAGGTCTGTACAGTATGAAAAATTGTCTTTTGCTTTTATTTTTTTAATAACTTTCTTAAAATTCAATGAAACTCGACAGATTTTTACAATCCCCAAGGACACATGCTATAATTGTTAAGGAATTACATCTGTTCTTTTCTTTACTGTTTACATCTAACAGAAGTCTTGAAAAGTCTATTGGTTTTTGTGTTCAGCTGTCATTGGTCTAGAATTGCCTAACATAGGAAATGCCTGTGCTGCTAACAATAACCAATATCACTTTTTTGTTTACTTAGCAACTAATATGTTTCCTCCTTACCATTTTCTTTCTTGCTCATAAACACGAAAGTTGGAATTGCATTGGTTGCTACAGGGACATACGGTTCTCCTTTTAGTCTATATACAAGTCCTGTCTGTTTGTTCTCAGTATTAAACACTTTTTGTCCTTTACATGACTGCAGGTCGTTAAGAGGTTCCGAGAAAGGTTAAAAAGTTCAGATCAACCAACCTTGGTGGTCCAAATGGTTTTTATTTGTGGCATTTGACCATATTTTTGTTTCTGCTGTTACCTTCAAGCAAACGTTACATTGTTTTAGTCTGTTTTTTGGCATTTATACATGGCAGCAAAGGAAATAAGGTTGTCGTGTGGAAAAAGGAATGCATACTTCTTTATTTTTTTCTTTTTCCGTATGTGTGTGTAATTCACTTAGTCTTTGTAATACAAATTTCACACACATGCCAACGTATGACACATTTTTTTTTTGTATGGTTTGTTTTTATCTGTAGTTTGATCTTTCTTTGTTCATGGATCAATGTGGCAAAGTTTCTCAGAGTTACTGTTACAGAAATTAAATTCTCATTCCCACCCTGTTGAGCAATGTTTGGTGAACCCAACTTCTGAGAATCCATGTTTGTAATAGTTGGATGCAGGCAATCGCTTCAATGTTGAACATGATGTTAGTAAATTGAGATGTTACAAAAGTTCAAGAAATCTGGAAGCTTTAGATGTGCATGTGACACAAATGGAAAGCAGATGGAAACAAAACTAAAATAATCATTTTCTTTTTCTCTCTCTTTACGTTCAATTAATTGAGTTTTGTAGGCATGATTTACCTGGCATTGAGAAACTTTTATGCATTTTGTCAGGATGATACAATGTTGTGATATCTAATTCTTCAGGCGTTTTAGTGTAAAATATTACAACATTTGGATAGGGCTGTGTTTTTGATATTTAATATTTCCTTTTTATTATTTTGATCTCTTTTTTATTTTGTTGAAGGTATTAAAAATCCAGTTTTGGCAGCAAACAAGTTGCTCTTTGAAGGACAGAAAGGAAAACTCTCTGCTGGCAGGATCCCACCTTGGTAATTATATTTCCTAAGAATCCTTTTGGCCCTTACAAGTACTCTAAATAGCCATAGAATAAACTATATTAAAAATTTACTGAATAAAGTTTCTAGAAAATAATAACTTTTTATTGTGTTCATGTCTCTAATCCAAAGTAACATGGCCACTTTAAAGAGGGAATGGAGCACATGGCACTTCTTCTCTGCCAAGTATGGGGCACTGTAGAAGGTCACAATGGTAAATGTGTACTTATTACACTTTCAGTTCTATAGCTACATTTTTACTTTGGTGAAATACAGTTTGCTTTCTAAATCTCTGTGGTACAATTCAAATGTTTATCTAAGTGGTGGTGCTATTCAATATGATATAGTAGAGGGGATGTTTACAGACACAAATTATAGCAAGATGTTGGATACCTGACTTAGCTGCTTTCTCTGATGTAAATGGTTGTGTTTAAGGATTTCAGCTTTATTTGAGATCTTTAGAGCAATTTTCATATTTAAACTATGGGCTTAGTAACCAGGCAGAAACCTTTCTTATTGTTTTCGACTCAGAAGAGAGGCATACATTGATTTTTAGAAGAAAAACAAACCATTTTTTTAAAATCATTTTGTGTTCCTAAAATTATTTAACCTATATTTTAAAGTACCAAAAATTTGATCAGGTAGGTCCTTTATTGCAGAGTACAGGCAATGTGCCTTGTACAATAAAATATCCTTACCTGCCTGAATTCTTCTTCACCTTGTTTTGATCTTCAGCTCTCTTGATTGGCTGAGGCAGAATACATGGGGGTTCATTCAGTCTTAGCAGCTGCAGGGGAAACGAGGGTGCATCTGGTATCCCGACTTCCTGCGCTGAGCACATATGCAGCTCAACAGTTTTTGACAGTTGAGGGGAGCGATCAGGCAGATAAGCATGTTTTATTATGGAAGGGACATTTCCTGCATAAATAAATAAAGCCCTGCCTGACTGCAGAACTTAAAAGTTGACCTTTCACACTTTTAATAAATATTAATAATCATTTAAAGTGGAATTATGCTCTGCTTCACTTTGCAATGCAGCATTCACAAGCTCTTGTTCAATCACTTGTACAAGGATGTTACTTGGGATGCACTGGGGGAATGGGCTGTGCTGAGATCTCCTGCAGCCCTTGCCGAAGCTGACAGTGCCAAAGTCTCCGATGAGTGACAAGCACTAGAGCAGCACAAAGCTTCTCCCACCAATGATCTAGGGATCCAAACCACTCCTACCAAAATACACACAACTCAAAACTACACCCACTGGCCCACCCATGACACAAGACCACGCCCACCAATGGTATGTTCTCCAAGTAGCACTAGCAGCCTCCAAGACACTGCCCAGTGATGAGGGACTCTGGGAAATTCGGAAATGTTATACATTTTTGTGATACAAAAAAGCCCAAGTTGCATACTTACATTGCACTGCCTCCAAATGTCAAATCTGCAGACACTGCAGTACGAGTGTTCAAGAACTAGCTAATTGCAAGCCATGGGGAGCCCGCCATATGGGATCGGTTGTGACCTGCCTTTATTGTTCTTCAATCTGTTTTTTTTTTTTAAATTAGAGGAGTTTTTATTTTCTCAATTTTCTAGTAAAAACCACAGCTAACAATCAAATGCATTAAAAATGAATGATATAAAAAATAGAATTAAAATACGCAGCCCTTGCCGAAGCTGACAGTGCCAAAGTCTCCGATGAGTGACAAGCACTAGAGCAGCACAAAGCTTCTCCCACCAATGATCTAGGGATCCAGACCACTCCTACCAAAATACACACAACTCAAAACTACACCCACTGGCCCACCAATGACACAAGACCACGCCCACCAATGGCATGTTCTCCAAGTAGCACTAGCAGCCTCCAAGACACTGCCCAGTGATGAGGGACTCTGGGAAATTCGGAAATGTTATTTTTGAAGAGAACAACACAGCTACTTGAACAGAGCTTGGGCTTATGATACAAAAAAGTCCAAGTTGCATACTTACATTGCACTGCCTCCAAATGTCAAATCTGCAGACACTGGTTCTTTAAGAACAAGCACTGCAGTACGAGTGTTCAAGCAACTAGCTAATTGCAAGCCATGGGAAGCCCGCCATATGGGATCGGTTGTGACCTGCCTTTATTGTTCTTCAATCTGTTTTTTTTTAAATTAGAGGAGTTTTTATTTTCTCAATTTTCTAGTAAAAACCACAGCTAACAATCAAATGCATTAAAAATGAATGATATAAAAAATTTGGCATTTACTTATGTTTTTCCTTTTTGTACTGGTGAACCGGGATTTCTTCAGACAGATGACTTTAGTGTTTCGGGATATCAAGCTCTGACATTGAAGATATTAGGCTATTAATCCTCTGGTGAACTGACAACATTTCTTTCTTGAAATGTAATTTTGGTCTTAAATTGTTTTGTCAGGTTTTGTAATTCTTTTTTTTCCTGGTACTGACAGCACTTGACCAATAATATAATGTTACAGTACCTTTAACTTTGATCAACAGTGCAATCAAAAGACAGAGTATTGGAAGGTACATGCTATCATTTCATTTCCTCTGATCTGTTGCCCAGTTCCAAAGAACTGCTAAAAAACACATAAGTGAATAATGTATTAGCAATCAGGAGAATGTTCTGAGAACGTGGTCTGTTGGTTATTGAGGAGAATTTTATTAACCTTTGTATAAATAAAACCATCACTTTAGACTGTCTTTTGTGATTCAAAGCTACACTCTGGCCAGTGAAAACAAGGCTCGTTTAGCTTTTCAGAAAAAAAGCAGTTTGATATTTAATATTTGTACAATGGAACTCAGAGTCTGTAGGCTCCAAAACAAAACTAAGGAAATCTACATCTACACATGCTCATGTTCCCACCATTCTAGAAATCTAATTTTATGAATAATGGTTCATTTGGTTACAGATGAAACGTGACTATTCTCAAAACAAAATCTTCAGCATTTTCATAGATCTTTCAGCATTTCTTTAACACTGCAGAATATTAGCGGACCTATTGGCTGTAAGTAAGTCAAAGGTTTTTGCTCCTAGTTTAGCTTTTCTCTGGCCTTATTACTTAATTGAAGAGTAACTACAGGCAATAAATTGAGTCCGTCTGTGATTAAGGGTACAGGTCTTTAATTTTCTAATGTGGAATTAAAGCCAAAAAGTAAAAAATTGCAACCGGACAGGGGCTTTATTGTACAATGGACAGGCGATGTCCCTTGCACAATAAAATAGCCTTACTTGTCCTCGCGCCAGTGTGGGCGCTGCCATTTTTACCCAATCTTCTTACTAGAATCAGGTCTTCAACCATCTTGATTGGCAGGCCGGTATGACGTAACTCTGAGACAAGGGCTTGGAAGTTCATTCAGTCCCAGCAGCCATGGGGGTAGCCCGGATGCACTTTTTTGCCAGATGAAGACCGTAATCAGGCAGGTAAGTATTTTTTATTGCAGAGACATCACCTCTACCTTTCTGCAATAGAGACTTGCCATATCGCTCATTTTCAAAGTGGAAATCACACTTGCCTTTAATGCCGCAGATCTGACGATCCATCTAGTGGTTTCCTTGATCGGGTCCCACGTCATCCTGGTATATTCCTTTCGCTTCCCCCGCCCCGGGCACCTCCATCTTCTTTGCCTTTTTTCCTCCTTCATATGTCCCCCAATCTCGCACTGCACAGGCACATGATCAGGTGACTTGGATGGGGAAAAAAAGGGTGCCATTTTCACTGTGTTTGGCATTTTTTTTCTCCCAGTAAAGAAAAGGCTCCTTCTGCACATGCCAGGAGCCTCCTGGGATCCGTAACATAGCTATCCTGGGAGGCTCTGCGCACTCTTGCTGTCTTTATCTATTGCTGATTATAGATTACATTTTGGACATTATATGCAATTGTATTTCAGAATTGAGCCGTAGAGAGCTTAGAAATACAGCCATTTTCTGATTACCTCTCAACTCAAACCATAGGCTATATACACATGTGCAATAATTGTCGTTGGAAAGGATCTTTCATGACTAACGACTGCACGATGCATGAACGAGTACCTTTCTGCTCTATGGAGAGGGGGAGAACAACAGAGCAGCACCCCGCTGCGCTCTTTCTCCCTTTACTTCCATTACGATCATTCGCCTTGACTGGTTGATTTTACTTGAGAAATTAGTTGCCCTAAAGTGCAACTAAACCCTGTGTATACTTAACTGTCCCCCTTCCTTCACGAGTCCTATCATCTTCTCTTCCTTGTTTGCATCCTCGGCCATCTTGATTGGCCAAGTAGTGATGACTTAAAGCCCGCGCCGGCGTGTGGTAGTTCATGCAGTCCTGGCAGCCGCAAAGGAAGTATCAGATAGAGAGGTGGCTATGTTTTATTGCAGATGGGGCATTGTCTGTTCTTTTCTGCAATAAAATCCTGCCTGTTTGCAAATTTTTTTAGTGGAACTTGTCCGATCATCACTTCAGAGCTAGTATTAGATGAGAATCTGACGTGTGTACATCGTCCGTCATTCATGGATCCTAGTGGATCCATAAATGATGAATGACCCCAAAGCAAGTGAAGGGGAGAGAGCGCAGCGGGGTGCTGCTTGCTCGTACTCCGCCCCCCCCGTAGAGCAGAACGGCACTGTATTGTAGTGCACATTCATGCACCTTTCAGTCTTTTGTCATTGGAAAGGATCGTGAACGTTTCTTTCCAACGACAAAAGTCTTACGTGTGTACACAGCCTTACCTGTATAGTCTGCTAATAAGTACAGCACAGAAAATGGGTGTCAGCAGGTTTTGTTTGAAGAAAGCAGCATGTTTCTGAAAGCTCCAGTACCGCAAGCTTTATATTTCATCACTACTTTTATATGCCAAAAGGAATAAGATGCCAGCGGAGGGTTACTGTGCCAGCAGCATGACAGACCTCTGTTGTCAGCAATCAATGAGGCCTAATGTCCCAGTTCTCTTCATGTTTTACAGATAATATATCTGTGTGTGTGTGTTTTTTTAAGAAGACTTTTTGGTATGTGCTGTAAATTTTCAATACTTTGAATGCCAGTAAACACAGCTGTGGGATGTTAGGCATCCTCTCTAGTTTGCTTTAGGAAATTCTGTCTGAGCAAATTTACGGAAAACCGTGTTAAATACCAGTAGTAATAAATCATCACTAAATATGATTTGAGTTTTATTTTTACACTCTATCAGGTCATGTCTAGCAATAGAAGTTTTGGACGGAGATAGTCTATTTCTGCACGATCATGTGGGAGTGCCAGTTACCCAAAGCTGGATTTCTGCGTACTAGGTCTAATTTCTAAATTAAATTTTAATAGATCTCTACAGACCTTCATTCACAAGAGCCCTTTCCAGTCTTGGAAAGGTAATGCCAAGAAATGCCTGCACTTAATAATCTTGGTTTAAAGCTGAATGAGCATTTTGTCTTCTCTATTTGATACACAGGTGTGATTTTTGGG
>NC_092861.1:129406344-129407618 GCF_032062135.1 Pyxicephalus adspersus
ACAATATAGAATCTTCCAGGTCCTTGTGTTTTAATGCAGCAATTGATTCTCCACTGGGGAAGGTTCAGTAAATGTCAGATTCATTGCTTTATAAATAGACCCCATAGTTAAGTGTCAAGTTAAGAGAAGTATGCATTGCCCTTGTTCAACTGATTTGTTTTAGTATTGTATTCCAAATTCTTCCTGTTGCATTCACACTACTTTAACATTATTAGGCATTTGGATTAGACAGCCTATTAATTTCAGTCTGACTATTGCACAAAAAAAGTTACTTCTACTATTTCATGCTTTGCTTTGCAGAACACAGTGCTGCAAAGCATGTACAATGGCATGGTGTGTTTGAGGTGCCATTTAGATCAAATCGCATCACACCATTGTGCATAATGCATATTACGCAGCACTTTACCAAGTTAGTAGTCATATTACTGGCTGTCCCTCAAAGGGGCTAACAATCTAATGTACACACCATAGTCATATGTCATTAACCCATTCTAAGGTCAGTTAGTTGGGGAAGCCAATTGATCTAACTGCATGTTTTTTTTTTTTTGGATTGTGGGAGGAAACCGTAGTACCCAGAGGACATGTAAACTCCATGCAGATAGTGTCCTGGCCAAGAATCGAACCTGGGAAGCTGCAAAGGCCAGAGTGCTAACCTCTAAGCCACCGCGCTTCCCACAGAAAAATTGCCTCTTTATATTATGGAACCTTTTTTTAAACTAAATATCTGGCATCCTGCAGTTCCACATGTCTTTCTATTTATGTATTCATAGAAGAAAGCAATAAATCCTGATGGAAGATTTCCTTCTGCACTGTCCATATCTAAACACAAAAAATAGTTTTATTTGGAGTTCCACTTTTAAAGAGAATATTGTAATGTACTTTTAGTAATGACTCATTTTTGTACTCTGATATTGACCTAAATATAATTTGGAACTTGTTTATATGCTGCATACAGCAGTTTAAAATTTTCCCTCTAGTGGTTGCTTATAGATTTTAGGAATGTGATCAGTATTTTGTTCTTGTAGATAAACTTAAGATAACCCAAGAGAGGATCTGTAATCATTTTCAGACACAAAAGTTTTATTAAAAAGTATAATGCAACTTTAAACCTTGAATTTAGTTGTCACCTAAATACTGTTTTTGCCTAAACGAGTGAACTAGATTGTTTGAAATTTTATTTAGAAGGGAGGGTTACAATGTAAGAAGATAAGTAGAGATGAAACAAAGCCATGCAAATGGGGACCCTATCACAAGTTTATCAGAGTCTGCCTTGA
>NC_092861.1:129408190-129410044 GCF_032062135.1 Pyxicephalus adspersus
CAAATTCTTCCTTTTAAGAAAAATTGTCGATTACCTATATGGCCCTAATAATAAAATAGGGAATATAACTTTTCCCTAAACATTCACTGGTGAAAATTAGTCACTGAAATTGACACACTTGGACCTTGCAGATTCCTACGAGGGAATGTCTGATTCCATGTTTTATAAATATAGCTATAGTTATTAGGCTATAAAATGATTATATGTCTTTACAATGTAGTTCACTGAGGATGGGTTGGAAAACTGATTATGTTGTACTTTTTACATTGCATTGCACATACATACCTGTATTTACCCAGAACAAATTCTAAGGTATTTCACATATCTAAGGACTGAGGAGATGCAAAACATTAAAATGTTGTTCCTTGGTTAAAACACACTTTAAAGATATGATCTGCTTCTGATGCTTTCTATCTCTCAACAGCCTTACTTTACATAGAACTATAGCACATGCTTACTTGAATCCCGGCACTATCCGGTTATCGCTAGGGATGTTTTTTGCAGTAATGTCATAGAAAACATTGGGCAGTGTATGGCCTGCATTAATCATGATGTGAGAGCAAAGAGAACTGGAGAATGAGTGAAAACAGATCAAGTCCATGTATAGCACCCACTGTCTGGCTTCTTTCAGAGTCTAGGCATGACAAGTATGTTTAACTGCTTGGGATGCCATACCAACTCATTAGAGAGAAATGCACAGCACATGTACACAAGACTCTTCCCTGGGATGTCAAATATTCCGGAATGCTGAGGCTCTTCAGGCTGTACTAGAATTTAAACTAGGAACTTGGTATGACACAGAGCAGGACATAGATTTTCTTTACAGTGTAGTTTGTTTTTCTTTGTCATCTCTCAGTTGTGATTTTCTTTCATTTGAAACCTAAAACTAGAAGGCTGTTAAAACAAGTATTGTAGGGCTTATCAAATATCTTTTTTGTAGTTTACCTCAGGTATTAAATACAAACTCTTAGAACTCTAGGCATCATCTGCCTTCTAGTAGGTCTCTGCAGAAGTAGTCACATTCTACTGGACTGGTTCTGTTCTTACAACATAGATTGGTAAATTTAAGAAAAAGTAATGTAAATGCTCAGAACTTTGTACCAATGACACACCTGGAATCTACTTCTAATGCAAGACTTAGAGGTGAGAAAAAGAATCTGCTCTTCTTGCAAAGGAGTGAACACCATCCCCAACCCGTATTTCCAGGCCTGAAAAAAATGGAGGGGCAGAGGAAGTAGCATTCTGTAAAGAGAAAAGCCAGTATGTTGGGGTTCCCCACTGCCTATTCAAAGTGATTCAAATTCTGTGAAAGGGTGGCAAGAACAGTTCAAGGGGAGCAGAGTGAGCAAAAAATTGGAGATATCTTCCTTAGAGATCCCTCACATTGTACAGAGACAGTACAAAGTACAGAGAGCCAGTGGTCAGAATGTAAAAAATGTTGAGCTTTATAGAAATCAAGAGAGAGTCTATTAAACCCTAGAGGAAAGGATAGATTCCCGAAAAACAGGAACAGTGGGGCTGGCTCTGTCAAAAGATTCTGTCCAGATAAATAATAGACACAACATGGCCTATAGACATAATTATAGGATGTAATTAAATTTTGAAAGAAATTGGGTCGTTCAGCTACAGCAGCAGCCAGATGAGATGTAATGTAACTGCCAACCGGTTTAGATTTATGTGAGGCGAGGACTTTTCTTACATGATATGAAATAAACATATGAGTGGAGCGTTTTAAATTATGAATGAGGGATCTGTAATGGGAGTGTCTGCAGGAGATGTTGGTAGATATGCTAATAAAGTGCTGGGATTTGCTATTGATACTCAGAACTAACATATAGTTGAAATAAATATTGT
>NC_092861.1:129412388-129517921 GCF_032062135.1 Pyxicephalus adspersus
ATGGCTTTACATGTGATGAATATGGATCATGGTGGAATGAAGATGTGTTTATTATTAATTTAGACTAATCTGTTAAGGACAAAATATAATTCTTATGACATAACATCCAGGCCCAGAGTCTTACACATAACGCCTGTCATTCCACCAGTCCTGATCGAGTATGTTCAATTCTATCGGTCTAAACCCTTACCTAATGGCATTTTGTCACATCGCATTGTGTATCTTATACATTTGTCATTTTCTTTCACCTTTTCTTAATTCTCTTTTCATCCTGTGCACTCCTTCAGTCGCCTGCTAAATAATATTGCCATGGACCCGCTTAATGATTGTGACAAGGGGGGAAAATGTCACCCAAATGTGTGATGACACAGCCTATTTTAGTTTCATCCCGGGGCGCATATGATGGATTTTATTAGTATCATTAACAGCATGTCTTGCAGTATACTGTTTTCCTAATCAAGTTGTTTTTTTTGTTTTTTTGTGAATCTATTCCTGCCACTACCAGTACATCCTGTTGCATGCTGACAATTATCATCCTGTTGTGTACGCTATTTTTTAGGGCTATTGAACTGCCTATTAAGTCGGATAGAAGACCAATGACTAACAGAAGAAGCTCACAAGGCTTACATAAAGGAGCTCCAATAAATGTAAACTGTAATCGTGGGAGTAAAACACAGTGACAGATGTGTAGATGTGAGATCTTGAATCTGCAGTATCTGAGCGAAATTATGCTACATACACACGTCAGATGATTCTGGTCCAACTATTGTATTAGGGCTAGTATTACATCTGACAGCGGACGTCGTTCATGTATCCGTCCTGGCGGTTTCATGGATAACAAAAGATAAATGACCACAATGCAAGTGAAGTGGAGAAAGGGCAGCAGGTACTGCTCGCTCATTCTCTGCTCTCCACATGTATGTACAGCGCTCGCTCATGTATCTTTCATAAAGATCCTTTCCAATTTACAAAAGTCTAATCTGTGTACCCAGCCTTAGAAACAATCATCTATTTTAAAGGGACGCTGCTGCAAAAATAATAAATGAGTATTCTTAGCCATCTAACAAATCTTTCCTGGATTATATGTTCCCTTCCAGGGCTTATGACAACCTAAAAATATTTAATATGAGGCACTTTTGGGTGTTCCAAACGCTCCAGAAGTTCCAGACTACAGTTTATGACTGTAAATTTGAATCCTTTGGACTATATTGTCACATTTAGAAATGTCTCTTTTCGGTATACTGTTTGGTTACTGTATATAGTTCTCAAGTGAAGCAATGTGTAAAATGTTAACAAGAATATCTAACATGACGTACTTGTCTTTGCAGAATTAAGTTTAGCTGCTTTCAAACGCAACAAAAGAAAACTTGAGCTGGCGGAAAAGGTGGAAACAGATTTTATTCAGATTAAGAAGAGAAGACAATCAAGTGAAAAGGTTAGCATGAAAATATACCAATCCAGATGTCACCTACTTAATGCTTTTTTCTTTCCTTAGTAAATCCAGGTTTTTAAAATATATTAAACCTAAAATAAAAATGTAATATATTGCTGTTTACCAGTCCCTAGTTTTAGTTTTCATTCCTTTTTTTTTTTTACCTGACATTTCTGGAAGTGAAACTTTCTGTCCTTGGGTGTCTTCACTTACTTCTTCCCTGTTTCCATTGAGGGAGCTATGGTTGCCACTGGCTGGTTTTCAAACATTCTACCTTTTGTTTATTCATTACACATGGGATGGGGTATTAGTAGTTTACACATAGAAGATAACATTGTTTAATTTTTCTAGGTAATTTCATTTAGGCTAAGTTCAAACTAGTGGGTTTTACAAGTAGTTTTACCTAAGCATTGCCATCTCAAACTGAAAGTTAAAAGCTAATTTCTGGTCCTGCATTGTTCTTGCTGAAGAGGATTGTGAACAAAGGACAGCAGAGAGGAGGCTTCTTGGGTTCATAAGTTGAATGGGAAGGAGTTTGTGGGAGCGTGGGATAAGGTAAATATTAGAGAATTTTCATATTCATCTTAGATGAAAATGAGCATTGTCTGTCCGTTTTTTTCTTTTGCATGGTAATGGTATAATAGTTAACATTCAATTAGGCAGTTGAAATTTTGTAACCAGAAGTTGTTTAATATTGAATCAATTTGCGACAATCTTAGAGTTATTCAGCAGGGCAAGTGTAAGATTTTAGGCGTTGGTGACATTAAAGTGTACAGTTATGAGAAAAAGGAAGTACACCCCTCTCTTAATTCTAAGGTTTAGGTATGAAGGCATAAAAAGAAATCATCTTGTCTTTGACAGGTTATAAAGTTTTTTAAATGTAATCTCCGTTGTAAAACAACACACAATGGATTCCACTGTGTCATTATTTATTTTACAAAATAAAGCCAAAATTCCAAGCCAAGTTGTGTGAGAAAATATTTCAGTAGCTTGTACAACCACCTTGTTGACAATAATATTAAGTAATCATTTTCTGTTTGACTTTCTGTCTTTCACATAATTGTGGAGGCCCAATTTTGACCCATTCTTCTTTACAACTTTGCTGCAGTTCATTGAGGGTATAAAGAAGTTCATGTTTTGGCTTTTTTCCAATAAATCCTTTCAAAAAAGCCATACTTGTTTATCCTTTTTCTAATTGTACTTTCATAAATTTACCATTTACATGCTGAGACCTGTAGAGTCTGGGATGGAGCTCTTGAAGTTTTTGCCATTTCTGTGAACATTGCACAGACTAGCATTGGGGTGAAATTTACTGCAAAGACTGTCTTGTTTTACCACTTGTGAATAATCTTTTTCACATTGGAATGATGGACAAATTGTTTGGAAATGGTCTTTTATGGCGAAACAATTGCTTCTCTGGGATTATTGCTGATGTCTTTCCTCCCTGGCATTGGTCACACTTATTGTCCTGATGCACAAAACTTTCAAATTAAAAGGGGGATTGTTTTCTTTTTCCTCTATGTAAACCCTATCATATAATGTCATGGTACAAAAGTAGTGCTGATAATAGGAACACCTGAGGTTATGGTAGTTAGTTATGTGTTAGGGCATTTTTTATAGCTTATGAACTATATCCTGGTATTCTGAAAACACAAATATGTTCTATTGCAGAAATGTGGCCCATCCTTCCTGAATATTTTATTAAGCCCCCTATGGTTTTGGGGTATCAAGATGCTGATTAAATAAAACTGTGCTACTGGCAAATTTTTTCATTATCAACTTGCTCACAGGATACGACCTATAAAAACCCTGTAGGTTTGTTTTGTGTGCTAAAACTGTCATTTTGTTGTCACCAATAACAACTGTGTCTTTTTTTCAGAAGCAGGTAAACTGCATTCCATTTGTGTTCTGGTTATTTTATCATTTTGCGGTTTGTTTTTAACATTTTGAAGTATGTACTTAGAATTGTTTCCAACTCAGTCATGCAAGTCAAACTATCAAAATATTGTTAGGGACAAAACTGATTTCCCATTTTCAATGTTGGTTTGTGGTAAATATCAATAGTAGATCACTTCCGATGTTTTTGGCAACAATTTGTGTGATGTCTTTCATATTGGTCTGCCAGAAAAATGAAAATTGAGTCCAGTTTCTAGGGAACCCCCTAACATTCTAATTCTGTCTGTATTTCCATGCAAAAAGCATTACATTTTTTTGCATGGAAATTTATTTTAAATTGTAGGCCTATAGCTCTTAGGCATAATTCACCGAAATATATATTTAATAAATTAAAAAAAATGTAATAATAAACTTTAAATTAAAAAACACAATCATCTGTTAAATAAAAAAAAATAAAAAATAGTGAAACATGTATTATACCTGTACAGCAGCATGTATAATATATAAATATTATATTTATAGATATATATATATATACATTTTATAAAGATTTCTTTGTATTGGACTCATTACAGCTATTTTGTATTGAATCCAATGCAAAATTATTTGAATTTCACGCTGCTCCTCCTGCCCGCACCGACACATGCACCGACCTCACCGGGAAACCCCGGAGTAATCTCTCAAATGCATCTGTTTGTAACTGTTTATTTTTTAAACAAACTTTTTTTCAATAAATAATTACAAAAAAGAACATTCCCTTCAGTTGTTCCCCCTATTGCTTGAACATGCACTAAGGCCAATTTGGACACAAACTTATTAACCTGTTAGCGTGTTTTAGGGTTCTCTAAGCTATTTGAAATAAATTATTTAAAGGGTGACAGTGTTGTGTTTTTTTAACTATAGAAGGAATAGACGATAAGAGGGCTAATGTAACCCAGAGATGTGCTTTAAAGCTGACACAAAAGGGTGCAGGGTTTCAAATATTTTCTGCAAATGGGTAACAAAATATTCCTGGCATACCATTTTCGGATTACAAATTTTCAAATTAGAATATTAAACCTAACAAAGAAAAATACAACAAAGACAAATATGGACAATTGCAACAAAGGGCAACACAATCAGTATGTAATACATGAACATGGGGAAAGAAGCCAAAACTACTGTTAGGAGAAAGGAGAGCGGAGAAAAATTAAGGACAGAAGAAAAGGTAAAGAGTGCCAAACTAGAGAGACAAGTAATTAAACAATGTAGGTTATCCAATGATCTCTAGTACAAAATCTGGCGAGATCATCCCTTAAAGTGCAGGAAAGTCTATCATTGCCATTATTCAATTTAATTTTACCTTGATGTATTCCAAGGGTAGTGTGACAGATTTCCATTATTTGGCAATAGTGATTTTAGCTTCCAGGAATCTGTACTTCATCAAGCTGGAGAAAAGTTTGGAGAAATACAAGTCAAACTTGCTGAATAAAGCACATTCTGATGACTTTGGGTGATTGTTATAGATGACCTTCTAGTTTAAATAAATGCATAAGTTCAGAAACTTTTTACCTTTTTGGACCTTCAGGACCATCTAACATATGTCAAAATACTTGGCTAGCTGCAACCCTAGCAACTAAGTGGGGAAGCTGAGAGGTTAGCAATTGTCACAGCTACCATATACCATCTTAAAAGAGCTATATAGTTAGATTCCACTAAATGGCATGCCATTTTTGTGTAAGTGTTACTGCCATTAGTATTTCCACAGTCCCATATATGTAGTAAAGACAAAACCTAATAGGTAAGAGTGGTTGCTACGTATTACATTACAGAGTTAAGCATTAGCATTACCAGCAATAAGAGCAATAAGTGTCATGCAGGAAGTGGATAGAGCTTTAAATAATTGCAAAGGCAAGGAGAAATAAAGGCTGTTTGCCCAAATGTACGGTTCTGCAGGTAGCAGCATCCTGTTGATGAGCACTTTGTGGTGGCCAGATGTAAGTGTATGTGTCCTATTCTATGCATTGTGCTGAAAAATTTCATCTTCCACATCACTGAACTCTGAATGATGCAATCTGTTTTATGAATTTCATTCTGACCAAAGACTGTGTGTACTTTTGCTATTAGTTTAAATTGCAGTGCCTTAAGAAAGTATTTATCCATCCCAGTGTTTGTCTGGTGTTGCCACATTACAATTAAAATGTTGTTTTGGGGAACTATCACCATATACACAGCATGCCTAGCACAGGTCCAAAGTATATTTTATTGTAATGCAAACAACAGAAATCACTAATTTGTATTGGAGTTCATCCCACAAAGGTATTTCTTTGTAGATCCACCATTTGCCACAGTTACAGCTGTGAATCTCTTCTTTGGGGCAAAACTGCTTCAACTCCTTAAATGTAGAAGTTGGATTGGGTTTGTGTACACCAATCAAAAATTGTTAATTATTTTAAAGTCTCAAATTTGACTAGGCCATGCAAGGTCATGTTTCCTTTTAATCCAGTTCACAAAATAGACTACAACACTTAAACACTGAACTCACTGTCACCAAGCAAAATTATTTCTTTGCTGTCATTTACTCTCAAGCTTCCAACCCACACAGCTTCTTCTCAACAATTGACTCCATTCGAAACCCCACACCTGCTCACCCCACAACTACCATCTCTGCCCAAGATAATGCCACCTACTTTAGAGATAAAATTGAAAAAATCAGACATGATTTCTCTGCTCACCGGGCCACTCCAACCATATCCACCCCTTCCACCTGTAAATCATCACTGGCCTTCCTCAGCCTTGTTACCGTGGATGAAGTCTCCTCTCTTCCCTCATCATCACCATCTACTACCTGTTCGCTTGACCCAATTCCCCCTGATCTACTCCATGCCCATTTCTCCACCCTAGCCCCCGCCCTAACCTCTCCAATTTCTACTGGTATCTACTCCTCTGGTTTCAAACATACCAATATTCTCCCTACCGTCCTATCTTCCTTCTCGTGTTTGTTTCCAAACTCCTTGAGCGCCTTGTCTACAAAAGACTCACCGATTACCTGAGCACCAATTCTCTCCTTGACCTTCTTCAGTCTGGCTTTCGAGCTGCCCATTCCACTGAAACAGCCCTTAGTAAAGTAGCCAATTACCTCATCAGAGCTAAGTCTCCAGGCAACTTTTCCCTCCTCCTTCTCTTTGATCTTTCCTCTGCTTTTGACACTGTTGATCACTCCCTTCTATTACAAATCTTGCGCTCCATTGGTATCAGTGACACTGCTGTCTCTAGGTTTGCCTCCTATCTGTCTGACTGCTCCTCCTCTCCTACTCTCCCCCCCCCGTTGGCGTTCCCCAAGGGTCAGTCCTTTCTTGGTAGTCTCATATCCTCTTTTGGCTTCCAATACCATCTCTATGCTGATGACACTCAAATCTATCTGTCCACCCCTGACCTGTCTCCCTCAGTCCTGTATAAGGTCTAATGCTGCCTGTCAGTGATATCATTATGGATGTCTGGCAGATTTCTGAAACTCAACCTGGATAAAACAAAACTCATCATCTTCCCCCCCATATAAAACCCCCTTAAGATAAGAACACTTTTTATATGCTGTTGTGGTAGGACTACCAGATTTCATTAGACGGTATTTACTTCCACTTAAAGCAACACTCCAGACAAACAACTAAATACATAGATAAAATGCATGTATGAGAACTGTTTTAGTTGCCAGAGAATGTTTCTGTCCACCCAGTCCTTACAAAGCTCTACCACAGCGGAGTCCAATTTAGACAGGCAGGGCAGGAGATGTGATAAATCTGTAGTTTAGGACCACTTACAGGTCTTGCCCAAGCTCCTGCTGGAGCCTGGGATTGGACAGTGAAAGGAGACGCAGTAGTCTGATAAGATCATTGGTATGAACAGATTTGGTGGCTTGTGCTGTTTCTTCCTTCCTCAGTATACACTCTGTTTGACATTGTGCAAACTAGGCACATTGATTGCAAATAATAGGCCATGTGTGACCAGTGTTTGGGTTCATTAGTGTGCAGCATGCATTTTCGTAGAATTTATTTTCCAGATAAGAAGAGACATCCTGTTGCAATGGCTCCACAGCCCTCTCAGATGAAAAATAATGATTTTATATTGTTGACATTGCTGGCATTGTTTACTTTTTTAATGCCTGATTCTGTAAAGAAAACTGTGAAAAGGTAACCAGGCCAGTATTTTTTTGTTATTTTTCACCTTTATTTTTCACCGTTATTTAAGTTTTATAGTAAGGTTTACTCGTCCTTACTGGATAAGCCGGCTGTTTTTCTTGTGACACAACTGAGAAGTTGTGAGATTATGAAGTTTATGCTCTTAGTGGTTTTGTAAGATTTTGATTACTAATTTAGACTTTTACATCTTACACTCCAACAAACTTTATTTTCTGTTGTCATGGTTAAAGGCAAATTACTTGAAAGCAAATAGTGTCTGAAGCTTAATGTAGTATCATGGTGGCTCGGAGGTTAGCATTCTAAACCACAGTGCTGAATCCCAAGTTCAAATCACAGCCAGGTCAGCATTTGCATGGAGTTTATATGTTCTCCTCTTCTTTACTTGGGTTTTCTACTGGTACCCTGTGTACCCTTATTCCAAAAACATGCAGTTAGGTTGATTAGCTTCCCTCAAAAAATCGACCTTAATTGTTAATGGCATATGACTATTGTAGAGACATTAAATTGTGAGCCGCTTTGAAGGGACAGTTACTGACATGACTATGGACTTTATAAAGGGCTGCTTTCAGTATAGTATACATAGTATACATACTATAAATTCCACCGCAGCCTGAAGGTGGCTGTGATTATATGCAAGGTAAAGACTTAGGCTATGTACACACACCCGATACGAATGGTTTGGCTCTTCTGAGAATCTGACATTTGTACAGAGGCTGCCCGGTGTTCAAAGTTTTGTCCCGACTCATCCATGAATGAGAGCACTGCGGGTTTCCAAAAGATTTCCAACGACAGTAATTGAATGTGTAGCCTTCGGCTAGGTACACACGTGCAATGGTTCTTGGACGAGAATCTTGCGTGTGTACAATGCTTGTCGTAATGGAAGTAAAGAGCAGAGAGGGCAGCGGGGTGCCGCTCCGACGCTCTCCCACCTCCCCTCTCCCCTCTCCATAGAGAACGGTGCTGTATGCACATCACTCATTCATGTATCGGCAGTTGTTTGTCGCTGAAAAGTATTGTAAAAGATTCTTTCCAATGACAAATATTGTACGTGTGTACATAGCCTTATTTTGGTAACAAAGTCAAAGGATTAAAAATTGGTAACCACCAAAAACAAAAAGTATTGGCTGTTGGACATTTCTTAATGAATTCTGCATAAGGCATAATGATGAGAAAAGTAATATGCAGATTGTGAGGAGAAATCGTTATTCTATAGTATCTGTAAATCCATTCATTCAGATTGGATTCACAAAATGTTTGAGCAGTACTATATTATTTTTTTGTGCTTCCTAGGCTCAAATACACTGTACATCTATGAGCTTGCAATGAGTTCAGAGAGAAGTTGATATTAGACCCAAGGAACACTTGGCTTGCATTTATGCAGTAGCCATTCAGAAAATGAGAATACCATCAACAATAGGAATGTAGCTATTTGACTGCCAGGTTCAGAATATGAACTAAAGTATGACGGGCACAATATTTCAACTGGTATGCTTTGTCCCCAGAGTTAGTGTGTGTATACTTCTGCATAATGTAACTGAACTTTTAGATGTTGGTGAGAGCATACTTTGAAAATACATTAAATTATAACTATATTTGTGATCTAATTGCTGTAACTTTGCTTGCTTTTACAAGGATTTTTTTTCCTCTGTAAAGAAGCTGTAGGAGGTAAGCATTGTCTCAGTTTGACTTACTTTAGTAGTTTCCAAATTAGCCCGTCTGCTACTGCAAAGATTTAAAGGGCGTGAGTCATAATCCTCGTCATATTATAAGGAAAATGTGTCTGTCGTGTAATAAGCATAAAACATTTTGTAGAATTTTTAAAGCACCCCAGGATTAAAAAACTAAAAAAAACTTACCAAACTAAATATTTGACTGTATCATTTGGTGTGCATACTAAGCTGTGTAAAATTACCCATTTAGTTAGGGCCCAATTGGGAAAATGTATCTCTGTATGTTTATCTTAAATCCAAAGTGAAAAGATATATATTTGAGAACATTTGTGGAGACTTTTAATGAATCTTGCTGTTTTCATGTATATCCTTTAAATAATTCCTAAAATAATAATATGTATATATATGTAATAATATGTAATATAATAATAATGATTCGTGCACAAATCCAGCTTTTATGCCACTACCTTTGCTTGGGTGACCATACTGACGCACTGGTAATAAATTGCCATCCTTGCAACCACAATATTTAGCTGTACTACAGTCTTACAGAACATTGTGACCTACGTCATTTTGTCTTTTTGATCATTTGTCTCTAATTTCAACATTTCTTCTTTTTGTACACCTGTAAGAACCTCTCTCTGCTTAACCCAGTTTACCCCTCACACCTCCTCATCAGTTATGCTACTATTATAATACCATTTCACAAAAAGACCAAATTTTAAATCATATTTTAGTGACAGATAAAGTGGAGTCAGTACCTTAAGGAACAATGGAAACACCTTTTAGTTGGGGGTATGAAGGGGATTGGTAACCATTGGTAACCATATGGGACTGACCCATATCCTTACTAAGTTAACTTAATGAAAACTTCAATAGGTAGTCTGGGGTTCACCTTTAAGAAGTCACACAAAGGGCAGAGTTGTAACACTGTACATTTTAAGACTAAGAAAATAGTGTCACTTTCCTAGGACTTAGTCATTTATAACATCCAGAACAGAGGAATGAAGGTTTGGCTGCAGATATTTTGCAGGTAGGCAGCAGGCATTACATATAAAAATATATATAAAATAAGGTCTTATAGAGCAGAACGTTTTATTATTGGTTTTCAGAATGAGCTATGGACAATTACAATAACTTTGTGATCCAAGTTCAGCAAAGTAAGATGCCTGTGCGTGTTGTATCAAAGATCTCTATAACCTTCTTGGAGAACTGTTGCTCCAGAAAAGAAAAAAAATATCATCTGGTATTTTTCACAAGCATATTTTACTAGAAACCTTTTTCATATTTTTGGGTTATTAAAAGACCTTCCTAATAAAGCAGAATACAAATCCATATAAATCCTGGATGCACTTTAATGTTTATAACCACAGAGGTTGAGTTGCTAGGCAAGACGATTGTTTGCCACATTTACTAAACGTTTAAAGATGTCTTGTTTCTCTCCATTCACTGTAAAAACTACCACCAGCAGAAACACTCCTGACCCATAGCAGACTGACAGGGCACATTAGACATGAAATGACTCTCGACTACCTGAGGGTAATTGATTTAGTGTCTGTAATAACTTAGTGAGGTCAAAAGCTTTTCCTTTTCCTGTTCGTATTGCTTTATATATATATATATATATATATATATATATATATATATATATATATGGTTCTGTAAAATAAAAAATTGAATAATGTGAAGATGTTATTTAGGTCATTCTTGTATTTTTTTTAAATCTAAACTTCAGGCCAATGCTAATAGTTGTGTATGTGTGTGTGCCAAAACATTTGTCTTTTTTGTTTAAGCTACTCTGCTGAATTGGGAACCCCCACCAGATGCACAGTTAGGTCTGTAACTTTCATACTGTCTACACTGTAATTTTTTATTAAAGCCCAGTTGATGATGCATTCCAACCTGTAATTATATAATAAAGGAACCATTTTGAATCCCTACAAAATGAATACTTTACAGCCATTAGGACCATTGGTGGTGTGAAAAAAAAGTCCAACAGTACCTACAGATAAAAGTGATATGCATAATATTGACAAGACGCATTAGTTATCAAAATTCCAATGAATATAAATACAAAAAGTAAGTACACCCCTACATTTACCACCACTTTGAAATTAGTATTAATTATTCCAGATTAGGTGTAGATGATTAGAATGTCCATAAAAGGTATCTACGTGGAACCCTATTTATTTAATCTTCAGATATTAAGGGTCTGGTCTTATGTTATTTATGTGTGTTGTCAACACCTGTTCGTTTGTTCTGTCATTTAAAAACAATCCCAAATAATAATTTTCCAAAACATAGGTCTAACATGTTTACAGGGCTTTAAAGTCTGAAGTGATTATAATGGTCAAAAGATTTTAAACAACTACTGTTTTGTCTGACTGCCTAACTATATTAGGATAACCTAACAAGAGTTTTGAGGCTTCCCTATTTTAATTATATCGTTAAAAAAAAGATGTTAGAAGTGCTCCTTAAATTTCTGAAACATTGTTTGAATCAGTACTAAACTGTTTTTCAAATACACATTTTAAAATTTAAGAATGTAATTGTAAAATTTTAATTATAAAATAATATTAAAACATTAAAAAAAACTATTTAGCCATAAGTTTCTTATCTTCATTATCCATTTCAGCCTTACCAATTTTGTAAGCAATACTAAACATGACCTGTATGTTAAATATAACAAAAAACATTTAACCGGTATTAAGTAACTGTGACAACATGAGGGTTCTTGAGGTTACAATAATACAATGTGTGTGTGTATCTAATAAACTCTGTTCTATTTATTTGATGCCAATATAAACAATAGAAAAACTATTACGTATGTCTCGTGACCTTCTCAACTGAAATTAAATGCTTACATTTCCTTTCCAGTATTTATAGTAGAATTGGTTTACATTAAAGGCAGCCTCAGTGCCTTGTTAAAATACTTTTAAAGCAATTGCTCTTATTACTCCACAGGAGAATGACTCAGGAACTCTGGACACTGTTGGAGCAATAGTTGTTGACCAAGATGGAAACGTAGCTGCTGCTGTCTCCAGTGGTGGACTAGCCATGAAACATCCTGGAAGAGTTGGCCAGGTGAATATCTTTTGATATTGAATGTGACTCATCCATTGTTTCTGCTTCAAGAAAAATGTCACCCTTGGATTATATAGTTCACTGAAGCCCCTCCCCTTCTTATGAACACTTGCTACAGCAGCGGTCAAATAACAAGAATCCTTTAACTATCTCTTATATTTTAACATCCAGTTATTTAAAAATAAATTTAGAAGAACAGATTCAGGCAATTTTGTCAAGAATCTACTTGTGCAATTCAGGACAGGATCATTTACAGCCCACAGAGGTGTAGGATGCAGGTCTCCAACATCTGTCTTTTTTATAGATTCTCCCCAGAATTTTTTTTTAACTGGGAGGGAAGAAGCTTTAGGCAGGTGGCAGCCCCTGGAAGAACACTGTGTTATATGTAAATGGAAGATGCCAAATGTTTTATAACAACGGTCGCCAACCTTTCGGACCTCACGGATCACTAAATTCATAATTTGAAATCCTGCAGACCAGATAGAAGGTCAATACATGTGTAAAATATTGTTCAGAGAACTTCCATTTTATTAATATGAAACGCACCTTTTAAATATACCAAAGTTAAAAATGCTTATGTAATCATAACAAAATCATTATAGCTTGTTTAAATGTAACAAAATATAAAGTTCGTTTAATTCCTATAAAATAATTGAAGCCTATTTAGGTAGTACAATTTTTTTGGTATATTTGTTTATGCTTGTTTGAAATAGGTTTATGAGTTTTTTGCTTCAATGACATTACTGCAAGATGGAGAGCTGTTTTTGTTTCAAGCCAAGACCACGAACCACTGGTTGGCGACCCCTGTTTCATAAAAATGATTTGCAGAAACATCAACAAAGATAAAGAAATATGAGGGGGTGCTGAGAAGTTCCTGGCTTTGCCCAGAAAGAAGAGAGCCAGAGTTATGAAATAACACATTTATTCAACATATTCCCCCTGAGACCGATGCACTTGGTACAACGTAGTTGCAGCTTTTCTAGACCATTCAAATAAAAGTCCTTTGGTTGGGCCGCAAACCAGCTCTCAGCAGCATCTTTCATGTCAGAAATGTCCTCGAAACATTGCTCCTTCAGGGTAATCCTACAATCAGTATTGCAGTCAGAACCCTTCATTATTAGTTTGGAATGGCTTCTGTAATTTTGCATGGGCCATTATTGTGAAATTGCTGAAGCTGCCCTTGTAGAAGCACGCTCCCAAACACAAAAACTTTGTGCTGTTAGTTGGTATCTAAGAAGATTGTGCTGAGGAAGCTGGGTAGTTGAAGCAACCAGAGAAAATTGCATAAAGCAGCCAGAAAAAAGAATGATACATATATATACATAAATTTGAATGATTGTATCATTTCAGCATGTACAGAATTGTGTACAATACAATTATTCAAAATAATCGTTGATTGATTGGTAATCGTTCGTTTTCCAATGACAATTATTGCGCGTGTTTACGTAGCCTAGGTAAAATTCAAGCATTTTATAATGATGTGCTGAAATAGAGATATAAAGTGTGGTAACATGGACTCTTTAGCATTATCTTATATTTTAAAATAAAATCACTTATTAGTATCTGTATTTTAAAGTATTATATTTTATTATGATAATATTATGTATTATGTTATTGCAGCTCATGATCATTGTAATTTGTATATTTTAAGTAATAAGCTATGACAAGGTTGACATGATGTATGTTGGCTTGTATGGTTTGTAGTGCAGTGCTGAAACCTGATGCTCTGTGTATGGATCTCCCTCTAGTGGCTAAACATGTTGTTCAAGCAGTACAACTTCAGCACAATCCTGTATGTATTCTGTTATTCCTTAAAGATTAATTGATTCACACTGAAATGCTAATTTTAATATTCTAGCTTTTAATTTTTCATCCACGCTTACCTGTACTATACCCTGTGACCTTGAAGCTTAAAGTTACGAGCATCCAGGTTTACATGGGTCCTCCAAAATCTAGGGTACTCTGTAATGCAAGTATTCACCCAACTTTCTGGTTACTGACCAAACCACCGTCAGCATGTATAAGATTTTTTTTTTTAAATGGACCAAGCATCATGTACCTTTTAAAGCAGAACTATAGTTCCACATACAAAATTTGAAACCAGGCAGGGCTCCTTTTTCAGAAGTTACAGATGATGTTCCTTCCACATTAAAACATACGTACCTGCCTGTTTACAGTCTTCTTTTCGTAGAACACTGAGTTGTGCACATGCAGTGTGGGGTGTTATGATGTGCTCGGCATCCTGGCACCAACCATGGCAGCCGGGACTGAATGAACTCCTCTGTGCATATGTGCAGGAGGTACATCATCCCAGCCTGGCCAATCAAGATGATCAAAAGTTTTAACACACAGAAGAGCAGACGAAGAAGATAGGGGCACCTGTGACAGATCGTGAACAGGGGAGTTTGAATAAAAGAATTTGTGATCAAGTCTGTAAGCCTATTTTATTGCTGAAAGGACATTGCCTGTCCCTTGTGCAATCAATGACCTGTCTGGTTGTAATCTATTGTTTTAATGATTGGGTATCAAAGTATCCTGTTCCTAGCCAGCGCCAGGCGCCGTCATTTTCGGCTCTTCTTCCTACGTCACCCAATGCAGGGGCGAGGTTGGGTGACGTAGTTTTGAAAAGGCTCCTTCTGTGCATTCCCGAGATGCTCAGGCATGCGCAGAAGGAGCATCCAATAGCCTCCGGGGATGCGCTACATAGGTATCCCAGGAGGCCTTGCGCTCCCATTCATTCTTAATCACCTAGGCACTTTTTTTTTTTTTTTAAAGAGTGTTGCACGTAAAAAAAAAAATAAAAAACCTAAACAGAATTTTTACCTTCCATAAAAGCGTTGTCTACCTTTTTATGTAAAGTGAAATTTTTGAGATCAGGTACGCTTTACGGTTATAAAATATTTGGTAGAAGAATAAGTTTTATACAAATAATATATATATATGGATGAAATAAAAATATGGTAGGTTTTCCAAATTTAACACTGTTCCAGTGTTCCCTGGGAAACATTAGCTGTTTATTGATGACTTGTACATGCCTGGTGGCTCCTAATAGCATAAAGGGCTTTTTTTCATTTTAAACCTTTTTCTAGTGATTGGTGGTCCTTAGTGAATATAACATGTTAACAATCTAATTTCTATATCTCTATACAGGTACTATGCATTCTGATGTTTTTTTGCTTAGGTAATATGCAGGCCCTTATCACACTGAGGGCCATTTGTGTGGTCCTTGGAAATATACATTCTTGAATCTGTTATCTGGTGCAGCAGTGCGTGATTCAGAATGACAGAATGCAAAACAGATACATTAGATATCGTAATTAAAACAAATAAAGAGAACAGCTATAGTATGGCCACTAAAATGTCAGTTTTATTCAACAGAGAGAGAAGTTAGCTAGTTGCTGTGGGTGATACCCAGATGCCATGCGCTTTAGAATTTTTATATATATAAATGGGACCACCCAAAACTATGCAAGAATAAGGGAAGTATATATTATTAATACAGACAATACATTTAGTTCCCAGTGCACTTTTACAGTCTTAAAACATTGTTCTCCCCAGAAATTTGATTTAGTTGGGTGGGGGGAAGCTTTAGCCAGGTGGTCAAAAAGTGGGTAGGCGAGAGCAAAAAATTTAGTATGAGTTAACCATAGTTAAAATAGTATGAATTGTGTTTAGCTTTCCCCAGCAGAGCTGGCAGGCTGCTAACTCTCACTGAGATCTAAGTTTATACAAAGCCCAGCCTAAGCAGCTGTCTGGTGACATCCAAGTGGCTACTGAAAAGTGCCGGGTGGTGCGCCTGGTTAAAAGAAGCTGTGGAGAACACTGTTAAATGTTAAGGAAGATGGCAGCAGGCAACAATTCCAAGGTCACACATTGAAATGCAACAAATGGGAAACAATGTAAATATTTTGCCGTCTTTATGGATGAACGCCTTTGTTCCTCGGGAAACGTCCTCTAAATCCTGTGGGATAACATTGTACTAGCTGGTTCCTACTGCTGACCCCCACATAACTTCTGTATCCTGTAATTATGTAAAGTTCAGTAGAAGGAACTAAAAGGTTCTGCAAGAAGCATAGGAGATTATTACTCACAGAAGTATTGAACTTTAGAAATAGAACAACTTAATAGCGGTTTGTCATCAAAGCATTATTCAGTATTCATTACTATAAAAAATAGAAATATCAGTGAATATTGAACATTACCCCCCCACATCAATCTAACTACACACGCATAATATAGATTGTTTAGAGACTGCACAAGTTCACCAACCTAAATAGTCATTAAAACACTATCAAAGGAATGTGGAAGGTGTCTGTTGGACTTTTATAAGCTAGCCGACACAAAAGGGACATACACGATACTAGGCAAGTGGAGTGATCAGTGTATACAGAAAAATGATTTTATTAGAAGTCCAAGAACCCGACTTCTCTATCAGAACTGCTATAAGCAGCAATTTTTATCGCTGATGGTTCTCTCATGTACTTCTTTCAGTATTTGCAAAAATGTAACTGAATATTGTTTTGTTAGCTATGGCCCCAGCACTACTGCAACTTATTTTTCAGGCCTGGTAAAATAAGGGATGACCTCATTTGTGTAATGCTTGTCCTTCGTTGCCCAATCACAGCATAGTCTAGGACCCACCCCAGGTTGTTGTTGGACCATGAAGGAACAGCAAGATACAGGACATCCTTGTTCACTCCCCTTCTCTACTTGTTATTGTAATATTGTATTTATTTTGTATTGCTATTGTGTTATTCCATATATATTATTGTGGTTTAGTCTCTCATTGTCTGCATGATGTTGACACTTCCCATTAGCCACCTGGTTCTCTCCAGATATAAACAATAGCAGCAGTGATGTTAGCACTGGGTCTGGCCAATAAGGACAACTCTGTAGCACTGGATTAACAATGCCCTGTACTGGACATACTTGGAAATGGATTTAGCAAGGGTCCTGAAACACAGGATTTAGGTAAGTGTTACTTGATTCCCAAAGTAAGGAGAAAATTGTAAAGAAAGGGTGGGAGGAGGTTTAATATTTACCCAGAACAGGGCTTTGAATTTGAATTTGGTTTAGAGTTTGGCTTTAAGTGTTTTGTATTGTTTTGTATACAGGCTGCTCTGTATGGATGTGGCTGCTGGGCTGAAAACACTGGAGTTCACAACCCATATTCTACAGCTGTGAGTACTTCAGGTATTTACTGCTTCCATTTAATGATTACTTACTGCTACTTTTTCGAGCGAGTGAGTAAAGCAGAACATGTGTGTGCCACATAGGCATTTTGTGCACAGCTGTAACTGTCAGTGCTATTTCAACTAGTTCTATTTATACCCCTTATTTCTTTACTGTGCACAGTGCATCTGTAAGTGGCATCTGCTTTGAATCTTGCTCCGTCCTTATTGTTTTATCTTGTATCTGATTTCTTTGTGTGCTCTTTTTATCTCTAAACCAAAATACAATTTCCAAAAACAAAAATTAGGGCAAATAAAATTACTGGTGTGCTTGTCTTTTAAACTTTTGCTTTTGTCATTTACAGTCTTACAACTTTAGCACTTTGATTTGATTTTGACTTCATTCTACCCACATACAGAATGTAATTTTTTGTTTTTTTGTTTTAGTTCATGTTCAGAATGGTCATTGATTGATATTTCTTTAGAAAAATAGAACTGACTTTGTTTTATTAAAAGTTCTTCAAGTTGTAACATTGAGGGTTGTTCTTGTATAACAGCCCCCTTTGTATATAGTAGCAGTGCCCCTCCAGTTTGCCATACAACCAATAAAGCTCAATTTAAGTTACAAATCTATTCCTGGTGCACCAAACTGAATGATATTACAGGTCTACACAAGGTCTTACAGGCCATTTCAATTGAATGAAGTCTCATTTGATTTAATTTTGTATTTTTTTATTATTATTAAACACAAATATACTTTTTTATGTTCATAAAACAGATTTCTGCAAAATTATTTCAGTTATTAACAATTAGTAACTGACTGCACAATTTTTTCACTCCCTTCATGTTATCATTTAGTTTATGCACTTTTGGCATCAATTTTAGCCTCAAGCCAGGTGTGGACAGGTCTGTGTCAGCTTTACACATCTGGAAATTGACTTTTCCCTCATTCTTCTTTGCAAAGCTGTTCATGTTCTGTTGCTGGTTGCATTGGGATCGTGAGTGAACCTCTTACACAAGTTTAGCCACAAATTTTTTTGTTTTTTAATGAGATCTGGACGTAAAGTTTTTTTTAACCATTCTTTAGTAGTTTTGAGTGTATGCTTGGTAGGTCACTGTCTTTCCGCAAGACAAATCCTCTCTTTACTTTTAGGGTCTTTTGCTGACTGCATCCAGGATTTCCCTGTGTATTACTGTATTTATTTTACTTTCTACTGTGTCTCTAACAAGCCTTCTAGTACCTGATACAGAAATGTATTCCGATAACATGATGGTGAGAATAGCATGTTTGTCCTCATGTACAATGTCTAGTTTACATCAAAGAAGTTGCTTTGCGTATTACCCAGAAGGCCAAATCTCCATCTCACAGGCCATAGAACCTTCTTCTAGACTATGGTAATGATTTATAACATTGTTAGAGCCATTAGATTGTGAGCATTTAAGAAATGGCTATTTGCAGGACCATCTCTATTTGTTTAAAGCAGAATTGAACCACCACACATAATGATTTGTTTTTGGTCCTAGGAACTTTTAATCAAAATGTACAAGTAAACACAGCATCCATCTTTACTTAGCAATGTTCAGACTGTACTTAGCAATGTTCAAGAACCAGGCCTTCCTGAGCAGATTATGGCAGCTAGTACACTTTCATTCGCTTGGATGGCCATATCTCATTTTCATAGAACCAGCATATAAACATAAAAGCAGGCAGCACCTCTCCATTATGCAAGAATTCTAGCCAGGTAGGAAACTCTGGCTTACTCTATGCTTATAGTGGGGGAGTGACTAGGATCAGAAAGTGTGGTAATCTCAGAAAAAAAAGAAAAAAATGAGGAAAAAAAAAAACAAATGTAGATCTAAGGAATGGTAGGTTGCAATATATTTTTGTTTCATTCATCTACCTGCTATAGTGATAGGTTTTGCAAACATCTCTTTAGGTCTCAGAGAGCTCTATGGACCCTGTGTGTGTCAAACCCTTCACTTCAACAAACACATCTTGTGCCGGTGCTGGTTCCACTTTACTTTTTTGATTGTCATGCATCATTCATTGCTTGACATTTGTAATTTGTCTGTTAAGGCATTGCTTAGCCCATGTCACATGCTTTTACTTTGATAAATGTTTGAGTCTGATGAATGATGATATCCTGTGTGAAAGCCTGTGATGACCTATGCATTTGTATCTTATAGAAATGAGCTTTGGACTTCAGAATGATTAGTTGCCTGCACAAGGTATTCTTTATCAGGAAAGTACAAATGTAGAGAACAAGCTTTAACAAATGTTAGCTTGATGATTGCGTGGCTTAACCATCTGCTTGCAAAGGGATCAGCCTATTGATTTGTGGTATTTAATTGGAGCTCTCTCTCTCTCTCTGTTTAAGGATCCTTTTAATTTTTATGTGGCAGTGATTTCTAGAGGATGTGGGTACTATCTTTAAATTAAGGCATCTAGCTTCAAATTGGAAGAAAATCTGGATATATAATTAAGCTGTGTAAGAGAAGGTTAATGAAAAACTCCCATGTGGGATCTGCTTGTTCCTTAATAACCTTTCATCGTTACTGGCTTTGCCATCACTTGAGTGATGGTTGAAGCTTCAAGAACAATTACAGAGTGTTCAGTGGTCTTTTTAGAGGCACTGATTTTTTATTCAGGAAGTAAAACCTCTTACAGAATTTCCTGTAATTATTATTTCTACTTGTTGGCATAACATTCTCATTTCCTTTTGTGATGTTTGTTAGTAAATTTGAAAATATACTCTACCTTATAGAGAAACAACCGCAGGATTTATAAAATCTTTCGGAAATCAGAGTATCGTTGTCGTAACAATTGACCAAAGTCTAACTTACATTTGTTTTAATGCCAAATGCATTGCTGTTTTTAATGTGCTTTAGTCTTTATACATAAGTTAATTATTGGTTGGGCAATAGATACGCTGGAAGGGATTTATTTTAATAGGTTTGTTTTAAATTGTTCAATAGTTCCATATTTAACTATTACGTATACTTTTTTATTGCGTGTGGTCATCGAGTGCATCACTATAAACTGAACTCGTATATATCTTAGGCTGGAAATTGTAATAAATCAATGTGTTGTGCAAATACTAATAACGATATAAATTGCCTAATTTCAGGTTTAAACTGAACTTTACAGCGGAACTTACACTAATTCTACTTTAATAATTTACTATCAGGCAGGGCTTTATTGTAGGAAAGAACAGATGATGTACCTTCTTCAATAAAACATACTCGCCTGCCTGATCACTCCCCTAATCTGTCGTGCAGTATCGCGTTAGTTGTCCAGATACACGGCACATCCTGGCTTCCTCGAAGTTGTCAGGACTGATTGAATACCATGGTATGGCTTAAAAAAGCTTTGGGACCCTGAAGGTGGCATAGACAAACATATTTTAGGGACTGTTCTATAGCATCAAATTAAAGCTGCTATTAAATTAAAGTTACATGACCAGCTCTGTTCAGTAAAATTACATGAGCAGCTCTCCTCTAATCACAAAGCTTATTTAAACAGAGAACATTGGTATGAGGCTTTGTTGCCTTAACACTTAAGCCCAAATGAATGAGCAGGTTTGCACTTTGCTTAGCAAATCATAAAGTTACATACTATGTTAAAAAATTCATCAGCCTTTTAACTTTCCCACATTTTTATTTTCTTCCTTTCCATTTGTATTGCTGTATGTGTCTTCTTGTTCTGTTTAGCTTTGTATAATTATTCGACAGAAGACGAATGACCTCAATGCGATTGAAGGGAGGAGAGCACAGTGGGGTGTCGCTCGCTCATTTTCCCCCTCCTCTCTCTTTGGAGCAGAACGGTGCTGTACATTCATCTTTCAGTCATTTGGCCTTGTGAAAGATCGTTTCCAACAACAAAAATCTAACGTGTGCACACAGCTTAACTATCTTGTGTTTATGGAATATCTGGACAGAGAAGGAGGGAAGGATTGAGTTCCTCAGGTGACGAAACAATTGGTAATTGCAGTAACATTTGCATGTTGTTAGTCATTCACTATAGGATAGGTTTTGTGCATTGTACAAGAAGATATTGGGCATTTGGCACTAGTAAGACTTCTTGTTTCCACATTGACCACAAATTATATACAACCCAAAAGCATATAACTCCTACCAGGTAATTTGAATGTTATTGTGTCTTCCTAATTTTTCAGTAATTCCATTTGACTTATAATGTTAGGTAAAGAACATCCTGTGAATTTTAGTATTGGCAAAAAGTGTTCCCATTTTCACTGATTTGGAACATTGTTGTGTATTGTACATAATGTGGGCGACCTCACTGCCCCGCTTTCATACACTGTACAATGCAAAACTGATTCTCTCAGTACATTGTGTTGTATGTGACATACTGTGTAAGCTACGCTTTCCAGAATGTCCCTATTGTGCACTATGCATTACATTATACATGCTCTGATGTATACTCAATACTGAAAATTACCACAATATTGTCATATTTATAGACAGAATTTATTTGTACCACTGAAACTCTACAATATAAAAACAAACACTTGCCTTTTTAATTAGGTAGACAATGAAAGAAAAAGGTGATTGTTCACTTACTATTTGAAGCCAATTTACATTTTTTTCCACTATAATGTTGTAGATTTGTATTTTGTTGCAACTGGAATGATTCTATATTACTGTGCCCTGAGCCCTGCAGCTAATGAGAAATGTGTATTTTGTAAAGCTGAGCAGACCAAGCATAAACATTGAATGAATAAAGCTGGTAATGGGACGTTCTGTCTCCAGTGCTCATAAATGATAATGTTGTTTCAACTAAACACAAATATTGTTACAGTATATTCCTAACCTCTTAGGTACAATTCTCAAATCTTTACTGGAATTATTTATTTTTATGAGGGTCACATCAGCCTTTTTCACACTTCAGAAATTCTTTAACTAAAAATGTAGCCCTGACTTTTGAAGTTACACTTGTTTATTATTTGAAGTATTTTAGCGTTTTAACTGTTGCTTCACTTAGCAATCCCAGTTCCCGTATGTCGTGACATAATTGTAGTACTTGGTGGGATTTACATAATTGTCATATAAATTAGGCTGTGTAAAAGCCTAAATTGATTATTAAACTTCATATTATTATAAATCTCAAATGAAAAAGGGATACAAAATATTTCTTATTAGGAACACTATTTAGGAAAGAAAGTGGTGACACTTACTGTTGATGTGTAGCCCCAATGCTGAACTTTCTCAGTCATTTCCAGTAGTCTTAAAAACTGGAGCCCATGGTGCACCTCCTATGATAGTTTTCTGTATGCTGATTTAAAGTGTGTGTTCATCAAAAGTTGCTTCTTCTATTGCTGGTATCAAATAAAGAAACCCGGCTTGGCATGTCATGGCCGTATGTTTTTTGATATGCTTGATATTTGTCCATCTTTGATGACTATGCCGCAACATCAACCCAATGTGGCACTGTATCATAGTCTTGTATAGTAGTTCAAGCTGTAAGAGCAGATACAAGGTTAGCACTGCTTTGATTTTTGGTGCTACAGTTTTGTTATCCTTTAAGTGAAATGGAGAAGAAAACATTTGCCTCCCAAAAATAAAGAATAAACACGTTGCCAGGGAGGGTAAATTATTCTAATATAGTTATGCTTGACTGCTGCTTTTGCTTCACGTGTTCATGGATTTTGTCCATGGGCCTCCTCTAAAAGGTAAAATGATATGGATATTCACCGTGCTGCACGTGAAGCTTGTGCAGATTCCCTCTTTTTAGCAATTGTTGTGATAAAGTGGTGGGGGTGGGTGGCGCTGGGATGGTTGGTTAGACACTTTCCCTTATAAACAGTAAGTGCAGTCATTACAGTTAAAAAATATTGATCTACCAACAATATTTGCATGGACACCAAAAGTTTTAATTGCAAACGCTACTATACAATGTGAATGAAGTGATGAATTGCTTGCTTGCTATATGACAACACTCAGTGACTAGAAATATTTGTCTTTTAGATGATGAGGTTATGGAATCTTTTCCATTTTTATGTGATAAAAGATTACATTTACAACTAACAACATTGAAGAAAGTAAGCATGATAAGGGAAATGTCTGCAAAACTTCTACATAGTAATTGCTACTTGTTAAAGAGACTAGAATCTTGATTTTTTTTTTTCTTGCAACATTGTTGTCTACTGGAGCACCAGGAGCACGACCTACATGCAATTTTTATATTTGTCTTAGGTCTGTCTGTTTTTATCATCATGCTTCATCAATCCTCAAGTTCAGACAGACAGTGAGGTTGCAGCTTGGTTACCATTTTCTTTTACCCACAGTCACATTTAGGGAATTAATGGGGGCAGTGGAGTATTACCCACTGTAAATTGGTAAAAAGCTGGTTATTTAGGTGCCAACCTTCAGGAGGTAACTGGCAATCAGAATGTTGTCTGATCACTACCCATCTGAACTAATGATCGAGTCTCCTTCCAAGAAAATGTTAGGTAATGTATTTCTAACCTAGCTCACCCTCAGTTGTATACTTTTTTTTTAGTTCTATAGGGAGTAAGTTCTCAAAAAAATGTTATTTAAAAAGTTTGGTATAACATATTTACATTAAATTATAATGAAAATTGATATCTGAATGAGGAGATTTGATTAGCAGCATTTTAACAGCATTTTAGTGTGTCTTTAATTATTATTTAGTAAAATAATCAGTCTGGTTTTTAATGAAAATCGGTCTGTAATTTGTTTATTCTCCTTTAATGATTTAGTTTGGTTGATTGCAATCATTGCCAAGTAAAAGATATTTTTGGCAACTTAGAAATAATATTTACTTTGCCAATGTTAATACATCTGCTGAGTAAGTGTATTCTATTGCTTGCACTCGACACAGACATTAGTATTTTTTTTTTCTTTTTGTTACCCCATTGACCTCACACCAATTAAAGACAAACCAAAGCTTGTAACACATACCAGGTGATTTTGTAAAATTTTACTGTATTTGTCTATGTGTTGTACTATTCTGGTATTTCCATAATTTGTACTCATGGCCCCACCAACAGAGCAAGCTTTTCATCAATGGAGTAATTATTTGTGTTAGCAATGCACCTTTGGCTACCTGAGTGGATGTTAAGAAAACATGAACTATTTGGTAGTATTTGAGGACAGTTTAGGAAAGTACAACAGTACCCATAATTTGTCTTTTACTATTGTATGGTTTCTGGCAAATAGAATCATGTGCTGGCTTTTAGATTGATTCAGGGAAAGATACCTCTTAACGCTTATAGAAGAACAATGGCATATGATTAAATAACCTAATTGTAAACAATTTGCACTTAAGCTACATACACACTTGCAATAATTGTCATTGGAAAGGATCTTTCATGATCCTTTCCAGCGACTAAAACTTCACGATGCATGAATGAGTGTTGTACATACAGCACTGTTCTACTCTATGAAGAGGGGAGGGGGAGAGCGGCACCCTGCTACGCTCTCTCCCTTCACTTCCATTAGGATCATTCGTCGTCCATCATCCGTGGATCTGCCAGAACGGTCGTTCGGACGATGGACGCTGTACACACGCTAGATTCTCGTCCGATATCGGCCCTGAGCTGATTTTCAGACGAGAACCATTGGACGTGTGTACATAGCCCTAGGGGCTCCTTCATTAGCTCACAAATACCTGTTGACTTTTACAGAGAAGTCCACCTAATGCAGATTTCTTTGATGAGCTAAGAAGGGTGCCACACAGCTTTTAAATGCAGAGCAGCATTTGGCCATGCTTTGTGCTTCCTGGTTACTGAAACCCTTCCACTGTGAGCTGCAGAGCCTGTTTTGTTGTAAACTATGAGGATAAATAACTGCAAAAAACCTGCAGCTACTGAGGTCTGGAAGGTCTTGTTTAAATGCTCTGACCATTATTTACGTGTGTAATATAAATTAGAATAAAATAACCATATCTATACAAACAATGCTGTAGAGCAGCATAGTGATTATCCTCAGATGTCTATATTCGGCTAATCTCTGTTTAGTGCCATGTAACTTCTATAGAAGTATTGATATATAATTAACGTTCCCTAGGTCCATGGCTTGCCTGCCTCTTGCTTTTGGTTTTTGAATTTAAATGCACTTCTCATGAGGTCCATTGCTAGTCTCATTCCAGTAAAATCTAACTGCTTTGATGACCAATGATAACCAGGGCACCAAGCACAGATTTCTGGGTAAAGTTTAATTTTTACTGCATGCAGCTGGCTTCTTGTTAGTAAACAAATTTTAAAACACTGCAGTCAGCTTAAAATGACTGATTAAATTGACCAACGTGGTAAATTCAGCTGCATGGGTCCAAACTCTGTAGAGTATGTTTACAGATATTGGATGATTTGCATCTATTTTGCACCACATTTTTCTCTATCATTGTTAGCTGTGCAACTGCTTTCATCCCATATGAACTTTTACAGTATGTGTTTATGCTGAAGAAGGACTCATCGACACTTGACTGACATTATGAGGTCTTTAATACTAATGCTTTACACACCATAAAGAATACTTTTATTTTAGGCAATGTCCAGACTGGGAGTGAGGTTGCGGTGTGGTTGCGGTGTGGTTACTGCTGCTTCATGCCAGTGGATCTCTGCCTTAGGAGAGACGCTACAAGTATCTTCTACACACGTCAGCCCCGTAGAGAATAGGGTCACATGCTGTTTCATGCGGGGAAGAGGATTTCTTTTTAGAGAAAGCATGACACTTTGCCCTGAATGATCACAGGGTATCTTTGACAGTCTCTCAATGTTTTATATAAATGACATATTTAGCAGAACTTTACCTTTCACATAACCCTTTGTTGACGGGTAAGCTTTATATCCAATTTCCCAGCGCAATTAGCCTCTGTGAGGCAATACGCTAAAAGATGGGCAAACACAGGGAGATGGAGTTCATGATGAGAAAATAACAGAAAAAAGGGGAATAAGGTAGTTTTGACAACTGCTAAGCCACACTGCTGGTTGTATTTGGTACCCATCATGAATTCAGTGACTTTTTTAACAATAGCCTGTCATAGGAAACATTAGATCTGTCACATTACTGAGCTGATGTGCAGAAAATCTAGTTGTCTAAGTCTTATTTGGACCTTTTTACATTCAAATCACATACATAAAAAGAACACAGATGGGAAATTCTGACTTTTATCTAACTTTCCTGATCCTCATAGATTACTGTACACCTGTCTACAGTAGATTTTACAAAGTATTGTGAGGGTCATAAATCCTAATCCCAGAGGAACCTTTAGCTACCCAATTTCAAATACTGTTATAGGACTATAGAGGTGGTTTATTTCACACCATTTTAAAGTACATACTTTAGGTATACTTCATTCCTTTTTAACTCAGTTATCCCTTTTCCTTTCCATGCTCTGCTATCTTGGATGAGCTGTAAAAACCTGATACTGTCTTTATTCAGTGACAGATGTTAACAAAAAGTGTTCTTTGCCACATTGCTTTAGTTCAAAAATTTTACTGAAAAGTTGCTGAGTAAGCAGAAATTTCTCTGTAGTATCTAAGATCTCCATCAGAGCTTAAATCTATACAGAGGAATGCAGGGCCAACTTCTTCTAGCATAACCTGACTCAGGAGAAAGTAAGAAACGGCTTGGAGCTGATGTCAGATTTCCAAAGTCTTCGGCATATGGCTCCCAGAAATAAGACTGGATTTCATTTATTTCTTTCGTTCATCAGAAGTTTCTTTCATGTTCTGTAATTGAAAGCGTGTGTGTTCCAGTGTACAGCCTTGGATATGTATGCCCTCTGGCACTCCTGTTTCTAATTTCCTGAGTTAAAAGCAGAGTCCTTCAAAAGAAGAGGAGAACTACGATAATTTCTCCCTGACATGCTGCTTTAGGCCCTACTCCAGAAGAGTCGTCTTCTGTTAGGCCACTGCCGGACCATCATCAGTGGAGCTAATCCACATATAAAGAGGGCGGCATTGCTTTCTTTACTGCCTCAACCAGGCCTATATTCCATTGTGCTAGTAATTTTAATTCTGTTGTTGGCTTTCAAAATAATATGTGGGCTGTGTCTCATAGTATGCTGCCTTTTGAACCTTTTGTTGTGGCTCCTCTATACTCGACTAATATACCAGCGGTTAGAATATTATGCTTTACAGTTCTTGTAATGTGGCTTTAACCATTCCTGAAGTTAAAAAAAGAGGCCATGTTATAGAGAATTTCATGTAAATAGGCCACGCTTCGCTTCATCATAGCTGAAGGTCAGTATTTTACTCTTTTTGTAACACTAGATAATGATGGAATCATTTATAGTGATTTGTAGATTTTCCTGTGTGTAAGTTTATATCTATGTACACTCCCCACACCCCCATCATTTTTTTCTGTGTCAAACTGAAATGTCAGCTATCTAATAAATGATTAAATGTTCTCATTAATACTCCTTGTATGAAGTCCTTTATATACCTGCATCATTCATAATGTTTTGTATTTAGCAAAATTGTTGTGTGTGTGCACCCGTACCCTTTCATTTCGGTGGTGTGTGTGTGTGTGTATATATATATATATATATATATATATATATATAAAATATTTCCTGTCTATCATTATAGTATGTACACCTGTTCAACTGCTTTTTAAATATCATCCAATCTAATGGCAGAAACAGAATGCATTTAGGCATGTAGATGTTATAAAGGAGACCTTCTGATATTGAAATCATCCATCAGAATGGGAAAAGGGAAAAAGTGATTTTAGTGACAATTACAATGAGTAATAACGCCTTGTTGATGCCAGTGGAGAATGGCCTGACAGGTTCAAGCTGGTAGAAAGACAACAGTAACCACTTGTTACAACTGAGATGTGCAGAAGAGCATCAACATGCCATATCCTGAAGCAGATGGGCTACAGCAGCACACCAGCGGCCACCCGTCAACTAAGAACAGTTACCTGAGGCTACAATTTGGCAATCACCAAAACTGAACAAGAGAAGATTGGAAGAACTTTGGTCCAATGGGTTTTGATCTTTGATGTGATATACAGATGGTAGGGTCAGAATATGGAATCAACAACATGAAATCATGGACCATCATGCCTAGTATCAACGATTCAGGCTGGTGGTGGCTGTGTTATTTTTCCTAAATGAAAAAAAAAACAGCTTCACTTCAGCAGAATAAATCAAATCCGGTATTTACTCCAGATCCCAGTACTGCTTCCTGCAGCTTAGATCTGGGTAGTCATCAGTAATTTCAATATACTTTATCTCTTTGTTCGAATTGCCAGTCTTTCTGAGGTGAGGAGCAGTGGTCCCTAATAATTAGATAAGCCTGATAAGTAATTTACAATGCCAACATGTACCCAGGTCAAAACTACAAGGAAAGGATGGATTTGCCGATATCTGTTACATTATCTGAAATGATTGATTAAAAAAAACTATAGGTCATTATTTGACGTGTTTTGCATTCAAGAAGACCTAAGAATATTCTTGGGAGTCTGAAAGTTCTGTAAATTGGGTATTAGGAAGTCCAAAATGTTCACATGGTCTTTTTTTCCAGTGTGCTAAGTCAGACAAATTATACATTAATTATGTTATAAAATGTATAAAAATTATTTATAAAATGTATTATGTTAAAAAAGCAAAATGTAAAAATGTCCCCTCCGTTTACCACCAAAGATGGTGAAGAGGTAAGGGTTGCATGGTCTGATGACTCTAAAAGCTATTCTGGTTATTTTGTTGCTATCAGTAATGCCACCCATTGCAAAAATGTGCAGATTAAAGGAATACCCTTGTCCTTACACTTGGGTAAAAGAATAACAGTTCTTTTTTATACATTATAGTATAATATTAAATATCAAATTTTCTAGGTAGGCACGCAAGTTATTTACAAGCTTGGAATTCTAACACTGGTGGGGGGGGGGTATAGTTAAGCTAAATAGATAGAATATAGCAGAATCATGTTTAAGAATCACTGCTGTAATGGCAGCTGTATGTAATCATTAATGTGTGTGTGTGTGTGTATGTGTATATATATATATATATATATATCCCCATAAAACAGCTTGATTATTTGTCAAGTAGATGGAGGGCTTGGTGTTAAGACAATAGAGCCACCAGTGTATGATCTGTAGCCATCTGGTTTTGTGTTCTCATTATAATTGATATGTTCCATACTTGGATGCTATGGACTTTGTGCATGCATGTCATCACATGGATTGTATATTTCAAAGTACAGATTATATCTCTGCATACTGCTCCTGTATTTGGCAGTTTGCACCTTAATTGTTTCCAGCTTTACTGAATAGTGGAAAAGTGAAAGGCTATATAAAATGTTGGTTCCACACTCTAGAACAAATTAATGTTATAAAACACAGTAGTACAAGCAGAGTAGTAGACAGAAGTTTGTATATATTTATGTATTTATTTAAACTCACTCTTACAAAAGTGACAAACAACAAAAAGTAATTGCTATATTAAAACACCACATCCCCAACAAATAATACAAACAACAAGAAAAAAGAAAAATGTGATTTTTAAGGTGAAAATAAAATTCTTATTTGTAACTTTTATTATGATTTTACAGACAACAAAATAGTTGCAAGGTGTGAACAATGAGTCAAAAAACACAATACTGTGCCAGGCACAATTATTCACAGTGATCCAGATTTG
This sequence comes from Pyxicephalus adspersus, assembly GCF_032062135.1. Classification (NCBI taxonomy): domain Eukaryota; kingdom Metazoa; phylum Chordata; class Amphibia; order Anura; family Pyxicephalidae; genus Pyxicephalus; species Pyxicephalus adspersus. The sequence goes on from NC_092861.1 coordinate 129,442,445, forward strand.
TACAAACAGCTATGATGAATCACTTAGCAAGATCATTAAAGATTCTTCTTTTATGGTTATTCGATTGCTCACCGCATTTCGTATGAAGGCAAACCAAAGAATGGGATTGTAATACCTTGCATAGTAGCACCCTAACAAATTAGTCAGCATTTCATGTGGGTCTTGATACACTGATCAGTCCGATCATAACACCAAGCCAATGGCACGTGTTTATCATGAAAGCGATATCTGTATGTATCATCGCTGCTTGCTTGCTGTAAGTGATTGTAAATACCATTGAGAACAAACAAAGTGTATTGGTTAAAAATAGTTTTAACTATTTAAAAATAAATAATAATAAATACTTTTTGAATTACTTTTTTGTGTAATATACACTAACTGGCATAAGTGCATTGATTTATTCACTGAAGGATTTTTTTGTCATGGTTTCTAGTACAATTTACTGACTAAAATTCTTTGACTTATCTTCACTATGCTATAATTGTATAATAGCAAACAAAAAATACATTTTTTCGAGTTGTTTTTTTTTTCTTCTGTTTTTTCTTCTGTGGGGCCCAACAACAATGTATATTTTTCCAAATACATATTTTTGCTATGGCCTTTTCACATCGCAACTCTGGCCAGAAATGCCCAAATAAACTTTTTGTATTTATTCCAAATATGCAACATTAAAAATAAATATTTAGAAATTCATACAGCAAGAATTGCATGTGTTTGGAAAAATAAAGAAATTGGAAAGTTAGTATGGGAAGAATAATATTTTTCAAATTTTCTCATATGCAAAAAATGTATTTCTACGTTTGTAATATTTGAACAATATAAATTTAACCAAGGTTTCAACCCTTCCCACTCTATCCAAAATGGGTTTGAGATGGACAAAACTTTTTTGCCTAGATGCCTTAGATGTGATGTGAAAATTGTACTGCTGTATTTGTCTTTTTTTTGAGGATTTTAACTATATTCCTCATCCTGATGATAGTAACTACACTTTAAAGCAGCTGTTGCCGTTGGTCCGCAAGAAAAGTTTGGTGGTCCACGGCTCTGGCCAGTGCGCTCCCCCCCAGGGTCAGAAGAAGGACCCCGCTGAGGGGGTCAGAGCCACAGATCCTGTCCCCCCGTACGGATCTCAGGCTCAGACCTTCCATGGGAGTGTGGGTTGGTTCTGGCATCATGATGTCACTCAGGGGGAAATTTCTTTAGTGATCTCTGGGTCCAAAAAGGCTGGCGACCACTGCTTTAAGGTATAACACAAATATATTGACATTTCTACATTCACTATAAGCTGGAATGTATTTAATGTTGCAGTTTGTATTGTTGTCACCTGTCTGTTTGACATCATTTGGATTACTGTATCGAGTTCTAGAAACCTTACTTCCAAAAAGATAATGTTATGTCAGAACGAATTTAGGGCAACAAAAATGTCATGAAGGATAAAACATATCAGGACCGACTGTAGTAACTTAATATTTACAGCCTTGAGGAAAGAAAGGAAAGAGGAAACATGAATAAAACCTTTTAATAGATTTAAGGGTGTGAATAAGGTTCAGATGGAGAATATTTTCAATGTAAAGCTAAGATCAAGAACACAGGGGCATGACCTTCAATCTAGCAGGAAGTTTTTAAAACTAACCTTAGAAAATATTGTTTTACAGAAATGTAGTTGTTACTTTAAACAGGCTTCCAGCAGAAGAAACTGAACTAAACATGTCTAGGATATTTACAAACCATAGAAGTACAACTTCTATAGTTTTGCATATCTGGACATAATAAAAAGATCATCTTAACACTTAGCCGTGTTTGAAAAAATAAGTACACTCCAACAACTCCAGGAGCAGGTAGTTGCTGCTAATTAAATGCATAGGATTAGTTAGAAAAAGATTGAACAAGTATGGCTTGTTTGAAAGGGTTGCCAGGAAAAAGACTCTTCTAAAGAGAAAACTGCAGTACTGTTTGTATCCAAACAAACAACAAAACTTTTGAAACCATGTCCTTTGAATGGATCTAACCAAAGTGGAGATGTTTGGCCTAATGCCCACTGCCACACATATGTTGGTGGAGGTGTGATGATTTGCTCTTGATTTGCAGTCACAGGACTTGGACATCCTGCAGCTTTTGAGTTGACTATGAGCTCCTCTGCAAACCAGAGAGTCAAACGTGCGACAGCTTGGCCAAAGTTGGTTCATGGAAAAGAACAACTTTTCATTTTGATTCTGCACGTTGTACCTCATATCAGTATTAGAACATTACTATTTTTAAAGAAAATTTGACATTTTAAGGACACCAAACATTAACAATCGAGTCAACAGTTATGTTAAAATATCAATATTATTTACAAGAATAAAACAAGTATACAAAAACAACAGTATAAATACGACTTTGTGTTTTGGGGTTGTCTCGAGGGATGCCTGGCGTCCCTAGCATGAGGCCGACTGAAACTGCATCGGAGACAGCTCACAGTAGAGGAGGGGGAACTTTGCTGTTGGTGGGAAGCTAGCCCCTTGGCAGAATGTTTTAGAAGGTCATGTAAGCAGAGTTTGGACACAAGTTTTTTCATCTGCCAACAAAAGACACTATGTGCTAATAAATTAATTGATTGTTATTGGAACAGGCAGATAAATAAATTTACTAGGCTAAATGGCAAACATTTAGTTAAAAATTAGAACATTTTCCCAACACAGTATTTATGTCATTTGCAAACATTTGGCATTTTCCCCAAGATGTAACTGTCACAGTCTGTGGATTAAATGTTACCACATAAGTTTGATTTTTATTAACGCAGTCAAATTAAAAATGCTTGCCTTTCAACACTACATTGCGACACACACAGGAAAAAAACTATTCAGCTTGCATAAACTGTTAGCATAATACTAAGTTAAGATTATTATTATTATTAAACAGGATTTATATAGCGCCAACATATTACGCAGCGCTGTACATTAAATAGGGATTGCAAATGACAGACTAATACAGACAGTGATACAGGAGGAGAGGACCCTGCCCCGAAGAGCTTACAATCTAGTAGGGATAACGTTGGGCGCATGGTACATTTTTTTGTACAGGTGTGGGATCACTAAGAGTCCAAATTACATGTCATAGTTGAAATAACTAAACACAAAAACATCGCAGAACTTCTATGAGTGCCTAATCACATTCTTCACCCAATTCTTTAAAAGCTTTAGTTGAAGACATGTGAATGCAAAACTTACATTCCTGATGCTTTTACTATTGGACAAAGCTCCAAAAGCTCTATCCCATTTTACATACTAAGAAGAACTGTTATGACATCACTTGTGACATAATTTTAGCTCCAAAGTAAACAAAGCTTTATGTAAAAACCAAATTGAAGTTCAGTGGGGAACAACTGCATATTTAATCGTTCATCAGTGCTCTCAGGAACATGCTTTGCACAGGAGGAATCGGAGTGCTGTAAAAATACTTGTTAATCTTACTATATAACTACGCTCAATGTAAGCAGTGTGGCATATCTTAAATGAGTAGGACTTTACAAGGTTACCAGAGTGTTACCTATAGTACTGATAGTTATAATTAAAGTCCATCATTACTGGCCATTTGATAGGTGTTCTATATTACAGTATTTTGAAGTTTGCACGCTTTGATTTATTCTCCCTCTGTTATAGCTTTCATAGCAGATCTTCTCATCAGGGCTATGGAGTTGGAAGCAATTTTTGTGTACCTGGAGTTAGTGTCCACAAAAATGTACCTATTCAGACTTCATGACCCTGCTCATCGCACAGAGAATGGAGGACCTGTTCATTTCCCTCCCTAGTGACTCATTTATGTTCTGGGGACTGGTGGAATTGCAGAGAGTTGTGCTGGTAGTTTTTATATAGTTGTGAGCAATTTGAGTATGCTGCAATGAAACACTCCAGAAGAGATAAATTGGTATATTTGTTGATGCATTCTCATTCCTTATTTAATTCTATTGATTTGTTGCACATCTTGCAAAGAAATGGGTAATTGTGCCTGCAACCTCATTCTTTCAAATAATAAAATGTCATATTGTTTTGAGTAGATTTGAGTTGTTACTAACCCTTTACCATAATTTAGATGAACTACCAATTTATTAACGTTACAACTTTCAGAGAGTTCACAATGGATATTTCTAGACAGTGTATTGACATGTATTTACTTTACTTCTTTTTAATTGCAGGCTGTGGTGAGCACCTTGTTAGGACCATACTTGCCAGGGAGTGTTCCCTTGCACTGCAGGCAGAAGATGCGCATCAAGCTTTGCTAGAGTCTATGCAAAACAAATTTATTGGTAAGTCTGTATTTCAGCAGCACAGTGGCTTTGTAGTCTTTAGTTTCAACCGCTTGGGTTGTACATTTAGATACGAAAAAACAACTTTGTTTGCATGGAGCTTGAACGTTCTCTGTATATATGCTGGTTTACCTGTTATGCTCTGCTTTCCTCAATCTCAGTCTTTGATTGGAGACATCAAGGTATTTAATAGGCCACTTGCGGCCATTGTTTTTCTTTCTTAAGGGAGCAAACCCTTGTAAGTCTGTAAATTAAATGTAAACTTGGAATGTTCTGCAACTTACTAAGAGTATACTTTTTTACTAATTTTAATTTTTTAAAAGCAATTGAATTTCACCCAGACTATGCTGTATAATTACATGCAATGCAATGGTTTGCTAAGGTAATACCATAATTCTTCCCTGATGCCAGCTAGATTTCTGTCAAAAGTTAGGAAGGGGTTGGGATGATCCAAATTGTTCTGCTAATAGTGGAAAATACCTTGTACATCAATTTTGGCAAATAGTACATTTCCCCCTATGCCCAGTTATTTTAATTTCAGTATATGGTGCCATTTAGACTTCATGGTTCACATTTGAGGTGAGGTTGAGGTGTGTTTACTGGTTGCTTATGCCAGGAACCGCTGCCTCTCGGAAGACACTAGCATCTCCCTGCAGCAGGGAATGAATGGGGGCAGCAGCCTGCTTACTGCTACCAGCTGTCAAAGGTGCAGATGCTGATTCTTTAAGAACCATTGTTGTGGTGCAAGTCTTCGAGCCACTGGCACTGTGTTGGATGGAGGAGTGGTCTGAACCATAATAAACATGGTTACATTTAAAGTGCATGTCCAGCAAAGGCCTTTTGCATACAGTTTGTAAGGTTTTCATTAGAGGTATTCATGCATCATCCTTAGTGATATTTTTAGCCAACTAAAAAAAGTATGTTTTGGCTAGACATATTAATACATTAATACAAATTTGAAGTGTAAAATACATACCCAATTCTATATTGTCCGCACACAGCATCAGCACCTTACAGTCACAAACTAAATGATAAAAATAAATAGTAAATACAAATTTATATAGACAGTTGCAGTTATATGCAAATTTTATACTTTTCTGTAAAAGCATTATTAGGCTTTGGCCTGCACCCTTATTGATCCTTCGAAGTGTTGGATGGACTCTTTGACCAATAGAGAGGTTTAGGGGGACAGGGCCAAGCTCAGTTGGGCAAGAACAGTCCAGATTTACAAAAAAGTAATCGGATTGTAACTCTGGATTTACTGATAGTAACTATTTTTTTAAGCATATGTTTTGCTTCAGTTTCATTGTCAGGTTTGCTGTATCTGTAAGTGTATAATTTTTTTCATGCTTTTATGGCATAAATTAAGTTACTTTATGCAAGTCTTCATATAGGGTGTACTTGCAATCCCAACGGCTTTACCAACTTTTTTTTTCTCTGTGAAGCAAATAAATAAATGTGACTTATGAAGTGAAGGATTTGTGAATATTTTCTGAGAAGCCCGTTCTTTTCACATATGCCTGCCAGATAAAAAAGACTTTCTTCCAGCTTGCTAAGAAATTTGTTTATAGCTTAGCTCTGGATAGTATCCTGTGTGTAAAAGGGTAATTTTATCTATTCAAAAATAGCAAAACAAGCATTTGATGTATCAGGCATAAATCTGATTGGTGATGTGGTTTCCCGTTACCCCGTTTTCCCCTCCTAGGAATAAGCAGGATAAAACAAGTGTGCTTAGTATGTGAAAGAAATCAAAATTGACTTGGACAGTTCTCTCTGACAGTGAGCAGATGCAGCTATTTACAATCCAAACTAAGATTTACATAAGTGTATTTAAACAGATAATTAAACCAGCCGCATGGCTTTTGTACAAGTTACACATATTGTGCAGTTGTATAAAAGAGGAAAATGTGAGTGTCCACAAATTGCCAGTATGGAATTCCATCATGTATGTAACAGTTTTGCTCAAATTATGCTGACACAATAATACTTGGGGCATATGGTGTCCTTTTTTCTCTCTGAAAATTACATGTATTACTCTGTACCTGCTTTTGTAAGCATAATACTTTGGAGAGGTGGAAAGTTCAGTTCTGTCTTTCTTTCCTTTTGCCTGGACCAGAATACTAAGGAACTTCCAGAAAAGATGTAAGCTGGAGGAAGTGGTTGCCTCATTTAGAAAAAAGGAAAAAGTGACCTTTACAATCTAAGACAAACTGCTGAATCTGTCCACTATTTTCAAGTTAAAGTATAATGTCTATTCAGCAACTCCATATCTTGCATATCTTGCATTTTTATTGCAGTGTTAACCTAAACATAGTTTCTGATGTCCCTTTGCTTGTTCCATGGACATTTGCCTAAATTTTACTTCATAGAAATAGATAGTCAGTATAAAGATTCCTCTTTATAGGTTATTTCCACCAGTCCATCTGATTGATGTAAAACTTTTGTTGCAGAGCTACTGCAGGTATTGCACACATGCGTGTGTGTATGGGGGAGGGGGATATATAACATTTTCATCTAGCATTTGTAAACTGCTCATACATGTCCAGTATAAGGTCAGTAATGCCTACTCTGTATCCTTCTCACACGCACCTTTCCTACAGGGTTTTCCACAGGCCCCCCTCAGGCCGACTGATATCCTTTCCCTATGTTCCTCTCTTGGGGAAGCTGTAAAAAAAGACTGAAGCTCACTGACACAAAATGGTTTAGCTAATCCATTTATTGTGGTATTGGTCATTAATGAATGAAACATTTGTATTACCAAGTAGGAATTGACATATCTTATTAATATATTTGGTAACAGTGTCCCTGAAATTATCAGAACAAATTCCATGGCATAGTGTTACTTGGCAAGGCATTGGGTCATTTTTAGAATTTGTTCATTAAGTACTGTCTGGCAACTACTGTTAAAAAATGAAATCACAGAAATAGATGTGCAGTCAGATAGTCATTCTACAAACAACCTTTATTTCCAAATTCTTACTCCTATTTCCTATTATAGCAGTTTGTGCAGGGTGTTAAAATATGACCGTGCTTGACCTGCCACATTCCCCCACATAGGAGAACCGCCCCAAATTTTACAAACAATATACCGAGGCTTTGGCCCCGTTCATGACTAGGGTGTTTTCATCTATATCTAATGAAAATGCTTTCCCTACTCAAAGTCTAGAGGCGCATATCACAGTCATTCCTAAGCCAGGCAAAGATCATTCACTGTGTTCAAATTATAGACCAATTTCTTTAATTAATGTGGACGCCAAACTTTTCTCTAAATTAATTGCTAACCGATTGTCTTTATATCTACCGGATCTGATCCATATGGATCAGGTCGGTTTTATCCATGGTCGGGAGGCCAGAGACAATACACTCAAAACATTACTAATTACCCATGCCGCCAAACTATTTACAATCCCGACATGTCTATTGTCGGTAGATGCAGAGAAGGCCTTTGACAGAGTGAATTGGGAATTTATGTACCAGGCGTTACGCCAGATAGGACTAGGCCCCTTGATGATGGCTAGAATAGCCGCGTTATACTCCGCTCCTACAGCCCGGGTGAGGGTTAATGGGGACCTGTCGGAGCCGTTTCCTATAGTTAACGGCACTAGACAGGGCTGCCCATTGTCTCCCCTTCTATATGCTATAGTAATGGAACATTTGGCGGTGGCTCTAAGAGCAAATGAGAATATACAAGGGATAAAGTTTGGTCAACGCCATTATAAGATATCCTTATTTGCTGATGATCTCCTGATGTATATTTCCTCCCCACAAACTTCTATGCCAGCGATCTTGGAGGAGTTTGAAAAATTTGGGATGTTGAGTAATTTTAAAGTAAATTTCGACAAATCTGAGATACTAAATGTATCACTCTCTCCTCTCCAGGTCCAATACATTAGGACTCATACACAATTTAGGGTTTGTACCGAGAAACTCAAATACTTAGGGGTCTTTATAACGGCTGATCCAGATAAATTGTTCAGCTATAATTACGATCCTGTGCTGGATAAAATAAAAGTGGAGTTGGGGAGGTATAATCTTTTACCCCTATCTTGGTTCGCTAGGATTAATACCCTCAAAATGGATGTTTTACCTAAACTACTCTATGTCTTCCAGACTATCCCGATCCATCTATCACAGGCCTTTCTAGGTAAAATACAGCAGTTGTGCAGAAAGTTCTTGTGGACTTCGAAACGCCCCAGAATAGCTCTTAGATATCTTACTAGACCTAAAACATTGGGCGGGGCAGGAGTCCCGGATATCAGATGCTACTACAGAGCGGCCTTGTTGACCAGGGTGGTAGACTGGTTCCATAATAGGGACCGGAAGAGCTGGGTAGGGTTAGAGTATATTCTATCCCCTGTTGACCTCCGTTCCTTGTTGTGGATAGACAGATCTAGGCTTCCTACACTCCGTTCTCTCCCAAAGGTTACTCTTGATCTTTTAAGGGAGTGGGACGTTTTAGTTAGGGGGGGCCATGTGTCCTCTAAAACAGGACCGATGACCCCCCTGTTTGATAATCCCTCATTTGATCCCGCAATGCATGTAGACAAATTTTTATCCTGGACGGCTGAGGAACATAGACAGATTTGTAATGTATTACAGAATGGGAGGGTTCCGCCCCTCTCCTCTTTAGACGCCGAGGTGCAGCGGATGCCGAACGCTTGGTTTTTATATCGCCAATTATCCTCTTTTGTAGCTCAGTTTTTAACCTCTTATCCAATGCTGAGGAGCCTAACAACATTTGAATTATTACTACGATCTGAAAATAGGCCGACTCCTCATGTTATCTCTCAAGTGTATGGGATATTAATTGGGTTGCCTGCTGCCAGGGCTCCCACCTTTACGAGCTATTGGGAGAAAGAATTGGGAGTAATTATTTCACCTCTGGAGTGGGAAAAGGCGTTTGTGTTAACACATAAAATGGCTCTCCCATGTAAGGGCCAGAACAATTATACCTCGCAAATGGAAACAACCCCAGGCACCCACTATGAGAGAGTGGCTGGTGGAAATGGAAAAGATTCAATATTTGGAAAGATTGATAGCTGAGGATGAGGATAAGTTGGAGCAATATAGGCTGACTTGGTTGGCTTGGGACTGGTTTAAGGAATCTCCTCAATTTACATCAATGTGGTAATAAACCTTGCGGAGTGTTGGAGTGCTGTAAACCTTGCTGGGCGTAGGTCACACTGCACTTAGGAACTGTTTCTATGGAAGGCCCCCACCCATTGCCCTGCCCCAAACCTGTCCCTGGGCTAAATGTCTTGCCATAATTTTTAGTGGGCATCAATGCTGACATTCCCGGGTGCCACTGGGAGTTGCTGCAAGGTACTAGAAAAATTGATGTCCTGACATTCGATAGGATTTCTAATCCAGGCAATACAAGAAGCTAAGTTATGGGAGTTCCCCCTCCATGTTATTCTATACTGTTTCCCCTTTTTGTTTTGCTTAATTTTGTGGAGGATCCCATTTTACCTTTATGTTTGCTATGTTTAAGATATTGTTATATGGTTTGTATTAGTATCTCATAATCGCGAGCCGTTAGGCTCTAGATCTCTGTATATGTTATTTTCTATACAAGCTAAAAAATACCACAGTCAACTATTTGTACAAAAATACTGAAAGTATGTTTAAGCCATGTTGTATACCAACCATAGGTTATTTATTGTATTCCTTTGGATTGTTCTCGGTTAATATTCAATGTATGTCCACTGTGTATGTTTTCGGTATTGTTGACTATGTTGTACATGTTTGAAAAACCAATAAAAACGATTGACACAAAAATATGACCGTGCAGTCTTCCAGGCTCCAGAATTACCCAGCACACTCAGTAATCAGCAGTCGGCAACAAAACGGATCTAGCATGACCCTTATACAAGTTTGTATAAGGAAATTAAACTGCACCAGCATAGAGCACTAGAGTGAAAAAACTGGAAGCATTAGTTTTTTGAATAAGAGGCATATTCAAGCAAAAAGCTGCCACAAATCATAACACAATAAGGTACATGCAACTTTGGGTTTTATAATATTTTTCTATAATCAGCATTAAACTCCTTCCTGCAAGCAATACCCATAACCATGGCTTTAATTCAATCAGAACTTTGTACTTTTAGTTAGTGTAGTTCACATTAAAATCAAAACTATATGTATAGGTTTAGATTACTTATAGTACATAGATAACTTTGCAAGCTTCTATCTTTACAGCTGAAATGTACGCAATTTTTACCCATTTAGAAACTCATGAAAGTTAACATCTTGGGTTGACTCCAGCAAAAGAGGGAATGGGTTGGGTAATATTAAGTTCTCACATAAAATACCATCTTGCTCTGTACTTGGAGGTGACTGTTTCTGGCTATTTCAGTCCATTCCTTCCATCCTATTTCAGGCCCATCTCTCAAGCTCTGTAAAAAGTTTGGGAATTTTTCCAAGAAGGCAGTGGGCCTGGTTTATGCACTTGGAGCTTTCTAATCTGCAGGTGATGGACAAACCAATGGCAGATGTGAATTTTTTTTTTATATATTATCATTTTACCGCCAACCCATCTAGAACTAAAAATAAGACATGGCATAATTAGATTTCTGAAAACACATTTGTTAAGCATTAATACTCTGGCCCGTCATCTGTCGAGTGGTTAATCGAACAGTGAAATGATGGGAAATTAAGGGAAGTTGTGTACACACGGTAATATCCAAAAATCTTCAGATTACAAATGGGGATGTGTTAGTGATCAGTTCTTTTAAAACATGGCCAAGTTTGTGGACTGTGGAGATGCCATAAATATTTGTGTTTTAATGCTTTCTTAAAAACTTGGATAGATGATGACAAAATAAAATATTGTTTATGAAATTAGGATAAATCATGACTGGTTGTTTTTCATATGGCCTGATTTTTTAAAGCTCTCCAAGGCTGGAGAAGATACACTCAGTGAACCTGGGTGATCCAGCACACCAAATAGCAAATTACTTTCAGGTTTGTTGGATCACCCAGATTCACTGAGGAAAGTGTATTTTCTCAAACCTTGGAGAGCTTTATTAAATCAGGCCCATAGTATATAAGTGATGTCACAATATGTAAATGATTGCAAAATTTTGTATGCCTTGTGCCGCAGACTTGGAAAGCAGATATTATTAACAGTAAATTTATACGGTATTTGAGAAACGTTATCTGTTCATATATAGTAGGTTACTGTAGATTTTTTTAGGTAGTCTAATAAAATGTCCACATCTATGCATGCACATATTAGACAGGAGTGAGTGGTATATATAGAATACAGATTTCTGCTACCTGTTGCTTTGCAGAACAGAAGGTCGTTGACTTATCTGTTGCATTAGAAGGCACCATAGACTGAGGGTGCTTTAGGAACATAAGAATATCATAAGCTATCTGATTATGGTTCAGGAATTACGTGTCTGTAGGTCTTCCCTTATTCTCCCTTGCTTTCAACTTTCTTTTCAATTATGTGCCCCATAATTCACCTGCCCAATGCAAGAACTTTAGAATGCAAGGCTTTATGTCAAGACTAGGCTTAGGATCCAAGGTGCTCAACAAGGATAAAGTTCCTATGTCTGAGCCGTGTCACTCAATGGTCAAATACCAGAACCTAACTGGGCAATAGAATCCATGGCATTTGGCAGTATTGACCTTGCCATAGAAATGTTTTTGACTAGGTCAGGTTTATTTTAAGAATTACCATTCATCTAATTTTAGAGAGCTATAGAGTGTCCATAAATTGTTGAAACCTGCTGACAACTTAAAGTACCAATGCAATACTCACTAAAAAGTTCCTAAAGGCTACCCTAGGTCTAGTAATTGGTGGCAGATAAATTCCCACATACTATTCAACTTAGAAGTTTTTGCCACACCCTTAGAAGTGTATATTATAGCAGAAAACTATAGGGATCAAAGTTAAAAATTATTATTGTACATTAAGTACCAAATTTAACATATTTAGTACAAAATCACCTTCTGTGCTCTCTGTTTGTATACCTATTCAAATATAACGCTAAGGTAATGTAGAATTATAACCCATGGCACCCTTTTGGGTCACAGATTTATGTATTGGGTAAGTATAAATTGCAATACCTCTAAGACCTTTTATCAGCCATTATCCCCTGAAGAAGCACTATACCTATCTGCAAAACATGTTGGGGATATAGCTAATCAGCTTTATGAAGTTTGGAATTTGCAGAGGGTCATTTTGTACTAATTTTGTTACATGTTGTGTACTAATTGTAAATACAAATAATGATGAATATACAATGAATAATAAAGAATAAAAATGATGTAATAATAAAAAACTCATATTGTACTTTTGCCTAGAAATCCCTGCTTTGATACCTCAGCTTTGTTGAGGAGGGGTTGATCCCTATTTTTCTTCTGCTAGCCTAGGGAGTTAATTTTATGCACTGTTGACTTTAAAGTTCTATTTATTTCTCGGAGCTTGATAACTTGTTGCTTTTCTTCTCCTCAATAGAAATGAGAGGACTATGTTAACTGCATTTTTGTCATGGAAGTCAAATAGGGTGCAGATGCTGGCCCAGGCTCCTAGATAACTGGAAAACATTCTCCCCTCTGCAGCAGGCCCCTACCCATTTGGCATGAACTGGTGCTGTCATCTAATGTGTATTGCCTCAAAGTTCTCAAACTGTTCACCTTCCTTTTGTTGCCTTCAGTGGCCCTTTTTGAAGAGTTACTAAACCCAGAAGAGTGAAGCATTGGCCCCAAATACACAGAGATTTTGTAACAAATGTAGAAAGCTGCATGTGTTATATTCCATTTCTCAGATTACCACTCCCCCTAAGGAGAAGATGAATGACATTAAATGATGCTTCAGTCTAGAGTCTATGGTATATAAAGTAATGTAAATAGTTATTTTAATACATCCCAAAGTTAGAGAGTTATTAAGTATATGAGTTTTCCTTTTTTAAAACCACATCACAGTAATCGAACATCCAGAAATTACATTTACAGGCGCTTTTTAATTTACTGCATACCAGGACAAGAACTCAAGCCCATACTTGCTATCATCAAACCAGTCTTATCATACATGCCTGAAGTTATGGCTGGCTGCAATATGTTACCAAAACTTAAAACTTGCCTTTGATATTTAATATAAAATTAATGATTGTCACGAATACTGCACATAATAGGAAACTTGGTTGTTTAGAATTTGAAGACCTCAGCAAGACTAAAGGATATTTAAAGTAATCCTTTGGTGTGTCAAATAGATACTAAAACTTTAGCATTTTATGTTGTCTTTTAAGTTGAGATTTATAGCTGGGTTTAAAATGATTAGAGTGTGTTTAAAGGCAAACATTTTTTTTTTTATTTTAGATAAAATGTAGAGAAGATAATATTTCCGGCTTTTCCACTAGGGAGATTCGATCCCTTTATTTGTCCTGTTAACCACTGTCACTAAGGCTAAGAAAGTAAAAGAAAATCCAACATTTTGAGATATCAGAGCAATAGGTTAGGAAAGATCCGGCAATGGGACAGAGACACCTGTTTCAGGGACAGTTTTTAGGGAGGAAAATTTTGTTTACCATGGAAAGATTTCCTCTCCTTTCCTTTTGCATTTGGGACAGAAAGTGATTGGAGATATACCATTGCAGGGTGTGGACAACAAAAAAAACCTTGATGGGGGTTTTACTCTTCCCTGTTTTGTACAGACCTAATGAAAAACATTTTGCTGAGCATTCAATGTAGGATCAAGTTTATTCCAGTCTCCTCCTCTCTGCTCACCTGCACACCTAGGTGCACTCCTGACAATTACTGAAGCATACCTGCATACTATCACAGTGTGGATGACACCAACCCATGGGGTGCCAAAGAGGAAGTCCGGGCATGTGCCCCTGGTGCCAGTGATGGGGTTGAGTGCTAGCAGAATGTATTGGGTGCTATTGTACACTGAGGCTCCACCACTCCCCCAGATAAATGTTAACGAATAGTTGTTTATCCTTAGCTTGCTGCAGCACACAAGCGACGGGCCCTGCTGCCCTGTAGCTTTTTATGTGAAAAGGCACTTGAATGGGGACTCAAATGACGTTATAGAACATTCTTTTACTGTTTTAAAACTGCTCAGCCTATAAGGAAAACATTTCATACTGGTTTATACTTTTAGATTTATGGATTGAGACATATTTTCTAATGCAATTGCTTTTGCTGTCACATTTTTGTTGTGTCTTTACCCCATGCGGTTCCTGATAAAGTTCATACTCTTCTTCACTCTCCTCTGACCTCCAGTTACTCTGTTCCCTTTTATTTCTTTTTTATTTTATCTTGGCAAGTAGATCATCTCCTCTAAAGAAGTTGAATAGCGCTGTCACATTTACTTCTCTTTCTGCGAGCCGAGGTTAAATTCACAACATAGCTCCTTTGATCTTGATTCCTGCTATGACGAGCTTTGTAAGGAACAATGCACCAAATATATTTGTCAGTATAATCACCTGCTATACAATTCAGCACATAGAGAATAGTGATGTCTTTGTGCCCGGATTAATACTATCCACATCATGCAACAGTCCCATTCATCATTTCCCCTCTTCTCTTATTTCACATGAACTGTAAGGCCCCAGAATGTTCTATGCATTAGTCCATATTTCTGGGAATTTTATTTACTAAATTGCAGCTAGCCCAATCATTCCTTTGATTTTGGCAGAGGCGCTTTTCTGATTGTTCTCTGCTTTCTTCCTCTACATGATACACAGCTGGCCCAGTTTAGGAAAATAACTTTTAACTGACTCCACCAGTGCCCTGTTGAGAGCAAAATCCTAAAACAAGAAAGCTGACTGTTATAGGAAGCACTTTTAGGGTCTGGCTACACTTGAAGATTTTAATCACACGTGTGTAAGATTTAACCTCTTGATTACAATTCCTTCAGGTAAAAGTTAAAATTGTCAACAGTGGGCTGCAAGAAGATACTATTTTAATAACATTTCTGGCTCCTTCTGTCTTCAGTACATTCAATATTAAAGTGCAAACAAGCATGCAGCAGGTGAAGTTTAGTATGGTACACTGAGAAAAAGAGGGGGGTACTCACAAGGGACAGTCTAATAAAGAAACCAAGGAAAAAGAACAGGTAGACCTGTTTCGTGCCCAGCCTAAATCTATAAATCTTTTAGATTTGGGATAGGAACAGGACAGAAGGCTTTCCAGTGGCACCTAAAAAATACATTCAAAGTGTATACATTTTTGTTTCAACTTTATTTTATTCTAAAAATTATTTGATTAAAATTATGTGCAAGAGGTTAAAAGTATATATATTTAGCAGAGTACACTTTATTTTCATAAGTCTGAATATAGTTTAGCTTAATGTGTTCATGTATCTCCCTCCCAACGCGTTTCGCCCCTATATTGGGCTTCCTCAGGGGATATGGAGGATATTGCAACACGTGCACTCCAAATGCAGACTTGGCTTATCTACTGGTTTAAAAACCCTCCGTTACATCTATTGGCTTTGATATATCTTTAGAATCATATAAACATGGTATTTTGCCAGTTTCTTACTTTTTATAATAAACTCTAAAACATCTTCATTACAATACTCACTCTCCACTTGGGAACCAATATAAGCAAACACCAACATAATAATTCATGGATCATGATTGTTTTTAAAGTGTATATCAGAACATCCAGATTTGCACTGCTTCATTAATTTTTATAAGCCAAGTCTGCACTTGTGTTGCAATATCCTCCATATCCCCTGAGGAAGCCCAATATAGGGGCGGAACGCGTCGGAAGGGAGATACATAAACACATCAAGCTAAACTATATTCAGACTTATGAAAATGAAATGTGTATTCTGCTTTATGTGTAAATATATATACTTTTAACCTCTTGTACATAATTGTATTTAAATAATTTTTGGAATTAAACAAAGTTGAATCAAAAATGTATACACTTTGAAAGTATTCTTTAAGTGCCACTGAATAGCCTTCTGTTCAGTTGCTATCCCCTATCTAGAAGTTTGGTATGGTCTATATATCAGTTCCAGGTTAAAAGTAGTTAAAAATTCTTTCAAATCATTTGATCTGTATGCCAGCAAGGCAGCTAAACAATTGATAGGACTGAAAAATGTTGCACAATAAACACATTATTGTCACTGCTCCCCATGGCCTTGAACATCAGCTGACAAGGAGATTTTAGTGGCAGCCGATGGCCCTTTATACCGTACTAACACGTTGCACTGAATGGGTAAGATGGCAGTCTTTATAAAAATTATTGAAGATGGTAAGCGAGAGAAACTGATGCTGCTATGAAGTGCAAGCACCCTGAGGTCCCTTTACTTACTTACAACAGCCCCCCAAACCTTCCTATCATTAATGAATTTCAAAATTCAATGAATTGAAGTTTTTCTGACAGCCAAAGCTCCCATAATTGCAGTTTTTGATGGAGCTTGTTACTAAGCCCTGTTATGTTATCCTAAGGGGGGTTATGTACTTTCTAATGACCTGCCATATATGAATGGAATCCTTAGTGGGAGTAATGGGAGGATAAAAATGTACAGAACTTGGGACCCATCCGTGCAGCTAGTTCACTGAATTCCCCAGTGAACAGCTAGCTGGCATAGGAACTTTTCCCTTTTTTATTATGACAATCTGTGTGTATCAAATATGTCACAAGTACTGGTTTGAAATTCTCTCCCCATTTAATTTAAAAATCACAGACAAATCTAAGCTATAGAGTTAAATGTGTAGCTCTACATCAGGAATTTCCTGAATTTTGTTTTTGAAAAAGGTTATGACTTTTTTGTGTGAAGTTTGTGGTAAAATGTTCCTGCTTTGATATATTGAATTTTATTGTTGGCGGTTTTATATCTCACAGAGCTGAATGGATTTCTTTCAGGCTCCCCTTTCCTGGCTAATGAAGACAGCATCCTAGGTGGTGTAATTGTCCTTCGGTCATGCAGGTGTTCTTCAAAGTTAGATTCCACAGGGAATAAACAGGCTCTACTGGGTAAAATAAATTGCTTTCATGTACTTTTTTTTTATTATATTTAATTCTGTTGTCTGAATATATATGATTTATATATCAGTTATATTTTCCTAAACTGTTGCTTGATTTTAGATTTTCTAATTCTTGATTGTATTTTGTAGTAGAGTTCCTGTGGAGTCATACAACAGAAAGTATGTGTGTCGGTTATATGTCTGCTCAGGATGGCAAAGCCAAGGTTTGTATAATCTCATGTGTATTTATAAGATTCCGCTTAAGCTGAAAAATCCTTTTTTCCTAAACTTTTTCTTCCTGTCTCCCTGTTGTGGTGATTTCCACTTACAACACTTTGTGCACTGTTGTCACTGTCAGTAGGACAATCTAAAGTAATAATCCGCACAGACTGAAAACAGTATAGTATGAAAAAAGGCAATTGTTTTATTTTTTAAGGTTTTCATTGCCATCTTTTTCCTTATTGGGGTTTTTTACCCTCACTTACGGTCAGGAAACATAGGCACATTTATAGTGGAGTGTTAAAAGGTTTTAACTTTTAAAAATGTTTTTATTGGTATGTGTGCTTTCCTGTGCCAGTGGCAAACAAGCAAAGGAACTTGAAATCGCAGAAATAAAAGGCTGGCAGAGATGCCAACTTCTCACCACTGTATCCTGAAAAAGGCTTTCATGTTTTGAGAGGAGCTGGTGACAATGGAGACCAGGTGCTCCCTGGGTCAAACAGCTCTTTTGTGCACTTCCATATTAGTGTGACTAAAGTCCGCTGCTATGTCTAGAAACTCAACTGAAGGATTTCTGAATATAGGGTTGGGGGAGTTAAAGAACACAAATTTTTTTACTTTTTTTTTTTCTTCTACTAGATTGCATGTATAGTTCACTCTTTAAATTTGTATGTTGCCTGCATGAATATCCTAATTTTTATATTTATCAATGAGACAATTCATTTTATGAAAGAGACTATACAAAAATGCTTTACAAAAGGAAGGCATTTTTTCGGAGTCGGCTTGATCAATATATATATCAAACCCTAAAAGAAAAGGAAAAAACCACATTTAAGGCATGAGTGTTCTTGTGTAGTCATTCCTGATATCTGACTTTAGTTCATGCACTTTCAGAAACCCCTTAGCTGGTCTTGGCCAAATGAAATGCCTGCTTCACATTCAAAACATTTCATATCTTTAAAATTGTAAAAAAAAAAAAAAAGGATTAGGAACAGATGCTGTAGGCGATGAATTTCACACTTTACAATGTTGCAGATAGCTGGCTTTTATATCTAATCTAAGTAGATTTACTGTTTTTTTTTTTTTTGTTCAACATAAACTAGCGCTCAAGTACATTTGATTCCAGTGGTTATATTTTGCGGCTCTGATGTTATTCCACAAAGAATGTCTATGTTTTCATTTTTTTTATTTTGTTTGATATTAAGTAATGCAATTTTATATACCGTGCCTGATATTAAAGTATATCTAAAGCCAAAAATTTACTTTTCTAGTTTTGTATACAATAGTGGAATAGTTAAGGTCAGTTGGTTGTTTTTTGCCTGTATGTAACCTATAGGGTCATATTTCCTTCAAACCCTGTTTTGAGTAAAGAAAATGGTTCTTAGTACAAGTGGCTGGAACATATGTCCCATTGGAAAATACTCTTGTCTCAGGCAAGAATTTGACACACATACAGCTGTTGCCCAATGTCGTTTATGGATCTGCCTGTCCACTGTACAAGTCAGTGGAGACTGACAAAACTGATAAAACAGGCAGGGGTATGCAAGCTTTGTAGGCCCTTAGCTACAGCTTTCTCTTCAGCAAGGAAAATAGTAAGCAGCATGGTTCAGACATCACAAATCTCAATCTGTTTATTAATGAGATTAACAGAGGCATCACTGCCTTGGGTGATCTTAAACTGCAAATACATATCATTTAGGTTATTTCAGGGTACTTCTTAGCCACAATTTAAGATTTGAACTCTATTTGTTTAGTTGTTAATCTGGGTTCTCCTGTAGTACTGTTTAGTCTGTCTCAGTTTTGAATCACATCTTCCTGTGTCCTTCCTTCTCATTGGACAGTGAATTTATATATAATCACTTTGTTGATTTTTTGCCTTGTGAGCTGAGCTGACATCAGGATGCCAAGACAAGGACCACGGAGATTGAAAATGATGTGTGGGTTTTCCAGCTAGTGGCTAAGAGTGGTCTTTTAGGCCACAAAGGGAACACTTCCCTGTTGGGTAGAAAAAAAGTTTTTTTTTTCCATCTTTAAATAAATAGAAAACTTATCAATAAAATAATACTGTATTTGTTCTTCGGTTTTAAAATTTCCCCTGAGGTCCCATCGTTTCCCTACATGGCTTTTATAATTTAATGTTACATTACAGCTAGACATAATTAGACAAATATGCCAGGCAGAGTGGTTCAGCAAAGCAATTTCATTTCTGCCTATATATATTTAGGTTTGGCAGTAAACCAAAGCTGCTATCATAAAACTTTAATCTCACATATTAGGGTTTTTTGTAAATGCTGAATTAGAACCTTAATTATTATTTTATCCATTTTCATAAAACATAATGGAGAAGGAGGTAAACCACATCCTATTATACCCAGTAATCCCATCTACAGAGCACTCAAAGAGCATGCTTGTAGCAATGAAGCCTTGTTCCCTGTCATAGTCTAGTCATGTCTCTGACTTGTGTGGTTTCTTTGGAAATCCTTAGGAACCACATTTTTCATATGTGGGCTACAGTCGAATAAAACCATAACAGAGCTGAGCACGAGCAAAAAGGGTTTGCAGAATAACACTCGGATTTGTGTTGTTCTTTTGCTATCTTTTGATGGTTGGCTTTTAGTGTCGGGTGGCATTACGCACATGCAATTCAGGCTAAATAAATATCATGAAGATGTGGAGTAGGCACAGCTTTACATCCCAGGACCGCTCACTGTGTAACCACAACATTTGATAACACCTAAAAACAAACCTGTGGTGTTGTAGGCTAAAGGTTCTTAACAATTTCTATGAAGTCTAGTTATGCACATCTTTAAGACTGGATTCACACCTCTGCATTGTCATTCCTTTTTTTGGTTAGGTGCATTGTCACAGATTATTATGTGCTACAATTTCTAATCCCTGTAAAGCATGTTGGCATATCAGAAAAAGGAAATTAACTAA
The DNA here is from genome assembly GCF_032062135.1 of Pyxicephalus adspersus. Classification (NCBI taxonomy): domain Eukaryota; kingdom Metazoa; phylum Chordata; class Amphibia; order Anura; family Pyxicephalidae; genus Pyxicephalus; species Pyxicephalus adspersus. Next base: position 129,462,821 of record NC_092861.1, read on the forward strand.
CAGCACATGTATTAACATGCTTTACATAAAGGTATGAATTCCTAATTATAAGGTTTTTATTTTTTAAGTTTTTAATAGAGGAAAGGAATTAAAAATGATGCTTTGTTTAGATTTTGTTCACAACCTAGTTTCGAGAATAACCCTTCTTGTTTTGCAGAACATAAGGCCAAAAAAAAAACGAAAACAAATGGCAATTAAATCATTGTAAAAGGTTGCAAATGTTTTTGCTCTTGTCCCGATTAGAAATCTTTTCCATCATTTCATGTTCTAAGAGGAAAGCTTGCATTGGGAATGTAATTAAAAATCTGACAAAGTCTCTAATATTAGTGCAAGGGGTCTATTTATAAAACACTGAATCTGCATTTTAAATTCCCAAGTGGAGATTCTTCTAGTTCTGTGTGTTGCAATGACATTATTAGATTCTCCATAGGGAAATGTATGCTTTTTAAGAAGACTCATAAGAATGTGTTGAATATTTTATTACAATTTACAATCTTTTACAATCAATTACAGCCAGAAAACTTTGGGATAACTTGTTTTCAGTCATACATAATACCCACCTGACTAAAGTAGCATATAAGCAAAATCTAGGCTGAAAAAAGAAAGGTAGCTTTGCAACCACAGATTGTCAGACATTTAATAAAGGTATCTATAATTTGAGATTACTTTAATGATTTATAAACAATAAAAAATTGTGCAAAGTAAGGATCATCCTTAAATTGATTAGGTATTGTGAATATGCCATTGAGCTGTTGGAATAAAGAATGTATTTTAGATATAAGAGATTCCAGATTTCCCACCAGCCAAAAATATTTGATTTACACATAATTTGTTTGATACAAATACTAGGAACATGAATAACATAAAATTACAGAGCTAGGTTTACAAGGAGGTGTAATTTCATGAGGTGTAATTTGTAATGATTTAAATATCATTTCTGGGCATTATACACTGTTAGATGTATAAGACTACCTCTCTATACTTCTTTAAAAATACATGTTCATGGGGATGTGTCTTTTGTAATTTATGTTAACTGACCTAATCAATATTCATTTATATTCCTATGGACCCATGGTTTGGCGAGATGCTTCATAAAAACAACCATTTTTGTAAATTGCAGGTCATCATTTACCCTAATGCTTTACAAAAAGCTATGTATGCAGTAAAAATGTAACCATTTAACGGAGTCTGTCAAAATATTCCTAAAACTTAACCTGAAAAGGTATTTTCACATTTAAATATTAATTTACTAAATTTGTTCATAAGAACTGCAAACCCAAATAATATTGCTGGAGATGGGACCAGTCACAGGTAATTTTATACATATTTGGTGGTGATGTTCCAGAATTAGATTTTTTAGAACTCTTTTTTGGACTTAATAATTCTGTTTTTTTAGATGATTGTGACTCTTGGAAATATAAATTCTTCCCAACAACTCTGACTGACTCTGACAAATCTCCCCCTTGGCCCCAAAACAATCATTTGACACACCTATCACCAACCACCTTAGTGCCTCCCACTCCAATTACAGCTTATAGAAACCCACCTATGCGTTTTTCTGTGGCTGACAGCCTTACAACTCTCTCTCACTACCAAAAACCTGCATTACGCCTGAGCTATCATTAAGCCAGCAACTCTCAGGTTATCACCTTTAGTCTGCCAATGCATTGAGATCAGCAATCTCAGTACCTGATCTGTATCTGAGAGGACATTAGTGGTCCATTAAAAATTTGATGCCTTTGTAAAGAATTCCTGTAAAAAAAAAAAATAATAATTTCAAGCGGATCTAAACCTAAAAACACAACATTGGGAGCAAGCAACTCTTTATTGCGGTAGCGATGTAATATGTACACTGAGCTGTACAGTCCTTGAACAACTGCTTGCCAGGAATAAATGATTTCCCATGCACATTCATGAAGTTAAATCATTCCGGCCTGGTCAATGTAGATGCCCATAGTCTCAAACACAGTAAAAGACTGGGTAAATATGTCAGCACTGATGATGGAAAGGAGGGGTGGGTTTAGTTCTGGTTTAAAGTAGAACTATGGCCTGGAGATAGCATGCAGAGAAATGTAGACCTAACTATTGTAGGTAGTCCTGGGGTTGCAGTCATAGGGAGCCTTCTGGAAGCCATGCTTGGTTATGCATGGAATACTTTTATAAAATATATATTTTATAAATAAAGTAAAATATGAAGGCATATTCACACCCAGGTCATCGTCTGTGGTGTGTTTGCAAATCTGGCTTTACTGATGCAGTCCAATCATTTGAATGAGCTGCCAATGTACTAAGAATTGGACAAGCATCAGCACCTCCACCTTATCCAATGCTGTAGTATGCTGGAGTTGTATTATAAATAAATGTCACCAGAGCATGCTAACATTTGTATAATGCATTGTTGTTCTTTGCGGTAATGTTTTAACACAATGCTTTACAATAGAAGTGAATAGATTCTTTCACAAACTGGATTTTCTGAAAGCAGCTTTATATATAACAGTTTATTGTCTGGATTCCTATGACTCACAGACTTTCTCCTTTTTGTGAGGTGACATTGAACATCCTTGGTTTAATTCTTTGCTTCTTTGTAACTTTTATTCCATTTTTCCTGTTAGGTTTCCAGAGTTTAAATATTCAGATTCATTGGTTGAAAACTGACTACCATGGATGGCAAATATAGTTAGCCTTGTTCCTTGTAGGAAGGTAATGCATTTTCCTATGCTAGGCATTTGATTAGTGCACACAAAATATTCAATTCAATTTGTAGATTTTTTTTCCAAACTATTGTGGAACACCAAGTGAAATCTGATTGCAAAGAGCAAATGTGTTTATTTCTGATAAAGTCATTATTTATAATAGACCCAAAGATATAATTAGACAATGTGATTGCTTGAGATTAAATATTGTGTGATTTCTTCTTTCAGACGCACATTTCTCGGCTTCCTCCAGGTGCAGTCGCTGGCCAGTCTGTAGCTATTGAAGGTGGAGTGTGCAGACTGGAAAGCTCTCTCAACTGAACTACATTCTTCCTGGCTGAAGACTCCACTCAAAACATTTTAGGTGGGGGTGGTGAGTGCAGATAGTTCACACTCATGGACCTGTTCCAATAATGCACCATTTTGGATACCTTGTGCTGTGCACATTCTCTTCCTCTCCTGATATCAGTGCATTTGTATAAAGAAGAAGATTTTCAGAATGCCTTTTTGGGGAAATATTTTGGGGACTTCATGGAATCTGGAGTAGAAGTGCTTAATGTAGGATTATAAAAAAAGCTCCACCCCCATCTTAAAATCATGGTTGGAGTTTTCATTTAAGCAATTTCTTTCACACTGATAATTCATTTAAAAATTCTAAGTTCCACGATTCTCCAACCTCCACTTGCCATCCTGTCATTGCACCACATGTACTGTATAATCAGAACAGCATGCAGCTGTGTACCCTGAAGTCTTCTATTGTGCCACTGTGCTGGCTTCTCCCTAATATGCCTGCTTACATTAGACTGCATTAAACTGTCAGTAGTTATTGGACTTAGTGTGAATTATATTCTTCTTCCCCTAAAGATTTGTTCTTTTGTTTCCAAAGTATAATGTCTGCTTACATATTTGATAGTATACCTATTAATTTTTTTTCATCAGTGATAGAATTTTTTGTATTATCTCCCTGAAATCCAATGACTGTCATGTGGATGTAAAGAATGTGCGTACAGTGAAGAGGGAATGTTCAATCAATTGTAATGTTTCTTATATATTTCCTGAATAGTAAATATAGAGAAGGCCTTCACCAAAGATTTTGTCCTGGGAGGGGGATTATGGACTAGCCTGTGTCAGTGTGTAAATAGTTGCCCTGCTGTTCTTATCCTAATGCTCTGACAATCCCCAGGTTTAGGCCTGGGTCTAAGGCAGCATAGTTCCTGGGATTACTATATTGCTCCCTGTTTTATTATTTTATCTCCTATGGTAAACTTAATAATAGGGGGTTGTATTTGTTCTCCTAAAAGCTTCACTTTAAAGAAAATACTAGGGCACAGTGGGGATTGACATGTTAGGTATGTCATCACATACATTGCCAGGTCGATTTATCCAATGGCAAACAGCCTATTCACCACAGAAATGCCATTAATATTACACAAATAATGGCTATTTAATTGTGACCCATTTATGAAAAAAACAGCAGGATTGGTACTTTTAGAATATTGTAAACACCACATTTCCCACTTTTTCCAGAGGCTTTTTATTGAGAGGAAATAAGCAGCTGTACTGTATATGTCTATTGCCATTAAGCACCTGCTGGTGATGAGTTGTCTATTCAAGTAAATGAATTCTCTGATTGTCAAATTAGGCTAATTGTAGTACCGCAGCAGTCACTGACCTTCATCATAAACAGTCTGACTGCCCTTTTTTAAATGTGGCATTATGAAGATAATTAGAATTATGGTAAATTGAAAAATGGTAACTCTGATTTACAATGGGTTTATACCGAGAGATATGTAAACTGCTGACCTGATTCTAAAAATTGCAGAACAGTATCTGCATGCTTGTTTCAGGCTTGTGAAGATTTTAAAGCCAAAAGATCAGCTTTACATTTATGCAATTAGCATACTTTAGAATGAGTTCAGCAATAGCAGCTTTCCTAATCTCTCAGTAAAGGTCAACTTTAAAAGGAAACCTGTACTAATTTAGTCGACTACAGCTGCTTACCTCTCCTGAAAATGCTATTTTCAAGCCTAGGCCGCCATGCTGATCCATTGGCTTTATACTGCAAGTCACTGGTCTAAGACAAGTATGAATATCCTGGAGTTTAGACTTAACCTTGACTTTCTAGTCTTCATGCTTGTTCCAGCTCACAAAATACTGAAACCAGTACCGTGAACCTACTAATATACTTAGAACGTCAGAAGTAGCAGTGACCACGTTTCCCTGAGTAAGCATTTTCTAAATCAAAAAGGCAAATTCTATGCAGTGGAAACCTTATTTTGAAGTTGCATTTTCAAACCTGCAAAAAATAAAAAAAAGTGTCCACAGACGTGTTCATCAAATCCTCCACTCAAGCAGTCTTTTTGAGTGGCATTCTTCTTTTATTTCTCTTTACAAACCATCATCTAATTTATAAAAAGCAGTAGCTATGCTTTTGCATTTTTACAATCTTTCTCTATGTTTTGCTGCAATTTAAACTGATTCCAGACGTAACTTTTTTCTTTATTTGTGGGTGCAAGGTGACCCCACCAGGTCTGCACTAATGTCTTTGACCCAGGCAGGTACATTGGTTCTTCAGTCTGTTTGACAGCCATTTTTCATCAGAAGTAATATATCCTAGTTCCCCTCTCTAAACTTAATTCTTCATGTATTCCTTCCTTTGGTGGCAGACTGTATGGAAGGCCAGAGATTTGGCCCATCATGATGCCAAGCCCCCTAGTAGGCTCTTGCTAGGTATATATGAAGAATACACCACTGATGAGTGAACCAGAACGCCAGTGCATGAATTGACTTTGAAGGATCACTCAGCAAAGGTCCTGCGTAAAGACTTGGTTGCACCCAGTGAGAAAAGTTTTGGCTTGGGTTCTTTAAAGTAGCAACCTAAATGTATTTTATTTACAATAAAATATAATTGTGGTATGCAGATGTTTGATTCATATATAAGAGATGTGAATTGTACACATTGTATTTTCATATATTTTCAATTCAAAAACTTAGTTAATCACTTATGAAGTATGTTTAAATCTACAGTATATTTTAGATGGGCTTCCAGGAAAACCAGTGAACTTATATAGGATGTTTGCTAGTACATCTGATAAATATTTCAATTTATCTATGAGTATTTTCCATAAAGAAGGAAACACAAAGTACTGTAGTATGTGTGTACAAAGTGAATTAAAGGTTACGTACTGTAAACGAAATATAACCGCTTTTTTCTTTGTTTAAATATTTTTTTTCTAAGATTGCAAGTAAAATTACAAATAAAGTTAACTATTAATAAACATTTCCTTTGTGTGTTCAGTCTTTTGTTCCATTACATATCTCTTTGATGTTTAAAACAAAAATCAAGCACAAAGGACAGATCTTTTGAACTAATTTTTTCTTGTGACAATGTAGTAGCATGGTCTTTAAAAATATTGTATTGTGAGGGGTTAGCATTGAATGCACTCCTTTCAAAGAGGTATTCTAGACTCCAATTCAAATCAAAGAACCAGAAAACAAAATGGGCACTGTTCATGTTCCCCCGCAAGGAATCAGTTTAATCCCAGTCTATTTCAAAATAACCTACATTTCAGCGTCTTGATTCTCTAACGCCCTATTTAGAGGTATTGGTCCAGCAGACCTAACCCATGGAAGACCTTCTTCCAGCTTACAGGCATCGCACTGCCTTTTTACTTACAGCCCTCACACAGCATTTCTGGCTGTACCACCTAGCCTCAAACACTCACTCCCTTTTATTATCATTAGCCAGGTGCTTCCTAACCACCTTCAATTTCTGGCCTGGAAGGGATGGAGTGTCCACCTCAACTATTCCTTCCCAGACACTCCAGGCCTGCAAGCCAAATAAAAAGATGAGATTCTTAAGGACCACCATTTTGCAATACTAATTGCAAAATTCTTGTAATTTTGTTTCTGCAGAATTTGTTTTTATGTAACGGTAATTTATTACTAATACTTTTTACTAGTAAAGGACTGACAACCAATATCACACTGATAACATAAATAGCATTAGAGTATTGAGGACCAAATGGGGTTTCCTGGTGAGGGGGCTTTTGTTGCTGAGGCACCTGAAAAGTGGAAGTATAATATATACCTAACCTATAACCTGCTACCTCAAACCTAAGTTATTACAAACCTAAAATACTAGACTCTAATATTACCATCAGCTATTCCCTAAACTGCCAAGCCAACTCCTTAATGACAATGTCAAACAAATTTTCCTCCAGACATAGACAAGTGAAGCGATCATTGGATACAGTCCATCCCTGGTGCTTGTATGCAAACTCAACACTGACACCCAACCTGCTTACTTTATTTATACACTTCATTCATGTTTATGTTTATCACAAAATGTTGTTACATTTTTTTAATCATTTAGATCTCTTCATCACGTAACTGCTGTCAGATCCTTTAGTTCTGCACAGTCTCCGGCCTGTCTTTGACAATAGAGTTCTCTGTCTGCTCCAAACTTCAAAGGAAATTCACACATTCTTCAAGCTGTGTAAAGCACTGGTCATAAGAGGAGGCCTTTGAAGTGCTTAACAGGTGCGATATCACTGCATTTACTGCAAACCAGAACCCCAGTAGAGCTTCAATTCTTTATGATAGTATTCAGAAAAATGACATGACAGTAGCTAGCTGTTCAAGCACATTTACTTAATTAGTTATTTGTCCCAATTTTTTTTACCTTTTCCTTTACTCTCTGTCTTTTAGGTTTGGTTTCTATATATGCCCCATGAGCAGTTTAATGATGTTTAACCATTAAACTGATTTAATGTTTCCTTTGCTCTTAACTAATTATAGTTTTCTTGCTAGTTTTTTGCTGGTAAAATAATGTGGTCATAAAGTGCACCTAGTTTAATTATTTTTCTTTTTGTTTTGTATCATACTCCAAAAACATAATTGGAGTTGGATCATATTTACAGCACCGCTGAGTATTAATCTTCCTCAGCACAGGGCATTTTTTTTGGTATACAGTTTATAGATTGCAGGTCCCCAATCAGAATGGTTTCTGATTACATATTCATTAGATCTGCATGCAGAATGGAGAATTAGATGTCAAAATAGCTTTCTTCTTGCAGATACTATTGCCTTCTGAAGGTGATAGTACTAATTTGCCCAATATTGTAATTAATTTATTAAAGCTCATACTAATGCTGTTATATCTGACAACATCAGTAACCTCTGGTCACAAAATGGTTAAGTGACACTGTTTTTGACTTTTTACAGGTGCTCTAGATATTTTTAAGGTCTTACTTAACAAGTACCTTTAACTACACCCTAGTTATATCTGTTCTGGAATCCAATAGAGATGTATTTCAGGGACAAATCCTTTTACTTAAATACTCCTAAAATCTAAATTTAAAACGCTCATCATTGCCCTCTAGGAAAAAAATAGCCTAAATAACCTGAATGTATCAAGCAATGGACACCTTGTACATCATGTAATATCAGTCCCTATATGGCGAGAGTTCCTGACCTAAACCGAGCATTCGTCTTGTTCTCGTCTGTTTCTTCTGCACATTTCACTGTCAATGACTCATAAAGAGTGACATTCACAAATAAACTGTGGTTACTTTTATCTGATATGCTCTGGCACTGGCTGAACTCTACTCACTGCCAGCAAACACACTGAAGTGAGGTTTGGCACCATATTATGTGTGTGGTCCAATTAACAAAAAATTCAAGGAAGATCTATCCATAATTAATCATGAGTGCATCATTGCCAAGTGTTCTCAATTTCCAAACATAGTTTCATGTTATAAAGGGTTTATTCGTAGTTGTATAGGGATCAATTGTTTAAGAAAATATTTATTTTTCTTTGAATATATTTTCTTTTACTATTTTGCATTCTAACATTCCAATTTAAGCCAGTTTAAAGTGATCATTAGGAATTTTAATGAACCATTTGTTTTTTGTCATGTATATTAGTCATTTTATGATGGCTGGGCAGTAATGCTTCCAACTAAGAAATTGAATCATGACTTAAAGAAACCCTGACATTTTGCCCTACTACCGTGTATTTAAAAATTCTAATGAAAGTAGAAAATGTTTTACCATTTTGAAATTCTTGTTTTGTAAACCTAAAGTTTATATATAGGATTTGTTGTAGAATTATGTAGAGAATGCTACATCCCCTACATTTTTTTTTTTCTTTTGACATCCCTGTCTTGCTTGGGATATGTAATGAAATCCTCATCTTGGGCAATGATCCCTGAAATATTTAAATATATGAAATATTAGGGTCTAATATTATCCAAATTGCATGATTTACCCTCACCTCTTTGCTCTGGCAAAAACTCTAAACTTTTGGTTTTACCCCCAAGTTCTATCTGTTGCAATAGTAACCAGGAGAGGTAAATTTTACCTGCTGGACAGTAATAGCAACAACAAGGTGCGAGCTATATTACCCATTCTCTTCCGGGGTTCTGTGGAATCCCAATGTTCCTCCAAAAGTTGTTAGGGGTTCTTTGAGCTGTGGTTGACTGATCTCCTATAAGATGGTGCCTGCATAATCTCAAGGCCAACAGCACTTTACAGAACCAGCTGCAATAAACCAAGGACTTTTTTTAGCTGCCTGTAAAGGTGGCATTCTGACTAATTAGCTATTAGAAAATCGTTATTGGCTTAGGTACAAATTATTCCCCTTTTCCACTCTCTCTGATGAAGAAAGAACTGATCGTAAACGTATTCTACAAAAATTCCCAAGACATTACCCTTTGGATGTACCAGGTATAGAAATGAGAAAGGAGGATCCCCCTCCATACCTCTACACTAATACCATGTAATGTGTCTTGAAAACAGTTATATAAATGTGTTTTAGTGTGATAGTTAAGAGTGTTGATATAGCTTTTTATAGCTTGATATAGTTTTTGTGTCTTTGTGAAGGGAAGCCTTCATCCACTCCATTTAAATGTGTTGAAGTTTAGTTAAAAAGGCGCATTGAGGGAGGAGTGTTCTCGATCTAAAAATAAAACATCGTAGTGCCAGTCTGTGTGCTCCTCTAGACAAGCGTGTTCCACATTTTTCCGCCTGTCCCAATATAGCCTATTCTGGCGTAAATGGTAAAAAATGTAATACTGTAAATGTCTGGCAGCGTCCAGTGTCACTTGACGTCAGAAGTTTTTAATTACCGGGCAGTCCCATAAATTGTGATAAAAAGTTGCGGATAGAGCTCCACATTTAGGGCAGCATTTTGGATCTGATATGCTTATGTATTGTAAGCTTTCTGGAAGGAGCAGAAAAACATTTCTCGATATTGTACTGCAGGTTATGTTTTCCATGATACCCAATATAGCTTGAGGAGCTGGGCTATTTTTATTGTAGGTAATGTCTTGCCAACTTGCTATTCCTCAATTGCTTTCTGTATAGATAAACTCTTCCCTCAAAAAATAATAACATTTTGAAATGTCCTTGGTAGGAATGGGAGAAGACCATACAGATTTTTACTTTATTGTTCTTTGTTATATCTGGGGATGGGCAGTTATTCACACAGTATTAAATATGTTTCCCCTCTCTATATGCTGCACTCCAGTGTATAGAGTAAGCAGGGAATTTATTTATAAAACCATTCATCGAATGCCTATTCACAATGCAAGACAAGTAAGAGTTATATTCATGTTAATTTACACTCTTGAACATCTAGGTTTAAAATGACCTTTGTTCATGTAAGAGTTAAGGAGGTCTTTTTAAACCTTTAACATGGGGTAACCCCTAAAATTACGTTCAGGTCATAGGGAACCCCTGATAATAATGCCAATATCCACAGCTCATAGTACATTGGCATGGTGGTAAGTGGGAAGAATGTCACCCTTACAGATAACTAGAAAGATCATTTGTGTTACCAGCAACTGCCCTGAGAGGTACAAATTGCTGATTGTTCAAGAACATTCTATTTACCTCTTGAGGAACCTTGGAGTTCCACAAAGAAACAATGGGATAGGGGGTAATAAAGCAAACAAGATAGACTGTTACTTGTAAAACTCTGGAAATCTGCGCACACTACATAGCTTTGAGTGCCTCATATTGAGAACCACTAGCATTAGACTCCCAGTGCTCAGAACAAATGTATTGAATAAGTCTTAGTGGCGACCTCTCCAAAGGCCTACCTAAATAAATGTACTTGGAAATCGACACCATTCATTTCCTTTAAAATATACATTGTATTACATTTTTTCTTGTAGTATAATTTCGCCTTTAACATAAAACTAAACTTAAAATTAAATGATACATTTCTGTTTATTCTGTATGTACATAGAGCTAATCCCCCTCTTATTCTAGTGATTTCCTCTTTGTAGATGGAAACCCTACACTGGAAATTGTAAACAGTAACCTATAATCCCCACATCTTGTAAAATAAACATAGACACGTAAATGAGCCTGCTCGCTAATGCCATTCTATCTACAATTGTCATTCGAGGCTATGACTAGACTATACAAAAGTCAGCACAGAAAACTTTCCGTTCAGACATATTTCTAATTTAATGACTCATTGCCTACCGCTTTGTACTACAAGCACTAGAGTCATCTGGGGAAGTTAGCATCAACGCTGGGTAACAGTAACAGTTTTGAAGGTGTATTATCCTTTATGAATACATTTGTCCAATTCCCACTGATGATCACAATGACATTACCTACAGGATTCAGGTTTTATTTTATCATATGGCCCCTGCTTTCATATTGATAAGGCAAGGCTTATCATCACATGTTCAGACACTGAAGCGTTTCCTAAAATAATGAAAAGCTGCTTATCTGTATAGTGTATTGGTTTAACTTGTTAATGGTCTTTGAACTCTTCTAGATCAATCATTTTTCACTAGGCTTCGCTTTTGTAGATAAAAAATACATTTATCAGTTGCATGACATTATTTGGAGCAGATCTAGATGGGGTCAGTTTACGAGAATCTTGAGGCTGTAGATAACAATACAACAAAGTAATTTCTTCTGAGCTTGTAGTTATGTTTTATTAGCTAACATGTCATCATGTAGAAGTATTACACGTGCTTGAAAACAATGTGCTATTAGCCATCATTCGGCCTTACTATTAATATTGGGTAAAATGGGCACATTTTTCATTTTAGAAAGACAATGTGCATGATTCTGATGTTCAGTGCGTATGATGAGCTCCTAGTTAGCTGTATATATTATGATTAGGTGCTATTTGTGAATTACATACCAACACTTTTTGAAAGGAAAGTACTTAAAAAACAATTGTAACAGGATTGCTAACCAATGCATGTCCAAAAACCTAAGCACTATGCCACTATGCTGTTTAGGCAAAAATCAGTGTACGTACAGGTATGTATCATGGAAGTCTATCATTTAAATACATAGACAATTGGTTGCTCAATGCAGTATGCACATTTCCTTTAGTAAAGTTCTGTACAGATGTCATATGAACGTTAAATGACTGATGTAGGAAACTATCCTTCATTGGTGTACACCCATCGTTGCTCTGTTCTATGGAGAGGAAAGAGGTTAAATAAGCAGTACCCCGCTGTGCTTTCCCAACTGATCTTTCGTCAATCCATCGGGACAGATTGATAAATAACGGCAGGGTTGCGCTACATTGATGTCAGATTTCTGCTAGAGACAAGCATGACCATTTCTCTTGGGTGACAATCATCTGATGTATGTGTGTAATTTTAAGTCAAGCCCAGTCTCTCTATTGACTTTTTCCCTAACATATTTGACCATAACGAAAGTACTTTTGAACCACATTTTCAGACCAAATGTTCAAAATAACTGAGCTAGATTCGTTTGAATTGGCATTTCAGGGTTATCTAAGGCAGACATTGGGCAAGGTCCTCTCCTTCTCTTGTGTTTCCTACTGTCTGTATCTGTCCCTATTTTATGTACAGCACTGTGTAATATGTTGGTGCTATATAAATACTAATTTATTAGTTTAATAATTTAATAGTAATATTGTTTTATGAAATCAACTTCCTGTACAAAACCAACTGCGGTGGTGTTTGCTGCCTTGCTGAATAAACGTGTGGGACTAACCTTCTTGGACTTTTCCTGAGTGTCCCTGTCTCTGTTCCTTGGTGCTTATATCTAGGCAGCACCTTAAATAGACACTCTCATATTGTTAAATAAAAGGATCTTGTGAAACAACTTTAACTGGAAAATTCCAACCAGGTGCAGACTAATCCGCTACTGCAAAAGCTGCCTAACTGTCCAACGATTGCAGCAGCTGACTAAAACCCTCCTGGCCTGCCTAGAGGGAAAACAGCAGGTGTACCTGTCTGTACAGCAGTAGGTACAGGCTCTGTCGGGACAGGCAGATAGTGGCACAGGGGTCGATGCCTTCACCTTAACAGTTGGTGCAGAATGCTTTATGAAAATTGTCCAGAACAGAGGTCACAAAAAAGGACCCCGCTGGGGGAAGGGCGCACTGGCCAGAGCTGCGGACCATGTCTCCTGTATGGATCGCAGGCTCAGGGCGGTGGGCAGGATGCGTCTCTGGACACAACCCACCCACTGTCCCATCGCAGTCTCAGATCTGCGATGGAAGAGTGGGTGGGTTCTGGCATTATGATGTCACTATGGGGGAACTTTGTTCCCCTTTGAGTGACACACAGCTCTCTGCGCATGTGCGGTCCGGAGTCAATAAGTTTAGTGGTCTGTAGGTCTGAAAAAGTTGGGGACCACTGGTCCAGAAGGATGATGTTGCAATCTAGCTTGCCATCTTTCAGAAACTCAAGGACTATTTGAAGTTACCTTAGGAGCCATGGCAGCCTGTTAGCAAACAGCTTAATTAGTTGCTTGGATGAGCAGAGGTTTTGTTTAGTTTATATTATAGACCAGTGTTTCTTAACCTTTTTACCGTAGGGGAACCTCTTGAAATAACTTTAAGGCCCTCAATAAACCCCTACTATAATTACTATTTTCACAACTGACAGTGCATTAGTGTCGGGATCAGTAGAAAAAATAATTCTCACACTGCTGACCTTTGAGGAAAATGTCACCCTTACAGAATGCATACAAACCAATTTCTCATAAATAGATCAATGCTACCAAAACCAGTTGAGGGGGGATGAAACTCATAGAATTCTTTTAAAATTGGTCTGCATTAGTAAAAATACTCTTTAGTTTTTTTTTTTAATGACTGATTAAACTTTTCTTGGCTACAGCTGTAAAATGTAAATAATGCCAACGCTGACCAAGCAAGAATTGAATGCAAAAATGCACTTTGGCTGTAAACTCTATAAGTGAAGGAAGGATTAAATCAAACATTGGCTGTACCATACACTGAAGAAATTTAATGACAGCATATCACATTCAAGCCAGTGAAGAAAATGCCAAAGATGGCTCATTGCAAAGTAAACTTGAGCTGTAGTAGTGAAAAATTACCATTGCGGTGTACGCTTTAGGCACTAAGAGCAATACACAGCAGGGGCTGCTGGGAGGAAAGCCAGGATGCACTTGCCTTGTCTGTTGTCAGAGTAACCAGAAATACATAGCAAGTCAGTACAATGGTCATCCCTGCGAGTACACGCTGCTCCAGTCTATTAAACGTATTCATTGGTATTCATGGTTGCGGATTAAAGCCTGGATTGTCCTAAAACAAGGGACATGTTTAAGGAAAAGTTCACTTTAATAAAAAAAATGTATGACTTTTGTGTAGTCATTCTGTAATGTTATTAAAAACAACAACTTATCCATACTCAGCCATTATGAGGTTGAAAAATGCAAAAGGCACAAATAATACAACTTCTTCAAAAAGTGGAGTGTCTCCTTTGGTTTGGTCCTGAATAAAAATGGGCAGTAATCACTGATTGAGAAGACAATGAAAAGGTGCCATTGCTGTCAACGAGGTGCCACATGAGATGTCTCATGGAAGAATAGTGATTAAAGCAGTGCTTCTCAATCAGGGTTCCGTGAAATCCCAGGGTTCCTCCAGAGGTTGCAAGAGGTTCTTCAAGCAATAAGCAGTTTGTGACTCTCAGGTCAGTTTACGTAACACCAATGATCTTTTTGGCTATCTGTAATGGTGACACTTTTCTCAATAACCAGTAATGTAAGTTCTTCCCACTTATGACCACATCAATATACTGTGAGCTGTGCATATAGGAATTATAGCAAGGGGTCCATGAAGACCTGAAAGTTTTTTCAAGGCTTCCCCCAAGTTTAAAGAAACACTGGGGTAAAGGATGGGTTAGTGTTTAAACCATATGTTTTATATTGCAATTGCAATTACAGTAGGTGACAGGGTAGTAAGTTACGATCAGTCAACCATCTGGCCAATCAAGGTATCTGTCCAGTGTCATGAACCCCAAAGCTTTCTCATTAAAACAAGAGGACCTGTGCCTTCCAAATGTCCAACAGGCATTGCTCCCTGTACGTGAGACTACATCTTATAGGTTTGCTTTAGGTTGCCCTTTTGTTACAAATTTGTGGTAATATAGTTCATCGAGATAGTACTTTTGGTAAAAACTAAATGGACCTAAGTAATAGGAATTTTTATTTTTAGCCATGATTGAGTAGCTAGGTTTGTTGGATATGCCTTTCGATATACTCTTTTGGTTTAAATAAGGTATCTCTTAGATGCTCAATAGTTTTCTAAATAATATTTGGAACTCATATGGGTTTATACAATATGTGATCATAGTCTTGCTGCATGGCATTCCATGCCAATGGAAAGGATCCCTAATGGAATCTCAAACTTTCAGACAGTGCAGGTTAATAACCTTCTTTCTTCATGACTAGATCATGGCATCAGTTGGCTAGCAGAGCCAATTTGGCTGGGAATTGAAGTTCTGCGTTGCCCCCTTCCTTTTCTACTCTCCTGTATTTTGCATCCAATACTTCTACTTTCTGTTTATTAAGATTGAAACATCTCAGTTCCCTATTTTAGTTAATTTCTGCTTACCTAAAGCTTTCACAGAAGCACATATAAAGTGTAGTAAACCCTAACATTGAACCATTTTTTATTATATGTGTGTTTGATGAATGTCAAATAATTGCAGCAAGGGTCATCAGGTGAATAAAAGTCTGAAAAATTAATTCTGCAATTCTTCAGCCCTCTAATCTTCTGGATTATTCCCAAAATTTACCACAAAACCATAAAACTGTACAAATGACTATATTATTTTATTAAGATTAAAAAATAAATGAAATCATTGGTCAACCACCAGTTGATGTTTCTTTATGTGATTAGCATGTGTGATTGTGACAGTCAAACATTGAAAAGGTTAATAAAAGGAAAAGCTGGGGTCTGCATGGCTGAAATGTGCCATTAATTCATTCACAACAGAAGGTAGCGATGGCTTTGGGTCTTTGATCATGCAGTTTAAAATAGATAAGGCCTCTTTTTCTTGTCCATGGGAACCATCCCAGGTGCACCTTTTGATCACTTACAATGTTAAATCCAGACCAGACCGTGGAGTACCCAATGATCAAAAGCAGCACTGAAGCAAATGTATGGACAGCCTCAAAAGCATTTACAAAGTATGAATAATAAACTAGCAATAACTGCTCCTTTCAGAGTGCTGCATGGGATCAAAGGCCCCCAGGACTGCGGCCTTCTTCACAATTATCAGCAGCAGTAGAATAGATTAAGGGTCTCTCAGTGACACAGTACACTTAATGGAAAGTTATATATTAATATAATTAGACTTTTACAAAATTATCTTTTAATCTTCTGTATGCATAGCTAAAACTTTTTATATATTAAATAGAAATAAAACCTGTTGGTTAATTTTTTTTGCAGGCTGTGAGCATTAAGGAGATTTCCCTGTTCTAGGGACACAAGAAGGTATATTACTCACCAGAACAGGAAAATTAGTTTTTTTATTTTTTTTAACTACCTCAAATTTAGGAAAATTAGTATACCACTAGCCAAGAGGATTTAATTAAAGCGACACACATATTTAGAAAATGAATGCTAGGATAGAAATTAGATCTTAGAATCCTTCAATCAGTTTATACAAAATATGTTTTAATGTTTATATACTGAGTCATTACTGGGTCTAGACATTTAACATTATGTCCTCCATCTCTTAGTCCCTGATATCAGCATGTGTCAAATGACAAATTTTTGGCCAGGGTTCCTTCTTTTTGACTAGGCTTTAGAGGTTGCAATTAGGCTCCTTGAGCAATTTATGCCTCTCGGGAAATCTTCCTAAAAAAGGATATTATTTTGCACGTTTCTACTTTCTAAATGGCTTTATGTAATCTGATCTTTTATATTAAAACATAAAATTTCCAATGGGAAAGATTTTTTTTTTGTACGTTTCATTCTATGGAGTGATGAAGTGCTTGTATTTTCCCAATAAGGTCCTGGAGTAAAATTTATCAATATTATACATTATTTATATAGCGCCAACATTTTATGCAGCGCTTTACAAAGTCCATTTTAATATCACTAACTGTTCCTCAAAGTAGCTCACAATCTAATGCTGACAATATGTGCCTGTATTTAATGACCTAAAACTAAGGTATAATATATGCACTTTCTTTGTGTTTCTTGACTTTAAATAGTTTCTAAAAACTGCAGGTATTCCTTTCATGTGCAAGTACTTATAAACACATGTGTGAATGGTTTATTATTGCTACTTGTAAGAATTTATATGTTTTTTTTCAAATGGGGATGCAGCAAATTTACCATATAACAATATTTTTTCCAGGATGTCCTCATGCTGTGCTAGACCTATCTATATAGGGTGTCTAAGCAGCTGATACAGCCAAAGAGCAGCAAAATGTATTGCTCTATATTTGATCTGTATTTGGGATTTGTATTGCCAGAAGTACAGCAGACTGTTTGCCAGGAATAAACTAAGTCTCTTTCTTCATATGCACAAGGACAAGAACAGTGAGGAAGCAGGGCAGGGGGGTTGGAGCAGAACACTAATGGGCACCTAAGAAATATATATATATGATGGCGGGAATTGTCTCATCGCGGTATGGGCAGCTGAAGCAAATATTGTCTGTTTACTGTAAAAAAAGTTTATTTATTTGAAAGGTAGCTTTATTGGCCAATGGATAGGGCTAAACTTAAATTTTACAGGACCAGAGGTGTTGTGCAGCTGTTTCCACGTATCTCCTGGCATTTGGCACTTTGCCAGTCGCTCGACTGTCCCAAATACTTTGCAGTTGCTAATGAACTAGCGGTTCAACATTTTACTGCAAGTGCAACTGCCTCCATTTGTGAGGACACAGTAACATTGTGCCATAATTTATTCCCTTGTTTTGCTTTATTTTTACATGGGTAATGTATCTATTGTATGATATATTCAGAATATTTGTACATCCACCTGCTTGTAGAAATCATGAATTGATATATCTTATATAGCTGGTAAAATTACCTTTACTGTGCAATATATGTATCTAAAATATCTAATACAGATTTTTTTCAAGAAATAGAAAATGTATTCTATCTTTACAATTTCTACAATTTACTACTGTCATCCTTATGATCAGTAATTGGAGTCTTTGTTTATTTTTGAGTCTATGACTTGGGTGGTTAAGCCATATTAAGACCATGCCTAGAATTATAACTACAGTTGATATGACATTTGGTTGATGTATGTTTTGGAAACTGTACTTAAAGTGCAATGTGATCAATTTTGTTTTTTTTTTTTCAAATGTTTTTTTCATGGTTATCTGTGTTGCCATCATGACTCTGGAAAAAAAACATCATTAGTAAAAATATAAAATGATTATGTTATAGTATGTAGTTAAGTTGGTCAGGAACTGGTCCAGAATAGTTACAAGGAGCTTCCATACCCTTACAACTAAAGGAAAACACTTATGTGTAGTCTTTGCTTGCTTGGATTTGGTTAAATGATATGAATATACATGCTTTTGTTTTTTTACATATAAACCTCTATATATGAGGGTTGGTTAATTGCAGCAAATGCACATCAGATGATGGTGTAAGAGTTTGAGTTTGTTTATACACTCTTTGGTCAATTTGGTTTTTATACTTTGTAAAATACAGATACTTTCAAGTATATACAAATCAATGTGTAATCTCAGTGCCCAGTAATATATTATATATAATATGTGCCCATATATCAAGAGAAAAAAACTCATTCAGGAATAGTTTTGCACTTACAATCTCAATAATGACCAAGTTGTTCCAGAATCCAAATAAAACTATTGTCTGCTGTTATTCAGCAAACCAATTCAGCATCACCTGTTCCCCCACCTCGTTCTGCCTGCAACCTTTTGACATCTGAGGGGAGTTCGAAAAATAATTGGTAAAAAATGTTTGAGACACTGTGATTATGCTGTTAGATTCATTTATTGATGTATATGTTTACAATTTAAATGTTTTTCTAATTGTAGAACCATGTCCTCCTGAAGAAGTGGGCGAGTTCCACGAAACGCGTGGAGGTTTTTGGTGGTTATGTCATTAGATGCACATTGTTAGATTAAAAAGCATATGTGTTACACATGTGAATTGTTTTTAAGGATTTGTATTAAAGTTATACATTTTATTATGTGAATTGGTAATTTTTGGAAACTGATGTATGTTTTGTCTTGAAAGTCCCCCTTATACTCCTTTGGTTTCAGTAAATTAACTATATTGGGATGTGGCAAGTAGATTGGGAATTTTGTCTTTGTTAAGATGTTCCAACCCTCTCTTTTTCTTTTGTATGACAATCAAACTTGAACCTATGATTGCAATATTGTTTGAGCCACAGACCTGGAAAATATGCTGATCAGGTCATACCAAAGCCAAAAGTTTCATGATTGCAAGTCAATAAATTGATATATTAAAACAAGAGGGTCAGAGTGACATCCTCACACTTATTATTTTTAGACAAAGGGATCAGTTTAGAGAAGAATTGGCATTAGCAAGCAGAACTTTTTATTTATTTCCATCTCACGCTCTTCTATTAGGAATTTATTATTAAAAACACTGGCATGATAGAAATATGAATACATATTTGCCATCTTTGTTAAAAAGCAGCCAGCTCCCTGTTTTTTGAAGTTCATCTTTCTTAATAGAAACTAGAAATCAGTAAACACCCAGTGTATATTCTTGTTTTAAGTCGCTTAGTAGCAAAGCAAGGATAGACATAAAAGCCAGACAAACAGAATTTTGTAAAAGAAGTCATCAGATCTGAGACCTATATCCCAGTATTCACATGCTCAAATCATGAATTTTCTAGCATGGACCCTTGGAACTGTCCTCGCTGACCAATAGGTGTGAATGTGGGCAGCACTAAATAAAATTCAGTACAAGATAAAGATTCTTGTTTCTAGCTCAAATGAAGAAAATGCCAGAGTCATGTACTAAGCATTTGATGTTTCTAGAGCCAAAAGCAATATTTGTTTTTCAGAGGCAGAAAACATAGTCCCAGTTGTATGAAGTGTGCCCTCCTAGCTTCCTCTATGGTTTCTCTTGGCTGCTGCATATTGGAAACAGTCTAGCCCTTCATTGATTTTCACGGTCTGCTTGGGAGAGAGCTCAGTGTGTCTGAATTAAGTGACTTGTCAGGCTGTCAGCTTTTTATGTTCAGATGCCACTGAATGCCTTCTCTCAAACTTTTTACGACAACAAAAGTATATGGTCTTTGCAATGATTAAAGAATTGGGGTTAACATACATAATGTTTTTAATGCTTGTAAATGTTTTTGCTGTTTTTTTTTAAAGGTGATGGCATGATTTGTAATAAACTTCATAGAATGTTGAATCACAGTGGATGATTTTCATATAAATATATATATTTGGGGGAACCAGGATCAGTGCAGCACACAGGACACAGCCATACAGTCCAATTCAGTGTGTTTTGTTAAGCACAAATGTCAGCTTTCAACATGACAATCAATCTTTCTGAAACCAAAGGAGTAAAAGGGGGACTTTAAAAAATATACATCAGTTTCCAATAATTACCAATTCACATAAATTGTATACCTTTAATTCAAATCCTTGAAAACAAATCACATGTGTAACACATATGCTTTTTAATCTAACAATGTGCATCTAATGACATCTTGACATCTGATGGGAGTTCGCAAAATAATTGGTAAAAAATGTTTGAGACACTGTGATTATGCTGTTAGATTAATTTATATCTGTTTACAATTTATATGTATTTCTAATTGTAGAACCATGTCCTCCTGAAGAACTGGGCGAGTTCCACGAAACACGTAGAGGTTTTTGGTAGTTATGTCATTAGATGCACATTGTTAGATTAAAAAGCATATGTGTTACACATGTGATTTGTTTTTAAGGGTTTGTATTAAAGTTATAAATTTTAATATGTGAATTGATAATTTTTGGAAACTGATGTATGTTTTGTCTTGAAAGTCCCTCTTTTACTCCTTCGGTTTCAGTAAAGTAACTATATTGGGATGTGGCAAGTAGATTGGGAATTTTGTCTTTGTTAAGATGTTCGAGCCCTCTCTTTTTCTTTTATATGACAATCAAACTTTGCTTTTTTTCAGCAGTATGTGAACAGAAAACATAAGTGCCAAACTTAAAGTCCAAACTAGCAAAAGTCACTTGTGATAATAGTACCAAACTCGGGGTTTGTACCTATGCTACAGGGGTGCTTTCCACTAATTTCTCAGAGTTTGTATTCAAAACTGTGGGTTGGTTACCACACCTGAGCACTTCTTGGCCTCTCACAAATCTGTCTCCCTGAGCCATACCTGGCCTCAGGCTCCAACTCCATTCACTAGGCTCCACTTCATGACTTTTTGTTCCCTTCAACAGCAGTGGGTGGTCCTGGGCTCATAGGAAGTTTTAAACAATGGTTATTCAGCCCAGAAGAGGGCTAATGCTGAATGATGGACCAGGATCTAGAGAGGGCAACTTTGTGCTTTACGAACTTTGTTTAAGTGGGCTGTGGATCATTCCACCTGAACACAGCTTAAGCAAACAGTTTTCTTTCAACAACGCTGTCAAATTGCATAGATGTGTTAATGGACATATGATGACAGACACTAGTATTTAGGGAAAACAATACACGGCCACACTGCTCAGGCAGTCTTGGCAGTTCCACTACCTCTCCATTAAAGTCCAGGATGTAGAAGTATGGGATATAAAAAAGGATTAACAAACACCAAGTGGCTCATTGTTATGATATTGAGTTCCTTGAAATGCCACACACACACACATAGAAGTTCATCATCAGTGGCCACCAATTGACCAGGGAGTTGTCGGCCATTTTAGGAGATGCAGTAGCGATGAGTTCCTGGACCTGTCATCCCTCACCAATAAAGTAAGTATGCTCCATAATTGCCTACTATGCTGCACATTCTTGCCAATTACAAAAACTCACCTCCCACCAAGACAACTTTAGTGAAGAATGTAAAAAAAAAAAAATTGTCAGATTTAGATTTGTAGCTCTAGTGGTTTCCCTCATATTTCCAAAATATGTCTATTAGGTGAGCCAAAGTGAGAAAATAAGTGTTTGGCATTTTCCAGGCAGTAGGAAATGGTCAAAGAGGGATCACTTTATTGAAGATTATCAGCTTGTTTTTCATTATACTTGTTTTTGAGACATTTGCTCAAAGTATATAGGGTGCATACCAGTTTGAAAAGGGTTAAATAGGATTCTTACTCTACATTAAAGCCGCATACACACGTGCAATAATAGTCGTTGGAAAGGATCTTTCACGATCCTTTCCAACGATTATTATTTCACGATGCATGAACGAGTGCTGTACATACAGCATTGTTCTGCTCTATGCAGAGGGGAGGGGGACAGCGACACCCCACTGCACGTTCTCCCCCTTCTTTTACATTAGGGTCGTTAGTTTCCCGTGGATCAGCAGGAAGGCGCTGTACACACATCAAATTCTCACTTGATATCGGCCCTGATCCGAT
Source organism: Pyxicephalus adspersus (assembly GCF_032062135.1). Taxonomy (NCBI): domain Eukaryota; kingdom Metazoa; phylum Chordata; class Amphibia; order Anura; family Pyxicephalidae; genus Pyxicephalus; species Pyxicephalus adspersus. The sequence goes on from NC_092861.1 coordinate 129,485,299, forward strand.
TATTGGGCCAGAACCGTTGGACGTGTGTACGTAGCTCATCCAGTTTAAAGAGATAATAACTTACCTCAGCTGTGCACCCTGGTCTGTGGATATGTAGCATGGAACAAAATGCCTTTAATGTCAGAACAGGAAGTGTTCCCAAACAACATGGGCCTTGGTGTCAGTGGGTGCCTGTAATTCTCTAATTAACACAATTAATATCAATGCTATTATGGAATATATTTATCTATTTCATACTTTATGTATTAAGGATCTTTTGTTCTCCATAAACTAAAAACTTTAACAAAGATGAGAACACCTTCATAAATTCTGGCTATTTACTGACCTAACACTTCTCCCAAACAACCTTTCTCTTTTTACACAGCTTGGAACTTTTTCAAGAACTGAACAATTCTGTAAAATTCCTTGGCTGGCAATTGTGAGATGGTGAGCTTCCAAGCGCTTTTACTAGCAACGCAGTTCAGAGTCTTCAAAGGAAGCTATTTCTGTAGTTACTCCAAGAACGACCTACTCACATTCCATTTGTAAATTTGCTGCAGGTGATTTTGTAAGGATAGGATGGATGAGATTGTCAGAGTTGTCCAACTGCTCTGTGCTTCCAAAGAATTATTAAGCACAGAGCACATCCAAAAATGGATTGAAACTACGTATTTAATTATGCAATGAACTGTGATTATGGGCAAAGTGTAATAACCCATAGTAACCCCATTTACCAGCTCTTTAATAAAATTTGTCTTATGGGTATAATGAAACCTTTGACAATTTTAAAAGTATGGAATGGCTCATTTCACACACATGCAAACTTCTTTCCTGACAGCTCAATGTCAGCCTACAAATGAGTTAATCCCCTTGCTTCTCCTACTCTCAGAATTTTAAATTAAAGGCACCCCTGGGAGCTGGCGTTCCTTCTTTTTCCTCTATGTGGGCAGTTCCTTACATTCAAATTTGTAAGCTACATATTCCATATGCAGATCAGAACACCTTTTTGTTTTTCCCTCCGGCATGCATAAAGGGAAGAAAGCATCCAGCAGACTCATAGCCTCATGGATTGTTAAAATCATCTCGATAGCATATATAACTAAAGGTGTACAGATCCCTGCAGGGGTCACAGCTAATTCAACTAGTAATTACTCAACATCCTGGACAGCAATGAGACAGTGTCCCTGGAAACCACCTATATAGCAGATGGTCCTTCATTCATACCTTTATGTCACATCTACTGTTACAATACACAAATATATATTTTCTTGAGCATCCCACCCCGGCTCGATCTAGTTATTTCCGATTTGTAGGCTGACATGGACCTGTCAAAAAAATGTAAAATGGTTTACTTATCTATCGTTATTTTCCTTTCCTGACATGCTCCATGTCAGCATGGGATCCCACCCTTTTATTGAAAGTGACTAGTTATGGCAGGGGTGCCAGGTGGCAAGGGTGCCTTTAATTTATTATGTTACAATCCTGGGAGTAGGAGGAACAAGGGGAATAACCCATTTGTAGGAAGGATGTCAGGAAAGGAAAATTACGGTAGGTATGTATTCAATTTTCCATTTTTCTCCCCATGATCACCCAGGTATTAAGGAAATTTTGATCAAAATGGTATCATGTGCACAAACTAGCCATATACAGACTGCTTTCAGATCCATAAAAAGAATATTGTACAACCAAGCATAAAATTAGCAGCAGACCTGCATGTGTCTATCAGGCCTTCCCACAAAATAGAACCACACAAATTTAGGTGATACCACTGATCAGTTTTTCATGTAACCTACCACAAATCTCTAAAAAGCTATACAGCCGGCATCTTGTCGTAAATAGAAGTTGCCCTTGATCTTTTGATTACCCGTCACATCGATTTTAATTTTTTAAACATATGTTTAACAGCTGTGAATCTCTATGGAAAATGGACATGATTGGAATAAGTGATGTGTGCAAAGGATTTGATGCTATATAGAATATTTATTATTTCTTATCTTCTTCAAAGAAACTGCATTTCAAATCCTAATAATTGCATTAGGAATCATGACATTTAACCAATGGGGAATGTTGCATGTAAAGAATGAATGTAAACAAAATATGCAAAGCAATTTACATGTGGGAGACCTAGGCTTTGAAGACAATTTTTCATAATCCCTCTCTCAGTATTCTGGCAGTTTTGCAAGGATACATTGACCTTTTACTATTTGAGGCTTACATCACATGCTATCAATTTCTTTTTTTAGCCAATGATTGAAGATTCATAACTTCCTAATAAATCTGCTACATTCCTTATCACATCCCCAATACACTCTAGAGATGCAAACACTGCTTTGCAATGTTTGCACTAGCTTTTGTTGTATGTCTTCCCTTTGTTGTATCGTCTGCATTATTGATTTTGGCATCAACTACCTCCATCTTACATTCTCTGACACCTCACCATCAGTTCACTTAAATGCTAGTTAGCATCCTCTCTGGCAGCTCCTATTGTCCCCCAACCACGCTATGGTCTACATCAGTGTTTTTCAACTGGGGGTAACTCCAGAGGTTGCTATGGATTTCAATTTATGCTTTTTCAATTAGTTTTACTAACACTAATGATCTTTTTGGATATTTATAAGGATAGCAATCTTTCCACCAGCCACCACAGTAATGTACTATAAGCTGTGGATATAGTAATTATCGCAGGGGTTCCTCCATGTTAAAAAAGGTCAGGAAAGGCTGCTCTACACTAGTCCCTGACAACTACCCAATTATCATATAATTCCTTGCACATTCTACCACACCATACGCCAGCACACTACTATCACACATAAAGCATAATGTCATACTCTGCTCCTGTACATGTTGGTTTTTTAAACCTGTAGTCGCCAACCACTGGTGGTGCACGAGAAAATTTTGCTGGTCTACAGAAAAGTTTGGACATTATTTGCAGTATTTATGTTTTATTAATTATAAAACAAATTTTGATCAAATTTTTTGTTGACTTTAATTTTAAAGCTTGTTTACACTAAAATAGGTGTGCTGATTCTTAAATTGCAGTTCGTTTTCTTCTATCGCATCAGTTTTTTTTCTCAACCGCATATATTAATGCGATTACTAAAGCGTGGATTTGTATAGGCTAATTATTTACACGCAAGACAAGAATAGTAGTGAATAAGCAAAATTCATTTTTCTACTTACACGCGTATTTCCTTTCTTTCAGATCATGTCTGGCTCTGCGGTTTCTCGTTGTAAGTGCCTTAACAACCCCGATTCATTTTGTTATATCTGTGGCAGTTTCACCACTCCCAGTCAAAGGACGAACATCAGCACATTTGTAAAGCAAGCCTATTTGGCATATTTCAACTTGGTGATCAAGATAAGTCATGGGCCCCCTATAAGGTGTGCAAACAGTGTGTGGTGGGTTTATGGATGTGGACAAAGGGAACACGTGATAAGATGCCATTTGGTATTCCTATGGTTTGGCAAGAGCCAGGAGACCATTTCAGTTACTGTTACTTTTGTATAGTAAAAACTTCAGGATATAACAAGAAAAATAAATGTAACAGAGTATCCTATTCTACCATCGGCTATACACCCAGTGGCTTATTCAGATGAAATCCCAGTGCCGGTTTTCGTTACACTACCCTCTCTTGAAGAACAAAATTATGGTGATGAACTAGAAGATAACAATGATGAAGAGTTTGAAATTGAAGAGGACTCTGTTCGTAGGGGGTTTGATCAGCATAAGTTGAGTGACTTGGCACGTGATTTAGGATTATCGAAGAAGGCTTCAGAACTCCTAGCATCAAGACTACATAAGAAAAACTTACTTGAAAAGGGAATGAAGGTATCATACTTTTGAACCGGAGAAATTACATTTCTACAGTACTTTAGAAGTGACAGTGGCCATACCATACCTGGTTTAATTGAGGAATTGGGAATTACCATAACTCAACTGAATGGTGACTATTCATCGATAGCTTAAAGCAGAGTGTGTCTTCCTTCACAATGGCGTTATATTTGGGTTAGTCCTAATTGGCCATTCAGTTTCTCTTTGTGAAGAATATGCAGACATAAAGAGAGTCATTGAGCAATATCACCAACACAATTGGGTCATCTGTGTCGATCTTAAAATGGTATGCTTCCTTCTTGGTCAGCAACCCGAATACACCAAGCCTCCTTGTTATCTGTGCATGTGGGACAGCAGAGCTCACAAGATGGAATGGCATTGGATGGAAAGGAATTGGCCTCCAAGATCTGTCCTAAAACCTGGTGATCCAAACATTCTACATGAGCCACTTGTTGATAGAAAGAATATTATTCCCGCCTCTGCACATGAAACTGGGTCTGATGAAGCAGTTCGATAATGCTTTGCCAACTGAAGTACCTCATTTTGGCATTTCCTAGCCTGTCATTTGAAAAAATAAAGGCCGGTGTTTTTGATGGTCCACAGATTCAGCAGCTCATCAAAGATGAATATTTCATCAGGACAATGTCGGAAGTCAAAAAAAAAAAAATGCTCGGTTATCAGTCAAAGCTATTGTCAAGGACTTTCTTGGAAACACACGAGCAAATAATTACACAAAAATTCTCCAGAAACTCCTGGAGAGCTAAAAAAATGCTTTATTGCAATATGAGCATCAAGGTGCATTTTCTGCATAACCATCTTTCTGCACAACCATCCAGAAAACCTTGGTGCAGTCAGTGATGAGCAAGGTGAACGATTCTACCAAGATTTGAAGGTCATGGAAGGATGGTATCAGGGTAGATGGGATGTACATATGATGGCTGATTTTTGTTGGAGCATCCGGTGGGATTGTCCTAACACTGAACACTGAACCTCCAGGAAAAGCTGTAAGTGTAAGTTTTTACCTTAACCACTTACGCGATTAACTTTCAAATGATCTACTGTAAAAAAAAAAAAAAAGTGTCAGAGTAACTAAAAATCCTTTTTATGAACAAAAGAAATTTAAACAAACAGTACATTCAAGTTATTTCATTATTTTTTTTATTGTATGTAAAATTTGTATGTTTTTTGACAAAAATGGAGGGTACCCTGTATCGTAAAAACTGTATGTGATCGCAAAAAACTGCTCCAGCAGATTTCTAGCAATACATCCCATGTATCTGAATTGAAGCAAAGAGTAAGTGACCTGGAGGATCAAGTCCTGCAGCACCAGTCTACAATCACCATTCAATCCAATAACTTCATTGTCTGAAAAATATGAAGACCTGGAAAATGGAAACAGACATTCCAATCTGTGATTCTGTCTACCTACAAAAAAGCTGGCACTTTAACAGGTCAATGGATAGAAGATACTTATCTTGCAAGATTTTTCTGTGGCAGTTACGCAACAAGCTTTGGATTGAACAGAAAATAGGCTTTGCCTTGTTATATCCGGCCAGGCTCAAAGTTACGATCAATAGATCTTCTTTACTACTGGATGACCCGGAATCTGCTTTTTCTCCCTGGAAGCCCTGACGTCACCCACTACCGATGATTCGCCAGGACTGTAACTATTCTCCGTTTGTTTCATGTGAAGTACATATTTAATGTTCCCTCCTTTTGTTTTTCTTTATGCTTCCATTGCTGAATACGATGCTACGCTATAGGGTAAAACTAGATATTTATGCAAAGCCTTTGCTGATTCTGGCTCTTTTTTTGATGTTGGGTATTTTGGAAAGTAATCTACGTCATGGTCCGTAAACATATTTGAAAGTTGTTCTAAGATGGTTCATGTGCCTTCCCTTATGCAGGGAATGAAAATTTGTTCTTAGGTCTATCTAAAGGCTTGCTTTGTTTATCTTCCCTTACACAGGGAATAACGAAACTTTAACTTGGCCACAGACCCTAAGGTAGATAGATCAGAAACACACTCGGCTCCCCGCTCGAGTGTTCTGTACAATTTTATGGCATCATTGTCACTTTTAGACCCCTGGTGAACACATAACCCAACTCAGAGATTATTCTTGTTGGTCCAAGGTACATAAGACCTTTTCCCGCACTTATTTTTTCTTAACCCTTGATTCACTTTTCCACAAAATCTTGAGAACGGTATATCATGCGATCTTTTTATCGAATCATGCCCCAGTATCAATGAAACTAGAATTGGCACATCTTCCTAGATGGCGCTTCCTCACATATCTTTCCTCCTCCCGAGCATTTCAATCCTTTTTGTTAACATCCTGGGCCAATTTCCAGGTTGACAACATCCAGCATTGGGAGGACCCGGTTTTGCTTTGGGAAACAGGAAAAGCAGTTATGAAAGGCCAGATTTCATCATATGTGATTGGACAAAGGACAGAAAATAAAAAACTATGCAAATCTTTATATGACAATGTAGCAGGTGCCCATAGAACCCATATACTCGACCCAACGGACTCTAATAGACAGGCCTGGTTACAAGCAGCAATGATTTTAGATAATCATTTACACACTAATGCATTATTTAAAGCATGCAATACTAAATATAAATTTTATGACTGGGGAAATAAGTCAGGATCTCTTCTAGCCAATTTAGCAGCTCCGCAGAAACCCAAATGTTCCATTCACACTTTACGAGATTCCTCGGGTGTCAAATGTCATAAGCGAGATGACATCCTTAGTGTTTTTGAAACTTACTACACAATCTCCTGCAGAAGCTGATATAGAGGCATTTTTGCAAAAAGTGGACTTGCCAACTCTGTCAACCTCTCAACAAGAATGTTTAAATGCCCCAATACCGATTGAACAGATTGCAAAAGCTATTAGAACCCTTCCTTTAAATAAAACTCTGGGCCCAGATAGATTACCAGCTGATTTTTTTAAACCACTATTAAACCCTATTGTTGGAAATTCATAACAGTATTTTAGATAACCAAATATTTTTTCCAAATTTTACCCAAGCCCACACTTCATTGATTCCTAAACCTTATAAAGACACTGAGTGCCCTCATCCTATTGGCCAATTGCTTTACTTAACACAACACTGATTATAAGGAGATAGCAAGAATTATGGCAGGTCGCTTGCAACCCATGCTGCCCGCTCAATTGACTACTCGTCAATTAGAATTCCTTAGAAAGCAACATATTTCAATTGTAATACGTACAGCCATTGCTGCAACCACACTTAAGTACAATAAAAACCATGTACTTTTGAGTCTCGACGCAGAAAAAGCATTCATAAGATTTTGTGGCCCTATGTACACTCACTGCTCGCTCATAGACAATTCAGTACACGCTTTCAAACCTATATAAAGTTTTTATATAACCCCCCCAACTCATTTTATCGTAAATAATCAGCTCTCTCAACCTATTGCAATGCATAGTGGAATAAGACAAGGATGCCCTCTGTCCCCTTTGCTGTTTAATCTCACACTACATCCCTTATTACGTATTTTAGAATTAGACTCTGCCATATAGTTTGGTTCTGTGTAAATCAAGATAACTGCTTTTGCAGATGATATGATGTTGTTTCTTGCAAACCCAAAAGAGTCCTTACACTTTATCATGTCCACATTTCAGGAATTTCAAAAACTATTAGGTTCTACTATAAACTTTGATAAGTCTGTGGCCCTTTTTCTATTTCTGAAACACAAGCCAAGCTGGAGTTCCTTATTTCCATTCCAATGTGCCAAGTCCCATTTTAGGTACTTAGGAGTACGGATTCCTAAAAACCCTGCAAAACTTTACACTGAATTTCACAAAAGCTATACAATCAATGAAGAATGACTTGTGGCATCCCTTACACTCTCCTTTATGGGACGAGTGGCGCTAATTAAAATGATCACTTTTCCTAGGTTACTATTCCTTTTCTAAACGCTTCCAATTTTTTTTACCGACCAAAGACTTAAAACTAATTACCTTTTTGTTCTATTAATTTATATGGGGTAGCAAACATGCTGTAGCCAGTCAAGCTATCCTTCAACAAACCATGAAAAATGGTGGATTGAATATACCAGATGTAGCCCTCTACAATCAAGCAGCACTTCTGCGTATCCTAAAGGATTGGATACATGCTACATCCTTTTACACAAATTTGCAGGTGGATTTTTCGTTATATCCCCCTCTGAATCCCCTAGCCATTCTACATACCCACAAAGAACTCCTGCTGGAGGAGATACAGTTGAACCCTTTAATTTACTCTCTGTTGCAACTCTGGGATTTCTTACGGAAAACAGAATGACATGCTCACACTTCATTATACTTCCCCCTTGCAGGCAACGCTGAATATACACCTGGATGCACCTCTTCATTGTTAACAACATGGGCTAACTAAGCTAACTTCTGTCAGAGTACTAATTGATTCCAACACTCACAAGGCATATTTTTTTTCCAGAGCTAAAGAACAAGTTCCCCTTTATGGCAGACAGTATTTTCAGTAAGGATTGCTAGACAGTAAGCCCCTCGGGATTGGAATAACCCATTAGACAAAATGTTATTTGACCCCACAGGTTCCCACAAAGGCTCTCTAAACTGTACGAGTTTCTTAGAACTGACCTAAACTATGAAACTTCTATGGTAAGCATGGCAAAATGGTGGGCTCATTTTCCTGATTCACTGGTTTCAAAAATCCTGCAAATGTAAAGACTATCCCGGAAAGCTATGCCGGCAGTTCAGTATAGAGAAATGTTTTTTTGACTTTTCCATGGGAATTATATCTCACCTCAGAGAGCCTATTATATGGGTCTCTCAGATGGAAGTGCATGTTTCAAATGTGGAGCCCAGGCAGCTACATTTTACCCTAATTTCTGGGAATGCCCAATTATTAAGCAATCATAGGCAAGTGGTATATTATATATTCATAGATATCTACTTAATTACATACCAGTCACACCAGTATGGGTAGTCTTTGGTCTAGTGAAATTAAGAGGCATCCAGTTTACTAGGGGGCACCAAAAGATTAGCACTCTTGCTCTTGGCTATTGCAAAGGAAACCATTCTTCATTGCTGGTTAGAATCCATTACCCCAACGATGGGTCTCTTTATGACTAAATTACAAGAACTATTCAGAATGGAATGGATAGAGGCTTCTTTCCACAAGAAATCTAAAACCCAATTTTTTTTTTTTAAACTTGGGAAAGTTTTGACACTAAACCTGGCTAACAAAACAAAACTGTACAACTGTTTTCGTTACACTCCATGGTACCTTGAAAGAGAATTTGTAAATGACCCCCCTATTGTTACGTAAATGCTAATTATGTCTTATTTTTTCTGTACGACCAATGCTGTATAATTGTTGTATGATGCATTGAACAGTACTGACCTACCTCTTGGACTACTGTGAAACATGTATAGCTTTGCCCTAACATTGAAAATGTTACATCATTTGTTCTTTCTTTTGTTCTTGTTTATTGGTTGAAAAACAAAGTGTTTGTTTTGTACTTTTTTGTCTACTGTTTAACCCAAATAAAAATATATTTTGAAAAAAAATAAACTTTTTTTCCTCTTTCTCCTGTAGCTGGTTTATTTTAAACTTTGTCAAATATTAACATGCTGCATAATGCAATTGCATATGTGTGATGTAAATTCTACTCTGTCTTTTAAAATTTTAATACATTAAAAAAAAATTATACAAAACATGTCTTTGTTAATGTTGTCTGTAATATTTGCGAACTCACCTGTTCTGTAATGGGCACACTTTGAGCCTAGACTGTTGTTAGAATGCCCTGTAGTACTTGTGACTTTCTATATTCTATAGTATTGCTTTTTTTTTTACCTACCATTTTTATTAATAAAAAATATTGTCACAAAGTTAATGTTCTTCAAGGCAAGAATATGACAAGTGAATTCAGCCTTTTTTGTAAACTTTCCCTCACTGTCTAGATCAGCAAAATATGGCTTCCTCACTGCTGCCTTGCTATTGAGCGATAAAATCTTAGGAAAGCAGTAGGACTTAAAAACTTAAATCAAAAACACACAGGAAGGCATAGGCAAAAGCAGTGGTATATTAGCTTGTGAATGGTGCATTGACTTTCGCTACTCTTACCTAAATACACTGCACATAAAAGTGTAAAAAGGAGCTAGGACTATGAATGTCAAGTTTTACTTTCTGTAAATACATTTATGCAGACATCTTTTCACTCCAAGAGTACATATTTGCGTGTTATGGATGGTAATAGGATGAAGAGAGCTGTCAGTCATCAGTTTTCAAGTTTCCTTCCATTTTGACAGAACTGCTCTTGAGAAAATGCAGAGATCTATTAGCGGTGTTGGTGAGTGTGCAGCAATTTTAACATAGCCACATTTACTTTACCAGCATCATGCTCTAAGACTGCCGTGAGATCATTTGGGACATGCACTCACGTTCTACGAGCATATTTTATGACCTTACCTGTGTGCTTTCTTTTTCCTTCACTGCATAAAAATTCATTCTGAAACATGAATGGATAAATGAACAGAAGAATAACTGGCTGAGCGTCTGAAGCCAAAAAAAATAAATATGAAGAATAAAAAAAAAATCAGTTACCTCAACTTAAAACAGAGCATTGCCTGTCATACTGCCAACGTAAACAGTGGGGATGTTATTTTTAGGTAACAGCAATCATTTTTTCTCTACTTCAGAAATACCTTCAACATGAATGAAGACTGATTGCCATGAAGGCATCAAAGGGCAAGAAGAGAATAATGTATACAGGATACAAGAATGTAAGGATACAAGAAAGCAGTAAACACAAACACAAATAGGCCTAAAGAAAGTTAGTGGCCTTTTTATGATGCATTGGAATTGGATATTTTATACACAGAAATTGGGCTATAGAGTTCAGTACTGACCTTTGTACAACCAACTTCCCATTCTACAGTTCCACTAAAGGAAGCTATGGTCTCCCACATCACATTATAAAAAATATAGTAATACAGTATCATGTATAACAGTGGTGGAGAAATTGGTGCTGTACTGTGGAACAACATGCAATTATAGCGTCACCAGCGATTTATATTGAACAGGAATTTGTTTAAAGCATGTCATCTAGGTTCATACTTTACACATACCAAAGTTAAGAGATAGGCTCCTTTCACCATGTTTCCATACTATTCCGAAACTCATTTTCAACTGCTGAAGTCACTTGGATAATTGAAGCCCCAATAATTTATATAAAACCAAAAACAAAACTATAATGTTGATGGATTAGAGTTTCAGTGTCTGCATTACTTCCTGTTATGGTGGAAGCCGGTGGCCAGCATCCACATTATCAAAATATTTTACCTGCAGGTATCTTTTGGTTAAAATCAGTCTTCCAAAACACCAACATATCCAAGAGTTGAGAGTATATAAATTAATGTTTTTTTTATATCTACACCAAAACAAAACTGGGTGACAGGCCTACTCCAATTCACAGCCATTACAACAATATAACAATCCTGTTAATGGCATTAAATTCCTCCATAATGTTTTGTGGAAGGCCAAAGGCAGCCATAAAATCTATAGCACAAGTAGTACTAAACCAACTGCCTATTCAATCAATACCCTGTAAAAGGACCCTCCAAAAAGATACATGGATTTGGCATATGCTAATTAAAATTTAACGCTAAGCTGTTTATTCCATGTTTTATATCATCTTTGTGTACGATAGAGTAACCCACTTATCATAAATCATTGATGAAATTGCTAAAGCTGGTTTACTTATATCAAATCATTGCCGCTTGGGAAAGATAGTTGAGCTGGTCTTGAGTGAACATTTTAACATGTGTAAAGCAGTTCCCCGGCATTGTTCATTGATCTATCCTTATAATAAAGGATGTAGATCAATATCCCTGTCTTTCAATCTGCTCCTAACGGTACCCTAAAATGAGTCCTTAGGTTAACTATTCAGTTAACCCAGAAACAAAATAAGCTCTAATACTTAAACCAATTCTTAAAACGATTGGTTAAACTGAACACTAGAGCACACTAAAGTTTCTTCTTTGGGTTGTGTACCAGGTTCAGGTTAATGGATGGTTAGTACCTGACAGCAAAAGAAAATACATACCTGTCCTGCTGTCGTTTCTTCCAATTTCGACTTTCCTGAATACCAAACCATGCTGAATCATCTATGGCATTCAACACTTCCAAAGTATTGGATGCCTAAACCACAAATTACTATGTCCTGCAGAGATCTACATGCCAACATCATGGAACCATTGTGCACAAAGGTGGTCCAAAAATCAGATGCTGGGTGCTACAGATTCCTTAGCATATTTTGCATACTAAGAGGGATGGTATTGAGAGGTAAGGCAAATACTTTATTTGAAGAAAAAAAAAAAAAAAAATAGATAAAACTTTAATAGATAAAATTTCATTACACTTTAATGACTTGTTGTTTGCTTTGTTGTACTAGCACTGGGGTTTATTGCAGTCCAATTACCTGGACAGGAAGCGAAGAATATATCCAATCACAGCAGAACAGCAGATAAAAAAGCAAGCTTTTTAACCCTTCCCTACTCTAGCCAAAAAACTTTTTTGCTTTTGGAAAGTTTTGCTTTAATATCTTTTTTCAACCAATCTTCCTTCATTTTTTGTTATAAATATATATTATATATAAAAATCTAAACAAAATATTTTCCTCCAAAGAATCCAGAGAAGGGGAGCTTTATATTACCAATCTTTAAAAAAAACACCAGTCCAAGTAACTGTACCGTTTAATGTAAGAGGCAGATCTGCTGTGCCCATCACCCTCACTCTGGGCGCCATCTGCCTGCTACTGCTTAGGTCAAGATATGTAGAAGTTTGAGAGTCCCAGATAAAAGGTATCTTACTAAGGTTGAAGGAACCTGTGAGTGATGGTTATAGGCCAACAAACCAATAATATGGACAAGGGAAAATAAGATCATTAACTTCAGGTAACTTCATTAACACAGTAAAGAGATCTGAAGTTGATAATCAACATTTGTTCTGGTTGTCCTTCAAAACTTTAAAATTTATCATTTAAAATGTGTTTAAACTTTGGCTTCATTATAAAATAATAAGTATTGCTGTCTTCTTTAAATAAGGAGATTTCCATGGATCCAGTTTGTCTGCTAATATTTATACAGATGTATATAGTCCTCTAGAAAAAGAAGTGTACACCGCATTGTTTATAACACGTTAAAAGGTTGGATTTAGCTTTGCAGACATGTTAAAAACTCCATGACCCTATTTCTAGCCGATCCTGGGGTGAGCACCCAAGTCTAACATTACTTGGCACTAGGTCCAGTTTTTAGAACTCTCTAGCTTCTTGAAACTGCTTTAAATAGTCTTCTTCTGAGGGGTTTTCAGTACATTTATGGCCATTGTTTGGTGGGCGAACCTCATTGTAACGACTCCAGTCTCCTTTGCACATGATCCAAGGTAAAACGTCCACTTTGTAATGAAGTTCTGCAGAAAACTCAATGCTTATGAGATTAGGGGTTCCTGCTCCCTTGCCCCTCGTAATCAACTGCATGCTGTCATCAAAACAGCAGTGCTGAGCTGCTAAAGTAGTACTTTCCAGGGACAGCATTGAGCGAATGCAGTATCTTGCTGTGGGCTTATAGATCTCAAGTTTCTCCTTTGGACCACTTGCATCTTTCCAACGAAACTCTTTTCTTTTGACACGATCGTATATATCAGCAGTGCTGTAAGCCACTTCAGTTGGGTATGAGCATGGACAGCTTGGGAGATCATTGGCAACTTTATGCATATACTTTTTAAGAAATTCACTTTTGCAGTTCATCCAGCGTTCACAACTGTCTGTATCTGCAAGAGAATGCAAAAATTCTTAATGACTCATCTTACTGCTCATTAACTGGTAATAAATTAAAACAGTCTGCTGTTAAGTACTATCTATGCAATAATGACATAAGGTCATGTAAGAATGTTGGCTTCTATTTATCTAAATTATTTAAGGCATAAAGGAGGAGCTTGAACATTTCACTGCAAGTTTTAAAGCAGAACTCAAACATTTCAACATTTTATCAGAGTGGTTTACCAGCTGAATGATTTGTCCCCCCCCCCCACCCCGCCGCCTTTCATTTAATAATTTCTGAGGTTTATAGAGGAGCCTCTGGCTTCCAAATAGTACAATATACATTCTCTCATTAGTACACTTACCAACTCCAAACAATTTTGTAGCATTAAACTCTTCATTTCCAGCAAGTAGACTCACTTCTGTTGCTGCCGTTTTGAATGTGTCTTCAATACCTGAAGAAAATGAAAACTACAGTTTACACACATCAATTTAAAACATGCCTAAAATATTACAAAAGGAATAACAAATTACTTTTACAAGACTAAGTAGCATGTACATGAAGAATTAAATGTGGGTTAGATGAACATGAAATAAACTTCATCTATGCCCCACTGGCAGCTTAGAGCTCACATAGGTACTCCCTGGTTTTCCTTAAAAATTAAAATTTCATAGCAACACTTTCAATTCATACAAATGCTTGACAATGCAGAATGGAAATCAGATACTGAATGAAAGTTTTTCTTCCATTTGTAAACCGACGTTGAATATTACACACTGGTCACTTAAAGATGTTGACTATGGTGGCTACAGAATATAACTAGATTTTAGGCTTTTGAGTTTCCAGGCTCATTAAATTATATTTTTGTTCTAGATTACATTTTTAAAGCAAGAAATGTTTGGGAGTTAAGCTACGTACACACTTCCAATTATTATCGTTGGAAAACGAACGACGAACGTTCATGCACGATATATATGAACGATCGTATAGCACCGATCCTGCACATAGAGTTAACGACACGATCGTTTGTAGATATTGTACACACAATAGATACGATCGTTTGAGCGATAGAGGAACTATGTGCACGACAGGAAAGTGAACGGACGTTCGTTCATCACGCATGCTCTGAACATGGACGATCAACGAACGACCGTACACACGAACGATGTTCAACGATCGTCGTCCAATCCGATCCGTCGGTCCGGTCGTTCGTTTCCAGCGACTTTCCTCGTTCGTCGGCGTCGTTGGTTACTTTTTTACGAACGATTTTTTGCCCAATCGATCGTTCGTCGTTCGATTGGAACGATAAAAATTGGAAGTGTGTACGCACCTTTAGGGAATTGGTTACTATCTATTTATCTATATACATACACATACAAAATATCTATCTTCTCTACTTCTGTATAGTTGTCCCCTGAAGTGAATGACATCACTGCCCAGGGACTAGAAAACAGTTCAGGAATCAAAATCACTTCTGAGAAGGACAAATTGCTTCATGACAATCTTCCTGGTCAATGAGAAACTGGAAATTTTCTGTCATTCCCATGTCATTTTTGTGTTCAGGCAACTCATAAAATGCACCAATGCAATTTTGTCCTTGTAACTGGTGCTATAAAAGTAGAGCAACTGCCTAAGCGTAGCCAGAAGTGTTCAGTCATTAGCCAAAGACAGCAATATGTGTATTCGTATAAATATCAAATCTTCAACTGGCTTCCTGTGAGCCATAAAAAGCTGACTTACTGTAAATGTATTGTGCTGGAAATGGCAGCTTTGTAAAAGTCCTAGGAGGCTCATGGACCACACAGATGGCTCATTACAAACACCTCATCGGTTCTGAAATGCTACACTTTTTTCTCACCGAATTTAGGAAACACCCAGAGCTGCCAAAAATGACTTTTTCGAAAGGGATTAAGTGGTACTGGACTTGTGAACAAATAAAATAACATTTTATTAAAATCCTCCAATTATGCCTGCTGCTATATAGGATACCACCTGTGTTCTAAAGGTTATGTAAACACAATAACATACAAGAACTGTATCTAATTAGAAGCAACTCAAAAGCAAATATAAAGACACCATTGAAACATATGGTCTATACATAGAAAGTGTTTAAACTTCCAGGTGAATTGAACTTTCAGAGTGGATGAAACAACTTTCAGTGTTACAATTAGACTCTTGATTGGAGAATTTCAGTAAAAGAGGAACATCGGAGTGATGAAGGAATTCCTCTGCTCTCCCCCTTCCTATTACCAGAACATCTGCATGAAATACACCCAATTAATACCAAGTTCTACCCTTCCATCTACCTGCCCAAGTGTTGCTATACAGGTATTGCTAGAAGATAATAAGTTCAGAGGTTTACAATAGCTGGACTTATATTTATTCAGATAAATATATTTTAGGTGCAATAAAACAAAAAAAGGAGTATATGGTCTTACCATACAGCTTAAGATAGCAAAAAGCCTTTAACCTGCCAGCATGCAGTAGAGAAAGTCCCTTGGGCTTTGTATGGAAGTAGTGGTCGCTTTGCAGAGGTAAGACCTGATAAGCCAGAGCTAGGGATTTCTTGTTCTGCCTGGTACTTAGACAGGCCTAGCTAATGAATTCTCCATTTCAAATACATATCTCTTAATTCTTTCACTTTCCTTAACCTCTTGTTCTGGTAACAATTTAACAATTTTGGATTCACCATCAGTTTCTAGTAACAGTGCTCACCAGGACAGAAAGAGGGGTGAAGCTAAAATGGTTGGAGCATATTCACAATACATTAACATGCAAAGCCATTCATTCCTGAATGGCATGTTAACCATCCTTTGCCAGCCTACCTACTTTGCAGCACACCAAAACAAAAAATTGTAAAGTAGGTTGTGTCCTGGTACACTGCCAGGCTGTTTAAATACATGAGTTACCTTAACCCAAAGAGCCAAATTGCAATAGCGAGAATAGAAACTCAGTCACCATTTACCAAAAAACATGGTTCAACGTCAGTATCCTACCTTGAATTATTTTCCATTTGGTCAAACATAACAAATTCAGTGCTCAGCCAACTAATAAAAGCTTGCAGATACATGCAGACAGATGCACCACCTGCTGATTTGTTAAAATATAAAAGGATAATAAAACAAGTCCGAGATTAGGGTAACTGAGATGAACCTTAGTGAATGTCAAAACAAAAACAAGCTTTCTTTAATCAAATTTAAAGCGAGCACATGCGACTTTGCTGTCCTCCATATTTTCTAGGACCTTAATCTGTCCATCTTCATCATAAATACTGGCAAACAAATTTAGTGTTGACTCTTTAACCATTCAAATAATTAAGAATTAGGAGCATTGTTATTGCCTTGGAGTACCGCTGCTATAAAGTCACAAGGTTTCTCCCTTTTCCTCTCTGAGAACTGAAGTATGCAACAAACGCATTATCAGGGCATCAGGAATGTGTTTTGTGAGCCAAAGTCAGCCTGTTCATTTTACCAGGTGTTCTGCAGCTACTTCGGAGAAGCAGCCAAATTACTAGTATTTTTTTTCTCCTCTTTTAAAATCCATTAGTCATTATATGTGCACGCACTTATCCACAGAACACCCACTTTATATTTTAAAGGCACTGCGCTGATCGTTTCAGGGTGGTTTTGATGTGGTGGGATGGAAAGGCTCCCAGCAGCACGCACAGCTCTCTTTAGTATGTATTTCTCTGGAGTTATTTTACACACCTGGACAATTTGGCATATCACACGTCCTGGATTCTGTAGCTGTGCAGGCGTATCCACAAGACCTGGTACGTTTCTGATTCCCACTGCCACAACTAACACTGCACACAGACCAGGCGCTCCAATCACCTTCTCCATCAGCATATTCTAGAAAACAAGAGTTTTATAAATAAATGGAATTAAAATGGAAATATCTGCAGGTTTTATCCAAAATATGGACCACTGTTTAAAGTTAAACTCCAAACTCCAGTACTATATTTCTCTATTTCTAAATCTATTAAGAGGATGGTTAAACACTGACAGATTGGAAGCTTCTTCTAGCATTTACCATGAATTTCCCCTAGCTGCTCTCTTCGCTCCTCTAATGATTTCCTCTTGCAACCTCTTCACATGCACGGCTCAGACTTTTCTAGAGTTGCCCAGATTCTCTGGAATGGCGTTCCACATCTTTTGGCTTGCTGCTACTTATTGTTTATTTAAAAGAGCACGCAAACCCATATTTTCAAACTTGCCTACCCATCTTTTTCAGTCTCTTAAAACCCTCACTACTCCTCCACGATTCCATATCCCCCTTCCTAGTGTGCGCCACTTCCCCCACCTCTTAGATTGTAAGCTCTTCGGGGCAGGGTCCTCTCCTCCTCCTGTGTCACGGTCTGTATTTTCCTGTCATTTGCAACCCCTATTTAATGTACAGCGCTGCACAATATGTTGGCGCTATATAAATCCTGAATATTATTAACCTCCCACCATATACTACATGGCTTATAAAAACACAACACTCTTACCTTGACCTATAAAGCAAATATCACTTTTAGGTTGACTGTTCCTTTTACTAGTCAAGCTTGGCAGAAAAGAACATCTCATGGTCAGTTAGGGAACTCAATTTTGTGGGACCTCTGCGCTGTTATTTCCCCATCTACCCTGCAATACAGAGTGCAGCTAACTTGTTTCCACTAACCTTTTTATATTGATTTGTGGAAACTAAAGTATAGATATTTGAAAACCAAAGTCTTCCAGGGGCACAATGGTCAGTAACCAGAGTGAAATAAATACATTTATCTGTAGTGACCCTTTAAACATAAACCCTAATGTAACCATCAACCAACCAAATCTAGGTTGATCCACAAAAAGAATATTGGGCACACAAGTATAAATTAGTATTTTTTAGGTGCCGATACTCAATACTCCGTCCTGGGCATTGATTTGCCTTCTCGAAAAACAGGTGTTCTGTAGATTGAACCATGTGGTCTTTGTTACACAACGTCCTACCCTTAGATTTCAATATAACAGGATTTCCAATATTTTGACTAAATGCAAGACTGGAATTTGTGTGTAATTCTTTGTGATCAAGTAAACAGTTGTGCTTTTGGTTTTTAAAGTATCTGGTACATCAATGTTTACTTTTCTTTGATCTGACCTTTCCAATCAAATCTAAAAGGTCAATGGAATGGTAATGAAATAGGTATTTAAACATCAGTTTTTACTATTTGATTGGATTTAAAAGCCATGTGTGAGCAATTAAAAAAAAAAAAAAGAAAGAATGAGTAAAAAACACATGTACAGATATTTTATTTTACCGGACATATGGGAGGTGGGTGGAAGAATCATCTACAGCATTAAACTAGGATAGTTGCTGGAATGTGGAGTATCCGCAAGACTGAATTGGAAGCTATGATTATGCTTCTGGAGTTGGCAGCAGCTAAAACTTACCAACTCCACAGACCCAATGCAATGCAGACTCCACAGACCCAATGCAATGAATAGCATTTTGCCGATTATTGCCGATCGTTTAAAAGTGACATTTTATTGTACACTTTTAAACATGTATATCTCATGAATACCCAACCTCTGCTTAAGCATATGTTTTTGTTCATGACCTACTGTTTCAGTGATCAATAACCCAAATGGTCTCTGGGCATGCCTTTCCAGATCTGAAACCTAACCATGGCAAATTTTAAAATATGGCATAATAAAGTACACAATATAAAGAGGGAAATATTTGCAAACTGTCCCATTGTAGAAGGGTTGGGATTTCATTGGCAAGTAGGGATATAGCTGCATGGCGATGCAATATAAAAAACAAATGCCATCCAGAAATCGGAAGCTTTTTGCTTTCTTATTTTTACGTACAGAATTATAGCTATCAGTGCAGACTGACCCTTCTGCATCACCATCAGCAAGTCTCCAGGGATCAATGTACAGTATATTTAGGTTACATAGCAAAATATATGTAACATGAACTTACCATAGTCTGGCTGTTCCTTCAGATCAAATGTGCGGTGACCAAGTCCTTGTCTGTTCCATCCACCCAGAGGATTTAAAAAGTTGCTGTCCTCAGTGGTGCTGTCATATTTGTAATCTTGGCCTCCATAATTTATCCTGGGTAATGTTGATGACCTCTGCCACCAGCTTCTCCAGTCTGGTGATGGAACTGGCCAGCTGGACTTGCTCTCCTTTGGCATTTCATTTTCTGGATCTGTGTCAGCACTGTCGACTACTTCAATTGTAACCTGACCAAATATAGGGTAGGAAAAGAAATTAGACAACTGCAGCGCCCTTGCGGTATTTTGTGCAAAGAAATACTTCGTATACATAAAACATACATTGAAACAAAAAAAAAAAAAAAGACCAAAAAAAACCCATACTGGTTTAGAAGATATCCTGGAAAGCAGAGGGTGCCCCATACTTACAATGCTTTAATTTTAACCACTAAAGACACAATTTGGATAGATATATAGGAGATGTTTTAGCTCTTAGAAAGGATTTGTAATTCTGTTCAAACAAATCCTAAAATGTACTTATACCACTGAACCTGGTTAGGGAACATACATGGTGGCATGATCTAATCCCTAATCTTAACGGATAAGGAGACAGATGTTGGCATTCTATTGATATTTTGAAAATTGCAGAAAGTGAAATGTGGGTACATACACAAATTGATAAATGAAGTATTCTTTGTAGGTGTCTAAAAAGTTTAAGTTTTAATAAATCACTGAATCCTCTTTGGCATAAAGTGCAAATTTATTTGCATTTGGATGATCTGCCGGAAACTATCATAAAGAGGACATGTAGCATTCAAGACCTTTTGGCCCTGTTCCCACTATGCAGTTCACTACGCTTCTCATATGATGCGATACAAGAGGATCTCGGACATTGTATTCTATGCAATGTGATGTTTTTACTTGGAGTTTTCCTTTAGCGCTCTTTATCAACTTCCTGCTGCACGCATTTCTGTCCTTTTTGTGCCTTGCATTAGGTGTAATGGAAATGGACAGCATTGCAACAGACAGCCAGGGAGCAGATGACCGTACACTGCGGCATAATTCGCTCCAATACAGTTTCTTATTTTGGGTACAAGATAGCATTTAATCATAGAAGCCACCATGGAGAAGTGTTTAAACCCATGGGAGCTTCAGGAAGGAGCATGGGTGAACTGAAATCAATGTACTGTTCAGAATAAAGTTCTTGGCAGTGTTATGCCAGGTTAAACAAAGTGAGGACTTTAAACTACCTGACTTGCTCACTGACCAGTACTGGCACTGAATGTTGCAGAATAGCAGACCTCCAGAATTTAAAGAATTGGGATAAAAAGGGGAAAATGGTACACAAGGGTCAGATGCAACGACCAACCCATATTTTGCATGCACATTTTATTTTAGACAGAAAAGTACGTTTAACATTTCCAATTTAAAAACTTTTTGTTAAGGTATACATAGGGATCACATCCTAATCAATACAATGATTAAGCAATGGTTTCCACACAGCAAAGAGACATGTGCTACACAGATGTTTGAAAACACCGACACAGTCAAGGACAGTAACATCTGCTTTAAACTCAGGATTTTTAATATATGTGCTCATACACCTAGAGGCCAGACAGTTCTCTTACTAATAAAACAAGGTTTTGGATATCACAAAAAGCAGACATAGCAGGTTAATACTTCCTTTTTTGGGGAGTTATCGTGAAGAATATGGCTGGGGATTTGTAGGTCTGACAGCAAAAACAAAACCTTGCATAATTTGCGCTATTTGTTGCCAACTGTAGAGACTTGGAGGATCGGTACTATAGTCTTTAATGGGGAGCCAGGAGACTTCTCGATCGTTACCATTGGTATTGGAAATTTTTACAACATTTATCAACTGGATAACCTAATACAGTTAAGCAACCTGTGACGCTGCAGCTGCTTTGGAAGCTTTAAAGGGGTTCTCTTATTCTTTCATTTACAGGGATAGCAGAATTTGTGGGTTTTAGGTAAAGTAATTATTCTGTAATACCAAATGAACAAGTTTCAGGGCAGTAATTCACTTACTAACTTCAAATTTTACAGCAACAAAACCAACATAAAAGGCACATGACTTCCATCAAGGCCTCATCAGATGGTCCTTTAACTTGGGCAGATTTTCTACAGGGAAAGGTCATTTATGCCTACTTTGCAACATGAAACCCATCTGTACATGTATGGGCTGCTTTATTTAAGAAGTGAAACTGTTCTGTAGTTCACAAACCTAAGCTCATTAATGCTACTCTGTCAGTAGGTTAAAATTAAAATTGAAGAACCCTGTGATGAAAGAAACTTTATACTTACCTGTCTGGCGGCTCATTTGCTTAAGGCTTTCCTCTGTAGCAGTGTTCCTGGTGCCAATCCTTTACAAATGGGATAAAAGATCTGTAGTATGGGCTCTTCGACAGAGTTTCTGCTAATGGGCCAAAGAAAGGCAAGAATAAAGTCGCCTTCGTCACAGGGTTGCGCCATTTTAATTCCCCCTTTTTTTTTTCTTTTTTTTTTTTAACTTCAACCAATATTGCAAGTGGAACACAGCCCAATTCATTGTGTCTGCTAGATAAAAATACAACTCCAAACCTCATTTTCTTTTTTTCTAAAATAGTAGAAACAGAAATCTCATACCAAAAAAACAAACAAAAAAAAAATGTTTTCTCTCAAAATTATTCAGACAATCTAGATCATTCAGCACTGCTCAGTCTTGGCAATCTTAGACTACGTGCACATGCACAATTATAGTTGTTCGACATTATCTTTCACAAACGTTTCCAGCAACAACCAACTGAAAGATGAATGAATGAGCGCTGTACATACATTCTGTTCTATGGAGAGGAAGAACCAGCGGTATCACCTGCTGCACTCTCCTTCATTCACTTCCATTGCAGCTGTTCACAGATCTGCCTGGACAGATCCATGAGTGACTTCTGTACACACCATTCTCAGCTCATATCGTCCGAGAATCATCTGATGTGTGTACGTAGCGTTAGATAACTTAATATACATTGTTCAACAATTAGCATTTAAGGTCCCAGGGAATCCAGAGAAGGACCCTGACCTTCTGCCCTTTGTTTTACCCAGGGAAGGCTGGTTTGGGTTGCTTCCCTTGCACCCACATATTACAACACCAAACCAACCAGTCAATTGTGGTGTAATTTTATTTTAAAACTTGAAGGGGTTGTTTAACCCCCATGTAAATACCAATTGTTGGACAATGTATAATACCTTATCTAATATTGCCAGGAAGGAGTAGTGCTGAATGATGAACTAGATTTTCGAGAAAGTGCTGCCAAGTCTATAGTTATCTATGTCCGATCTGTGCATGTACGTGTATATACATTCAAAGCCATATACATTCCGGGCCCTGACGGCCCAAAGTGGCCTAACTTCCCTTTGGCCATTTAAAAAAACCTCCCTTTTTGGAGTACATGTCCTCTCAACTGAAGCTGAAATCAAATACTGGAATCGGGAGACATTTCCTATATCAACTGATCCACGTTAGAGGAATACAAAATGAAAGGATGAAACCTATCAACATATAACTTATCCAGACCTCCATTGATATGGATTGTGAAATTCTACCATTCTTGAATCCTTTCTATAAGGAATTTTTTCTTCAACAACTTTAATGAATCTTCCCATAATACACGAGTCAGTGAGCCCCCCAACAATTATCGCTGTCTGAACCAATAAAAAGCACCTCAATATTTCTTTATTTGGGTCTACACCCAAATATTGATATACATATATTGCTTTTATTCTTGATTGGGCATACTATCAACACTGTAAAATAATGGTCTCTATTATCCCCTGAAGAAACCCACATGGGTGAAACGCATCAGCAGAGACCCAACTTCTGTCTCTCTGATTCCTGATACACATTTGTAAAAACTTTGTTGAGGATACAGTGTATTAAACCTCTGTTAATCCCATTTTTTATGTTTTTAAAATTCTTGTATATTTAATAAAAGTGATTTTTTAATTTTATACAATACTTAAGTTTTTCTGTGCCGAAAGTAGCCTACTATTCTGTCCTTACATTTTCTCATTATACATTCTGATTAAATTAAAGTGGCAGAAGGCAGAACCTGCAAAGGTTTTATCCTAAGCAATGGTAACCTGAGAAAAGAGCTCTTTCCTGCTCTTTATACAACTCTGGCTGCTGCTTCCTTCACTGCCTCTGTTTGCCATGGTCTCTAGCTACCAATCTGCATCACTTTTTGTTATTTTACATCACTGCCAACCTCCGAAACAAGTAGGTACATATTTTAATGACCCTACTGGGATATTCATAGCTTAGACGACAATATTAAACCCCCCTTCCCCCAAATACTTTTGCATTTTGCTAGCACAAACCCTTTAAAATCTCAATAGATTTTTAGTACAGCACATATGTTAATGTAATGCCTATATACATACTTTTGAGTAACTGTGGAATAGACATGGTTATGAATGGATGGAATGCAAGGTATTTTTATATATATAAGAAGATGTAAAATAGGCAGCACTGGTTTCCTTTCTCCGGGGATCTGCCCTGTCTGCATTACTATGCACGCTGGCGTAGGCTTAGAAATTGCAGAATTTCTAAACCCACTACAATGACATTTTGAAAGAAGCCACTTTATTCCTATTTAAGATAAACTGACCCGATTAAAGAAATCACAGGCATTACTGAAACAACTGTTTACATTATTAAAGGTAGGAAATTGCACTCCAAACAAGACACTGAAATTGTTAACATCTGTATTTGGAAATGCTACTTAATATTCAGCTAAGTCTAGTGTTTGGGATCTGGGTTCTCGGTATGACCAAAATGTGTGTGTGTGTGTGTGGGGGGGGGAACAAATGTTTTGGAATATACAAAAGAAAAAAACAAAAAAAAAACAAAAAAAACACCCAATATGATACACATTTTAATGTTTAGATTTTTAAACCTCAATGTGATACATATTTCACCTATATAACTGCAAAGAACACTGACTGAGATAGGGTGAGTAAAATAGAACATTTAGTTTTACATTGTGATTATACCTCTCTTATCCATAAGTAATTCTTAAGAGTAGGCATTTTGTATAATATGGAAAGCCTTGCGGCAAGAAGTTTGCTTTCCGGTTTCAACATATATGATGACAAGGGAACATTAGGAGATCCTTTAAGGCGGTGAATGCGACATCCACAGGATTACCTGGAGGAAAATCGTCTTTTTTAATACCATAGGGTATGCGTTTCAATTGCAGCATAATATTATCCACCACAGAATGTTTTAGTAAATGCCAGATTCACTGCTTTATAAATAGACCTTAATAAATTGTATTTATAAAGCATCAACATAATATACAGAGCTTTACATAAATAGGTGTAAGAATCAAAACTTTAAAGCAAATCTCCAAGAATATCACTACCACTCCAGTTTTGCCTTGACATAACCCTCACCATGGGCTTTATAATAAAAAACAAAACAAAAAAAAAAATAGTAAAAAAATACAAATAAAAATACACATACAACAAAAAACTAAAGACCTACAAATGTCTAGATAAGACTTCTTTATTCCCATGGTATTACAGTGGGGACCACCAAAGAATTAAATTAACCCCACACAAAAAACAAAAAGCCGTTCTATGTAGATTGAATCTATCTCAATACAACAGCTGCTACAAATTCAGGGTCTTTTCAAACAGTCAACTGCTTATTTACAAAATTAGGAAAAAAAGAGATAAGAAATAAGAAATGGCCTATGTCAGAATAAAGATCTTAAGCAAGGCATTCTACTTGTATTAACCATTTAGCAGGGGGCTCTGGACTGCAAACAGACCCAAGACAGCTGTCGTAACTGGTATCCCACACAGATCACAAATGATCTGTTACTGACGTCAGTGGCAGTAAACAAGCAGTCTGTACAGAATTTGGGAAAGGGCCGCAGCCAGACAAGTAGAAAGACTGATCGACTGACCGGCACAGAAAATAAAATTCAAATACGCCTATGAAAGGCAAAACGTTGCCTGGTGCAGAAGTGTCCAGTAATGCAGCATAACCAATTCAGACAACCTTTAAATGCAAAACAATATAAAACAAAAATCCGTTATATATGCAATTTAGGTCCTGGGTTGTTTTGATTGACATCAATGCAATTTAACATTTTAATGGGCTGTGGTTGTCTGCACCTTCATGTTTTCAATAAAATACGAGGGCAGTGTAGAATGTTTATAGTTCAATAATTATGCAAAGAGTCAAAAGTGATTATAAACAACAGATAAAATTACCCCTCCAACTCCTTTCATGTTCAGTTTCAGTAGCAGACCTTTGGCTATGACTGGGTGACAGAGAATGATTACCACTGATCTTTTCATGTCCTAGAGGTCAGACATTAACCAGTGGATATTCTGGATACTTTACAACCTTGACTTATTAGGTTTTCTAGTTTAGAGACTAAAAACTGCAGGGGAATGTTCACAGGAGAATTTCCAAGAAAACCCTAAAAAGATCTAAGAATAGACTTTACACAAAAAGAGGAAACAAAGGAAAGGTACAGTGACTTTATACATTACCTATTTATGCTTCACTCCAATACAATTTAAAATTCAAAACTTTTTTCAGGTTAATGGATATTATTGCACATCATAGATCTCCACTCAAACCACCATGTGTAGCCCACCCATTCCTTTCTATATAGTAAAACCTGTTTACAGAGATCAGTGGCTCAAGCTGAAATTTATACACACACCAGGGACTTATTTCTCAATGGGTGACTAGGTTTGTTTGAGAATATATGAATCCCAAACAAATATAACTTTCTATTAAAGTATACAGGTTTATAGGTACCCTGCGCTGGGAAAATTCTGCCACATCTATCTGGTCCATACATTTATTCAATTTCTGGAATTGTGCAGGTTCTTTTAGAACATCTAGAACGGGAGGTTTCCCTGACTTTTGGAAATTGTTTATTAAAACAAGTGTTAAAGAGTGAGAAGTGTAAAGCTGCGTACACACTGCCAATTTTTGTCGTTGGAAAGGATCTTTCACGATCCTTTCCAACGACAAGGGAGTGCACGATGCACATGGCAGATTTTCGCCCGATAATTGGCCGATGCCGATTATCGGGCGATAAAAATCTGACGTGTGTACGTAGCTTAACACAACTATAGCAGCTTAGACTTGGTTCTGGTTACCCAGGTGAAAAGGTCACCAGGACAATGGGATCTGCCTGGTCTTGTGTAACAGAGCAGTTGTCTAGACTGTGGAAGCTTTTGATTTTAGATCTGTACATTTGTAAATTTTGAGGCCAAAAACCAACAACATACTAGACACACAATAGGCCATTTGCCCCTCATTTCAAGAGATGATGTTACCTGAATATTTGGATTCTGACCATTGATGTCTGCTTTGGAGAGGTCTGGAAAGTTTGGAAGATCCAGAAGGAAAGAGCCAGTGCCATCGCTTTGTAAAGGAGAGTGTCCATCAGTCATAAAACGATGCTTTGGGAGAGACCTGTGTGTTGATTGGTCATCTAGGTATTCTGATGTTTCACTGTGGGTAAATGGAAAGCTGCCTTCAGAAAAGGCCTCAGCATTCTATAGAAATTAAAGTGAAAAAGAAAAGTTAGTATAATTTCACAATGACATTTGAACCTGCAAGAATAAACATAAAATGCATTGATTTTTGTGCTTCTGATAGAGGGACCTACCCTATATCAATGTTTTATCTATATTTTAGGGCTTACACAATGCAAATTGAAAAGTATAAAAAAAATACTACATACATACATACACACACACACACACACTTTTGTTTTTCATACATCCTCAAGATTAAAAGTCTGAAAACATTTCCCCAAACTGAACAATGAAAGTTCCTTACTGGGAGAGCAAACAAACCCTGAAATGTTTGACTATACATAAAGGTAAGTTAGAGTAAGGATGATCCATTTCAAATTATGAAGTGTAATTTAATGGCCCATTAAAGAACTACCCCAGCTGCCAGCGTAGTTGGTTCTGGAATTTCCTCCAAATTATCCTTGAACAACTACCGTATGATCTTGTTAAACAGCAGGCTGTGCCACTTCACCAATACAATCAAACATGATTTTGAAAATAAAGTGTGTTTACTCTTACATACAGCCACTGAACAACCAATTGGGTATACCTGTTTAATAGTAGGAATCATAGCGCTAACCAGCCATCAATAAAGGATTATGTTCTAAGCTTCAAAAGCAGTAAAAAAAAAAAAAAAAAATTGGGAAGAATGTTTAAAAATACCTTTTACAATAAGATAAGGAAACCAAATGATTTCCATTGGGGAAAAGAAATTCCTAAGTCAGTGGCTTCACATTTCTACAACCCAACCCATTTCCAGCATTTGCTAAAACCTTTAAGCTGCTAACAACCAAACTATCTTTGGGGGTATCAAATGTTAAACATTTTTAAGACTTAAGTTTCTTTGGGACGGGTTTCAGTGGTTCACTCTTCTGGTATTTCGTTTTTTTTTTTATCAGCTTTGGTGTGCTTATTACAACACCTTCCTTCCACACCCTTTTTATAATTAACACAAGGAAACATGAAAAAAAAAAAAAAATGCCCATGCATAAAAGATAAAAGTGTCCAGGACACAGGTCTCCCAGCACCATGAACCTTCCTTTCAGTTTTACAATGCAAAAAAGTGACAGGTTGTTTTAAGATACACTGGTCTTTTACTCACTTGGCCCTATAAGGACTTTTACCGTGGAGTAAACAGCTTAACAAGAAATGATGATGTAAACCATTCAGTAACCTCCGGCAAAAATGCTTGTCTCATTTCCATAATTTGTGTCCTTCCCTTGTTTGAAATTTGAGTAGTTACTATGGGTACATCATACACACAGCCCCTACCACACAGTATTCTCAACAGCAACAAACAATTGTTCCTTCAGTGGTCAAACTACACAACATTGTAAGTATTAATGATAGCTATTTACCTATACATGCTAATAGGAAAAAATGAGAAATAACCTGACCTGCACTGTCTAGTTCATAGCATTCTGAAGACAAGTCCATGGAAGCCTTGTTAAGTCACAATTAAATATCAATGTATAGAAGCTACATGCACAATGATAGGAGAAACAAATTTAAGCCATATTCATTAACGCAGTAGGTACATATGGGAAGCATCTAGTGTATGATATTTTCATTTGCTGGGAGTAGAATTCACCCAAAAAAGCCAGGCCACCTCTAGCTAAGCAACATCTGCAAGATCCTTCTCTAATGCTGGTGATAATAACTTAGTCTTTTAGGTTCAAGATCTTCTGCAGACTTGATTAATTATGTTGTGATGAACACACTCCTGTACCTGCATATGTACATTTAATATCAGCATATTTGTATGTGTCAAAATGGTACACGGAGCTGCAAATTCTGATAATATACTGTAACAGTAATAATGAACAGGCAGGTACACATCCTTTATTGCAAAAGAGGTCTATTATGCATTTGCATTAAAAAGTCTGCATGAGTGCATTATTATTATTAATATTATTAAACAGGATTTATATAGCGCCAACATATTACGCAGTGCTGTACATTAAAGAGTGCATATCTGTAATTCATAAGTTACATTTATAAGAGCCAACCAGCTGTACAAGGAAGGTTGTATATAACTATACAAGCAAGGAGCTGGGTCAGATTTGCAAGGAGGCCTAAAATGTTTGGATGAATTATTCAAATTGCCATCATAGGGACTACAGTGTTATTGCTTTGCTACCTTTGAAACAAATCTGAAAGACTTTTCTATGAATTACCTAAATTGCAAAATTGTAATTGCAAAAAAACCACCACGTGCCCCCAAACCCAATTAATTTTAGCATTGGAAGAATGGAGGGGTTAAACTATGGTGGATCATTTATTTTTGGTTTTTATGGTTGAATATTTGATATGTAGACACAACAGAAAGTCTCTATTATGTAAAGGGAATGCTCTCTGAGAACAGCTAACAAATAAACACCTGTATTCGATGATTACCTCCCTGTTCTTGTGACAGCACAAAGTTTAGGATTTTCCACACTTTTAGGCTACATGACAAGTAATGCATTACACTCAGGTTCTAAAACTTCACCTCTTTATTCAAAGCTAACAAATGTGTTGGGTTTAGATACCTCAAGACCTAGGAACATAAAATATAGTGTGGAAGGTAAAGCAGGCAAAAAACCCCAAAACAATGAATTACATTTAAGCAGATGTCAACCCACTATGATTACAAAATGCTATCACAAATCTATGAATTATTTTTTTTTGAAGCGAGACGTTTAACAAATCAGAATCTTTAAAGGGTAATATTTTATTATATATACACAAAATCATTGTATTATATATACTATGTGTCGGAACATGGAGATAAATGATCTGGTAATGAAACCTTTTAACAATTGGATTGTATCCGAGGTTGACACTGAACTACCATGGGTCTCTTCTTTCTCTGTGCCCTGACCTCAGGAGGTCACATATTTAAAAGCCATAAACAGTTCCTATGCGCCTGATTGTTTGGTGCCAAACACTCTTTATGTTTGTTTTTCTTTTCTACAATTTCACAAGTTTAATCCTTGTTAACTAAACTTTTAACCTTCCTAAAATTTAAAAACCTTCACATACCACCTCATGCTGGGCAGCTGCTGGGGCATCTTGAAGGTGAGAAAACTATACTGCAAAGTATATTGCTGTGTTGCCAGGAAAAAAAACAAGGTATAGGTCTACAACAGTATATCAAATTCTCAAACTAAGCAAGGGTTAATGGCACCATGCTCTCTTTTCATTCCTCAAGGGCCCTAATCTTCCACTATGTCAATGTTCTATTGTTACAACATCAAAGGGTCCCTACTGTGAGATACACACAGTCAATGTGAAAGGGTGAGCAGTGAATTTACTGCTTGACTTCATTCCCTTTACACAGGACAGTCACAGACATCAAACCTTAAAGAAAAGTCTGCATGGTGCAGACTATGGGCATAGAAAGAAAACACCATCCTAAAGAAGCGCTTAATATGGTTAAAGTTTAGACCAGGGTTTCCCAGATCCAGGCCTCATGGGCCACATACAGGACAGATGGTGGTACTAGCAGAGGCATTTTAGACTATGTAAACCATTCCTTACTTGATTTATCTCTGTCTGTTGCAGATAGAATAAAAATGTATTTGAATCATAGCTCTCGAAGACTGGAAGACCCTAGGATTAGACTGTTTAATGCCATTTTGCCTCAACTGCATGTTACAAACTTTCATTATCTACTACCATCCTTACAAAGTGTGGCTGGACTGGTAACTAACCTAAAGCGTCCATAAAACAAAGAACAAATGTATTATACTGCAGCTTAGTCCCTAGAAGTGGCATCTGCATTTATTTTCTTCCTTCGTTCCTTCATTTTTTTTTTTTAATTTTTTTTTTTTTAATTTTCGCCAGATTCTGCCAGTAACATTGATAAGGGGTATTCTGCATCTTTCAAAGCTGAACAGAGCGAAGACTGAATTTTGAAATTTCAGTGCAGCAGAGGCAAGTGTGCATTTTCTACAAATACCTGTTTACCAGACATGTAATGATGTTTCCAGTGATGGTGCGGCAACAATCCTGCAGTGCTCCAGAATTTAGAGTGAAGTTGCCACTCTCACACGTAGGATGTGCCCCCTTGTATTTTACTTGGTAAACAAAACATTGCAATGGTTTGGATAATCAGCATTGTCAATGACAAGGCACAAGACCACCTAGCCACCCCTAGTCTAGCGTTCTGGATTGGCAACACTAACCCTGCTGCTTAAACCAACCAACCAAGCTGCAGTACCTGGGAGGTAGAATGGGCTAGACACAAATGGAAGCTTTGGGTTGATTAGGGAAAGTAAAAGGACATTGTTATATTCCTTCACATGATAACATTTGGTGCTTGGCAAGTAGTCACTTTTAAAGTTAAAGCAGAACTAAACGCAAGTTACAATATATAAGCAGGTAGGTTTTCATATTGCACGGGACAGGCGATTCCCCCTTCTGCAATAAATTAAAACTTGCCAGCTTGTTTGCAATCTTTTTGTCGATGTGCACCTCAGTATACAATGCTAGGTATCACAGCATGTATGGGAGTGGAGTCATTCTGGCCTGCCCAATTAAGACAGCCAAAGAATCAGAAGAAAACCAGGTGAAGATGGAGGCGCCCGTGGCAGAGAAACATTGCCGCTTTCTACTGCAATAGGATAAACATACCTGCCTGTCCTTGCTCATGTGCTGCCATGAACAACCTGCCTGAAATTTTCTATAATTTAACTTTAATTCTACGCCTATGTACACATGTGCAATAATGATCGTTGGAAACGAACGATTAACGACCGATCGTCTGAAAATTATCAAAAAAAGTGCACAATGACGCCAATGAATGAGAAATGTCACTGGAAACAAACGACCGCCCCAGCGGATCTGATGGGGTGACGATCATTCGCTATCTATTGTGTGTACGGTTGTTCAGTGATCCTGGATTGTTCAGTGATACACTTTCTTCTGTACATGTCACTTCCTGCATCGTTCAAACAATTGTATCTAGTGTCCATTATTGGTGGATTATTGTATCTAGTGTGTGTACATTATTGGTGGATTATATGTGAACGATCGTATCGTTTTAACATGTACAGAATTGTGCACAATGTGATTGTTCAAAATATTCCTGTATATTTTGCTAATCGGTCGTTAATCGTTTGTTTTCTAACGATAATTATTGCACGTGTGTGTACGTAGCCTGAGCTGGAAGCTGATAATTATTTATCATAGAAGTTTATTTCTACATCTATTCTAAATAGAGCTCTGGCTCCAACTCCAAGGACTTTAGATAAGGTTCAAAAGGCAAACAGGTGTATTTCAGAG
The DNA here is from genome assembly GCF_032062135.1 of Pyxicephalus adspersus. Lineage (NCBI taxonomy): Eukaryota > Metazoa > Chordata > Amphibia > Anura > Pyxicephalidae > Pyxicephalus > Pyxicephalus adspersus. Next base: position 129,517,764 of record NC_092861.1, read on the forward strand.
TAGAAAGGTCAGCGACTATGTTAACCTCTGAGCAGCTTCAGTCTGCAAACATGTGCAAGACAAAGAAAAAGCAGAGAAATTAAACCCTTTCATACAACATTATCACAGAGAACCCCCAACATCATAAAAAGTAATCATGACATCTAATTACCTAATAC
>NC_092861.1:129518096-129518660 GCF_032062135.1 Pyxicephalus adspersus
TTTTCTAAAGTCAAGGAGGGTAGACGGCACCTGCTTAAATGTTTGTTGAAAAGGTTACTTGAATTCTTCATGGCCACTTGCATTCTTGTAACAATGCTGTTAGACAATTGGGAGACCAGTAACGCGTCACCCTATACCAGAAAGTGGCTGAACAAAGTGCTTGATGATAGCATCACCAAATGAAAGCTGATGATTTTAAGATAAATTACTTCCTTGCTTTTGAAACAACATTAACAAGTTGTTTGGGTTTATGTCTACAGAAAAACAGAATATGGCATCACATCTTAGAGTTTGTGAATAGGGAGGTAGACTACCAAGCCTAGCGCATCTACAAATATAATTGTAAATTATTTAAATAAAGATAAGAAAGAGCATGTGCATACAATTATGTACATTACATAGTTAAGCATTGCAACTACTAAAATACCAAAAAACACTGCACAGTCCCCCAAAATATATACTACATTAATAGAGGATATGAATTGAGTAAAGCATGTGAAAACAGGGGTTTATGGTAAAGTTGGTTAAGCTAAAACCTTAAAGGTTAGCAAGTGGAACAGATTT
>NC_092861.1:129520575-129534340 GCF_032062135.1 Pyxicephalus adspersus
AAAATCAATGATCTTTTCAACAGAAGGATTTTGTTCTCGAGATGGTCAGCAGTTTTCTTTTTAGAAGTGCCATCATTTCTTTATCACTTCTCCAGCTGTGTCTCTTTTCTAATTTATCACTGCCAAAGTCAAGTTTAGGCTACTGGTAAAACCTCTTAAGGAAAACTTCACTCAAGACCAATATAGAGGGGGAGAAAAAAAATACTCACTTGAACCAAAAACTAACCAGCTCCTTAGTGTTGATCAGTCATGATGATGCATTGGTGGGGACAAGCTCAGACACCACTCACCATTAATGATCCTGAAGCACATACAGCTAATATAGTTCTGCAAATCAGCTTCAAATCAGATAACATCAGATCAAACTTATACATTACCAGAATTTTAAAGAGCCACTCATAACTTCATGTATTACCCATTTCTAAGAAAACTGGATATCAACATAAAAATGCCACTTTAGTTTTCGGCATTCCCATCTGCTCTGCAAATATGTGTCATCCACTGCTACTATATTAATTGCTTGAATAAATTTGTGACAATATTTATCCAAGGTATTCATTCAGAAATACAGCTGCTTAAACAAAAATAGTTTACTTGAAAGGCCGGCAGGAGATAGAATTACAATATTGCAGCTTTCAAATCCTGTTACATTGAGGGGGATAATTTAAACCATTTGCCAGTAAAGGGGGGACTTACAGGATTTAGGAATGTCAGGAAGTTTTGGAGATATAGTAGAAGTCACGGTTGTAACGATGCCATGCTATACAGACAGAAAACCTCCTGAAGACTTGGAATTTTTACATTCCAAAACAATACACACATACGTGTAATAAACAAATACCATAATAAACATATACAAACTATGTATGACAGTGTAAAGTGTTTAAAAGACAGGTATTATGGATCTTTACGTTTAAAAAAAGCTAAATAAATTGCAATGCATAAAAAACAAAAGGGAACTACTGCCCACTTAGAAAAGCTTATCCTTAGCCAGTATCCTGTAGAAAAAGTAATGTAGCTCTTTGAATGGATGACGGTCTGTCTGCAGAGGTCTCAACCACCCCCTGTTGAGTTAGAGGTCCCAGCACCAAATGCTATAATAGAGTGGCTGGTCAATAGTTCTCAAGAGTCTAGAAATCAGTTTACCATTTGTTTTTTTCCTCAAATTTCGAACCATGTTTAATAGACATTCCATAGGCAAGTGGTTGATTTATTGGTCCGTACCTATCCAGAATATCTATTTGAAAGGCAAAAGACTTGACCCGACAAAAGAAACTGACCAAAGCCGAGCAAACATGCAAAAAAGCAAATGGCCCCCCCGAGATATTAAACTGAAATGATCTTTGGCACACAATAAAATTTAGGAACATTAATGGAGAAAGTCATATTTTGGCCATTGCTGCAAAGCTGAGAAACATTCTGACATGACCTTAGACCTAAGTAACAATGTCATTAGGTTTACAAAAATGACACCAAAATATATCTTAATAGAAAAAGCTGATTACTGAATGAAGATTTTCAGCTTTATTCTGTTTCATATCCAAGTCTTGCTGCCATCCAACATTTCTGGATATATTGCAGTGTCCTCTGCCGAGTGATACAATTTCCCTGCTGGACGCATCACTAACAGACAAGAGCAGGTAGGTGACCTTGTGTGCTTGCAATGCAGCTTATCCCTTCATCTCAAGTGAAATAATCATTTTAGTTTCTCATGGCTAATGTGTGTACTCATTTAAAAAGGAATACCAGAAACAGATCAGTGAATTCCTCTGGATGTCTGCAATAGATGACTATTCAGAAGCCGATTTCACATTGCATTTGTTTATATGGAGAATGTTTTATTGAGGTGCAAATGAATCAGGCCATTCTGTGTTTTAAAGAGATCCCCCATCATTTCCTCTCCTGTAGACCTTAAAGAATGTGAGAGGGATTCTTCCTAATAGGAGGGATAATTAATTGAGAGCTCTTGCAAAAGCAAATGTCCAAGTTTTCCCTCTATTCCTGGTGGTTGCTCAAAATTGTGGATTTAACTCACACTTCTGGTGACAGTGATGATCAGGACAAGAAAAAGTGAATTATAGAATGTGGATAGACAGAAATAAATAAAACTGATTGAAACAAAGATTGCTCACAATTGTGTGTATAGCAAGAATAAAGATGGCCACACAGACGTTTGCATACGTTTAAATAAAGCAGTACTAGCAGGATTTACAATGGCCATCTTAGCAACGCTGAATCTAACTCAAGACTATTTATGACGCCAGAATTTTACTCTAGACAAAAAGTTCATCACCAACATCTTTTTTTTTTTTTTTTTTATCCATTTGAACTTTTTACAGAACAGTCTAGATTGACCCTGCACTAGGAGTAGCACCTCACTTAAATTTGTTTTCAACTTCCTTTTTACAATTGCTTCAATATGTGCCAAGCTCCAATCCCAGAATCGGGGGGGTTACAACTTATCACTGGTGACTCTGCCTTAAACCATGTTCTATGTTATAATTCATACTATGAGTAAATATAGTGGCACATAGAAATTGAAGTGATTATGATCTCATTCCTTGGAAATCATGTATCGCCTCAACCTTGTACAAGGAGTAAACCAGCAGTTGTTAAGATTGATTTTGAGTTGGTTAAGATGAGATTTCTTTTCATCTTTGCCAAAGATACCAAATGGCACATTCACACCAAAAACTTGTCGTTAAGAGTAGATCAATATGTAAACATCTCTCCAATCTCAGTGCATTTTATCCCTGAGAATCTGGAAATACAGGAAAATATATTTTGATGTGCAGAAACATACTCCATCCACCAAAAATGCCACATGTTGTCATCCCACAGAAGTGGCATCATGCATAGAAACATAACATGCAAGTTATTCATTTTTATTAAACACTATAAGAAGCCAAAAAGTTCTATTCAAAATGATCCCCTTTCTTTAGTTCATATGCTTGCCTGAACTGGAAAATGGAATAAACCCATGACAATGTATCCAACATAAAGGATCCCAAAACCGGGAGACTTCTTCTAGCACAGTAACATGTACTGTATAACAGAGAAGCATGCCAACTGACTTAAAAGATCATCCAAGGAGTCTATTGTCCCAAATTATTAGTGAAGCAATGACGCCATAATGTTATCCACAGTACCTGACCACCAAGTTTCTGTTTTTTAGATCTGCACACCTGTCACATTTGGGTTTTATTTACAAAGCGTGAGGAATCATAGGAGTTTGTTTATAAAACATCTAATCATTCACCAAAAATTCCCTGATGGAGAATCATCCAGGTCCATTTGTTCAAAATACTAGTGATTGATTTTCCACCAGAGAATGTTTTAGTGAATATCAGATTCACTGCTGTTGGTAAACCGAATGTTTAGCTGGCTTGGTTAATAAGGCCAAGCTGAATTCAATCCAATAATCCAAACCATGACCAAGATTTTTTATTTCCTTGCACCTTAGTTAAATAAACACACCCTTTTGGAAAATAAACATATGAATAAACTTTTCTACGTAAATGACTGATAGTTAGACTGATAAGTTAGTTGAAGACCGACACACAAATCATGTACTAAAATGAACATTTTTGTCTGTCCAATGATTAAGAAACAACCCTGATAATAGTATGCCAGCTTCAAACTAGAGAATTTCTTGTACTATGGCTTGGGTCAGCCATAAAGAGAGATGTTCATTTTTTTGGGAGACCTGAAATGACTTAATTCTATACATCAGTGGTTGGCAACATATAAGGTATTGGGGCCTCAAAAATGGCACTTGACATTACCTAATGGCCACACATGAAGTTCATTATATGAAATGCTGGAGAAGACTAAGAAGCTGTGTACATACTATAGGTTTAGGTAAAGACTGTATACATGATGGAATTGGAGACATGTTACATGAGGCTAGAAGACATCAGTGTTGTTGCCCCGACTCCTACTGTTGGGTCCAAGGCCTGTACAACAGGTACCAAGTGGCTGCAGGTTGGGCACCAGAATTATACTCCATTCGCCAACTGATGGATAATAAATCTCAAAACGATGATTTGTTGGTTCGGATAGATGTTGAATAATTGGATGTCCATGTACAACATGACTGCCTTCAGAAACCAATATGTGTAAGCCTAATTGTTTTCCATGGGTCTGTTGGGACAGTAGGCATCATTTGAGTGTTGACATTGGGTAGACCATACAGTGCAGTAAAAACAGCAAATGCTTCTATGAAGACTTAAAGCGTACCTATACTCAGAATTTGCATTTTACATAAAAGGGTATAGAACCCTTTTTTTTGTATTGGCCGCCTAGGCGGTCGAGAATGAATGGGACGTCAGGCATCCCGGGAGGCTCTTGGGCGCTCCTTCTGCGCATGCCCGAGCATCTTGGGCATGGGCAGAATCAGCTTTTTTGCTCAAAGAGAAAAATGCAGTGGGATGGGCCAATCGACAGATGCCGAGATGACGCGGGAACTGATGCCAGACACCCCCAGAGTGATCAGACTTCCCTCCTCTTTAGGGAAGCTCTCCTTTGAATTATCTAAATAATTCTCTTTCAATAGACCCCTAGAGGATAAACAAATACAGTCTAGATACAGAAGTTGTGTTAATTCTTACTTCAGTTTGTTTAATTCTGTCAGATAAGTATAAAAATACTATTGTGAAAATATGCCACTGAATGGGAGCATCCTATAATAAGACCAGTGACTACTGCTTTTTCCTGACACAGGGTGACCGGTCTTGTATCCGCCCCCTGATTTTAATATTCTGCAGGCAGACTATAATGGGTGGAGCATCTAGCCCTTTCCTACAGCTCTGCACTTTGCATAGGCCACGTACGGCACAGTTATTATGACATCACTACTTTAACAAGGTTATATTTGTGTTTGTAACGTTATTTATTGCACACAAACATGGATTTCTACTCTTTGTTGCTTCTGAGGAATATGTCAATTTAACGTTTTTGTGCCCAGAGCTTTAAATATCTCAGCCATGGCATACTTCAAGCCATAAATGGTCTCAGAGCAGTACAAATATTTCCTCTAAATGTTAAAACTCCTTTTGAATAGTTTTCAGTTATTAGAAACTAGCCAGGACCCTGTAGGAGAAGAGAGCAGACACACCTTTGATGTCCATATGTTAGGAATTTGGTGTTTGCTGCACTACACAGTATAAATCTCAGCCCTAATCTGTCTCTGCCTGAAAGATTTTACAATCTCATCATTCTGCTGAGCTATAAAGAGAAGTAGAAAGCATATGGCAGCAGTTTCTAACGTGACGGACGGTAGGTCCTGGTTTTCTTATCGTGTGCCAAATTTCTTTTTAAAGGAATATTCTGTTAAGAATATATAGATGAATCCTATTCTGAACCACAATCACAACACATTCTGACAGTCATTCAAATATATCTAAAGACAAATCGTTTTCAAGTCTTTTTTGCTTTCTGTGTCCAATTGGGGAGAATTTTTCTTTTGGTCCTAAAGAGGACATAAAAGGAGCCCTAAAACAAGCACCCCCTATTTCAAGACTGATTCTCACCAACTGGCATATAGAAAGCAACACAAACTTAACTCCAACCTTTTCCTAAATCCACATACTCATAAAAAAGATTCAGATAAAAGATTCAGTTGGTCATAAATTGGGAGCATTCCAGCCAATATTGGGTACGGAAAGGCACAGTCCTTCATATTATAACATTTCTATATTGGCCAGCTGGGTGACATGTTGCTCATCTTTATGCAGTTTAAAGCAATGCCATTTTAGAAAGCTTCGTGACTACTACTAGCGCACGACCATACATTTGTTGGCCCCATACTAGGTAAACATCGGAGGTCCCTCCTGCCTATGTCTAAATTTCTCAGCATTGCTAAAGTCAAATTGTTTTAATTAGGACCTAGTAGAGGCGTACCTCCTCATCTTTCTACCCACCACTCTCTGATGGCAGTTCTGCCCACCTAAAGCTACTAGCATAAAAACACAGAGGCTTGGACAGTCAGATTCACTAATAAAGAGTGTGTAAAAAGCTGGGGGATGGGGCGTTTACAAGGTTGCTTTGGACCAACTGCTCCAGTTGCTTGGTGTCACAGGGGACACATTATCAACAGGTATTGCACAGAATTATTACTTTCTACCCTCCAAGGACTAACAGTTGTAACTGTCCACCACTCCCACAGACATGGTTCCAGACTGGACGACCATTATCCTATCTCTATAGACATCTTCATGACTAGGTGGCCTTAAGGACTAGGAAAACACAATAAAACTGCTGCTTTTACCCGTTTTCCCAACTTTCAGGTTTCAAAAATAAATCAAACACGAAAACACAGATTACAGTGCTGAAATGTGAATGAAGCCTAATAATAATCTTGCCATAAACTATTACATGTAAGATCAATCCTGCAAATGATCAATACTTCTCTAGTTTTATTGCCCCAAACCAGTGGATATCGCTCAAATTTCATCAGAGCTCAAAACACTGCCATTTCTAACTTTGAACTCTAGCAAGAAAAGCAATAAAGTTTTTAAAAAGAACTACATTTGCCAATCAACATCCAATACATTTTTTGCAGCGAGAATCAAAAACAGCCCTATTTTTCAATATGATTTATTCGATTTCACATTTTTATTAAATTCAATTAAGTAAAAGGAGTCTTATATGTAGTATTTAAAATTAATTAAAAATGAATCACAGTGTATGCCCAGAATTAGTAAGACCCCTGCAGTTCATCACTATGAAGATTGACCTGGGTCTTCCCTTTAAAGAATTATAAATAAATCCACTGCACTTTACCCCAGTGAATAACCTATAATAAACCTCTTTTAAATTCAGTGGCTATCTGTCAGAAGGCTTTTTCCTAGACAGGCTGATTTCAGATCTTATCTTTTTTGCCTATGGAGACAGCAGTTTGCATTCAGCCAATTAACCTTCACATCAGGGCTAGACAAATCAAAGGAGCCAGGTAATTAGAGCAACCAAAAAAATGACAGCTGGTGCCAAAGTTTCCTGGGAGTTTTCTATGCCTGTCAATGTAAAGACATGGAGCCTGGCTGCTTAAAGTGCCTTCCAGCTACTCCATTGGATTGGCTGGCTCCAGCAAAGGTTTTACCCCTGCCGTTACACTAATGACTGCAGTGGCATGCTTCAACATTTCCGGCCAACATACTATTACAATTCTTTCACTGGTAACAGAGTTAGGATTTGTTGCAATTCTATTTAGACAGAATTCCTGTCTGGAAGTTTAAAGGAGGATTTATTGTACAGCCCTGCATAATATGTTGGCCCTTTAAAATAAACATTACTAATTCTACCCCAAAAAAATCAGCCCAGATGGATTTTTGGGGCTATGGTGAAGTCCTGACCTGTAAGCTCTTAGGTGACAAGGTGCAAATTAAATTGTTCTGCGTACTCAACACATCTGAGGAAGACGTCTGAAGCTGTAGTGCCTTTGGGATTTTTATAGGAACTATTCTATAAAACAGAACGATGTGGCTGCCACTCTTTGGAAAAAGCCAGTTGCCTGGCTGTCTGGCTTCAATACCATCTGGAAAATACATGTAACAAGTGAAGTGAAGTATTTAATGAAGGAATAGAGGCTGCTCACTTACTCACAGAATATTATCGAATACAGAAATGAATGGAGCTCAGCTTTTTCTTATTTTGCAAAGTCAACGAGCATTCACTTTGTTAAGTGAATGGTCTCATATTCCTGATTGATGTTAATGTAAACCTCAGCCATGATCTTCTTTTTAGTCTGTTAAATATACCATGGTTGTGGTATAACGGTTTGATAAATGTGCAGAAATAATACCTTTTGACTCCATTAGAATACTTGTAGGCTGATAAACTTTTCCCCTCTCTATTATCAGTTACAGTTAGGATCATGGGGGGACAGGGTGACAGCATTGCTCCTCCATTAATCAATACAAAATGGGTATAAGTTGTCACACCGGAGCAGCATGTGCATTAATGGCAGAATCACCAGGTGGACATAAAGAAATAAAAGCCAAATAACTGTAAAGGAGCCTCCACAATATACATTTCCTTAGTGGGTTTACAATAAACCCCAAAGTTTAAAGTGACAAATAGGGGATAAGCATCAGATTAGGGTATTGCCAACAGCAACCAGTCAGGTTTATTATAAATATGTATCTCTGTAATGTTACTACTTATGAATAAATAATTGATTGGAGCTTCTTCCAAAATCACAAACTGCAATGTTGTCACCTTATACAACGCAGTGTGCAAACAGGATAGCATAGAACATAGTGATAGATAGCTCACCTATATATGATTTAGTGCCTATTTTATCAATGGGTACAGCATAGTGTGCCCACAGGAGAGCATAGAACTACTAATGTAGGATGCATAGCACCCCTTACATGGTAAAGTGCATTGTGCCCACAGAAAAACATAAAAAAATACACTAATATACCCAGATCACCCATATAAGATGCAGTGCCCCTCTCCAGTACAGTGACCAGGCACAGGGCATTGTGATCCCAGGAGGGCATAGAACTAATACCAATGTATACTGATCATGATATGGCATCTCTCACATGATACAGTACATTGTGCCTACGGTAAAACATACAACACACATTTATATCTGAAGTTTACCCAAATAAGATGCAGTGCCCTTCTCATCTGGCAGACTTTATTGTACCCACATAATAAAATATGCCAAAGATAGATATACACCAATAAGATGTATAGTATTTCACCTGGCACAATGCCCATACCAGAAAGGTACTGTGCACAGATAAGATGGATTGTTAAACCCTGTGTTTTCTACTCACAGAAGAGCATAAAGCATTGATTAATGCACACAGACAACATGCATGGCACCTCTAATCTGGCACAGTGTTCTACCCACAGCAGGGTATATATAAAATAGACAAGATGCATAGCATCTCCCCTGGCACAGTGTAGTATGCCCACATAAGACACATACCATTGAATAATGCACATAGAGACCTGCATGGCATCTATTAGCTGGCACTGTACCCACAACAGAATATATACCAATGTTCACAAAGGAAAGATGCCATATACTGCTTACCTGGCACAATGTATTGTGCCCACATGAGAATATATACCAATGGTTACAATGAAAGGATTCCTGGTACCTCTTACTTGGCATAGTAAAGTGTGCCCACATGAAAACATAGTACAGTGAGAGGATGCATATCTTAGCACAGTCTGTTGTACCCACAGTAGGGTATAACCCAACAATTTTAATACACAGAAAAGAAACATTGCATCTCCCCCTCACAGTGTATTGTGCCCTCACCAGAACATATGCCAATGATTAATGTACACAGCTAAGATACCTGGTATAGCTCACCTGGCAGAGTTCATTGTGCCCATATCAGAACATATACCAATGATTAATGTACACAGATAAGATGCCTGGTACTGCTTACCTGGCACATATTGTGCCCACTTTGGAAGATATAGCAATGATAAATGTACACAGCTAGGATGCCTGGCACAGTGTATTGTGCCCACACCAGAACATATAAAAATGATTAATGTATACACACACACACACACACAAGATACCTGCTACTGCTCACCTGGCACATATTGCGCCCATATCAGAACATATACCAATGATTACTGTACACAGCTAGGATGCCTGGTACAGTGTATTGTGCCCACACCAGAACATATAGCAATGATTAAATTCCTCCCCTGGCACATATTGTGCCCACACCAGAATACATAGCAATGATTAATGTACACATACACAAGATGCCTGGTATTCCTCCCCTGGCAGATAGTGTGCCCATATCAGAACATATACCAATGATTAATGTACACAGCTAGGATGCCTGGCACATATTGTGCCCACAGCAGAATACATAGCAATGATTAGAGTACACAGAGCATGCAGGGCCCCTGGTATGGTACTGGCATGTCTCACCTGGTGCTGGCTGGCATTGGCAGGGCTGGCAGGGCTCCCCCTGAGCACAGTGATGTGCAGAGTCAGCAGCAGAAGTCCCAATAACAGCAATAACTCGGCTGCCAGCCTCACCATCCTCTTGATTCGCCCAGCTTTCAGTGCCCGTTCACTCGGGCCAGCTGCACCCCCGCTCTCCGGGTCTAGGGGGTCCGGCTGGGTGGAGGAGCCGGAGGAGCCACCGCCACCACCGCAGCACTTCGGAGCCACTGCGGGACAGGAAGGAACAAAGCCCCAGGGAAAGCTGCAGGGGAGGGGGCGAGTCAGGGTCTCCCCAGGCCAGATCAGCAGCGGGCAGGACTTGTCGGAACCAGCTGAGATCCAGAGTTAACATGGGCTGCTCCCTGCACCCCAAAACTCTCCCTAAAATCCACTCCCCCCCAAGGAGGTGCACAGGTAAGAGGTGTGCAATACCCCGATCCGCCAGATCCTGCAAGGGGCGCTGTGCCGACACCGGAGATCCTCCAGCGATCTACCCCTACTGCGGGCTGCACGGGGGGTTATTGTCCGACGCTGCTCCACGTGTAGACTGACATAGGGATCAGGGGATCGCTGCTGGTGTACATCCACTTGTTGCTGGCATCTAATGCAAACTTCTTATTTTATAAGAGATCTCTGGAGTATATACATTGTATCTATTCTACAGTCCTGGATCCTGATCTGCTCCCTACACTGCAAGCTCTGCCTGTGCAGCCAGAAGCCCAGCGTGTCAAATGCTCTTTATAGTGCAGTTGCAGTGCTTGTTATTGGTGTGTTACCCCTCCCCCTGTCATTACCATGCCCTCCCATCCCCATTCAACCCTCTCCCCCAGCTCAGACAGGGAGAGTTTACAAACAATCTGCCTTATATTCAGCATGATGAGACCATCACAGAGCTGGGGGTCTACATGGGGGTCCTGGTAAACCCTTCACAGCAAAAGAATGAATGTTGGATTACTGGCCAGTGGGAAGAATGTCATCCTTACAGATATCCAAAAGAACATTGGTGTTAGTGGTAACCCCCAAAAATAAGACATATTAATTTTTGCTCCAAAAAATGCACTAGGGCTTATTTTCAGGGAATGTCTTATTTTTTCATGAATAATCAACATTTATTCTTGAACAAAAAATCAACTTTTTATTCAGATATAGTCATGTCATCATCTTCTGGAACATCATCATAACTCTTCAAACCTTGAATTCCATCTTGAATTTTCTTGTTACTCCATTTCCTTTAGAGCCATTGGCCCCAATTTCTCACGTTTAGCAATAGCGCTTAAAGAGTAACTAAACTGAAAACTGGCAAAAAAAAAAAAATACACCTTCAATCCCGCAGGGCAGTCCGATCCATCCGGGGGTGTCTTGTATTGGGACTCGGACCGTCCCGACATCTGTCCCAGAGCCGGCTCTCCGGGCGCCTGCATCTTCTCCTCTTCTTCCGATTTCTTCCTCCTACGTCACTGGACCCAGGCGCGAGATTGGGTGACGTAGGATAAAAAACAAAAAAATTGCCAATGTCACTGAACGTGTGTGAGATCAGAAAGTTTTTCTGTTTACGCAAAAAGGCTCCTGCACATGCCCAAGATGGTCGGGCATGAGCAGAAGGAGCGCCCAAGAGCCTCCCGAGATGCGTAACATAGGTATCCCGGGAGGCTTTGTGCTCCTATTCAATCTCAACCGCCTAGGCGATCGAGAATTAGGGGGCGGTGCTACACCCATTTTTTTTTTACTGTGATTGCTTGTTACATGTCCAGGGTTGTTCGGGGTCCGTCGGTGGTCCTCAATACTGGGTGTCATTCAGAGTTCTATCATGACAAGCATGGAGCAGGGAGTCTGAGTATTGCTGCAAGTCTTATTTTTAAACAAAGATGCTGTAATATTTTTTTGTATTATTTAAACTGGAGTATGGATTTAAACTGTAGTCAGATATAAAACCAATGAAACAGTTATGTGTTCATTATAACTTTTATAAACGCATTTTAAATGTAAATCATCTAAACTTGTCCTAATGGTATCCTGGAATCCAGAGACGGGCAGCATTTGCAGCCAATCAGCTTCTGCCACAGTGCACATGTGTGAGCTGACAGAAGGGTGGAGGAGAATGAGCTGAGTATTGTTTAGTCTGGGCTTATTTTTTTATTTTTTGTTAATTGTGTGTTTTTGTTAATTTAGATGACCCGCAGAACCTGACTGTTGTGCCTGGAAGGGGAGCACAGAACTACCTACTGAAAATTACAAACACCTTAACAGGCAAACTTTTACCATATATTTTATTAAACTGTGCATGTAGCTGCCTTTATGGAGTGCAGTTTTCTGTTTCTTTTCAGTAGATTTCGACATTGACTTTAAAGCAGAATTAAACCTATTGATACTCACCTGTTTCCGTTACAATGTGAGCACTGCCATCTTTTTTCTTCTTTCCATCCATATCCTGATTTATAGCCACCTTGATGGGCCAGGACACCCTTCATTCAATCCGGATTCAAACAATGGAACCCTGGGGGTTTTTTTCAAAGTGGGACTTCAGTTACACTTTAAAAGTGGACAGTTCAGCCATTGTTTTATATTGTCCTCCCAGGTACATATGTTCTATTCTAGCTAACTATAATCCAGTAATTGATTAGTTGAGTGGATAATAAATCAATCAAAGCCATTCTATTTATACTTATGTTTATGTTTGGTCACTCGGTTAACCATTGAAGTGACACCAAAACCGCTTCCCACAATCTATATTAGTGTTTCTCATTCTTTTTGGGAACCATTGAAATAACTTTCAGGTCTTCAGGGAACCCCTTCTATAATTACTATATCCACAACTCATTGTATATTATTGGGGTGGATCCCCTAAAGGAACCCCGAGCAAACTCTGGAGGAATCATGGGGTTAAGCAGGACCCTGGTTATTAAACACTGATCTATAACATGATTAGATATATTAATATTATTATACAGTATTTTTTATAGAGCCAACATATTACAAAGCGCTGTACTTTAAATAGGAGTTGCAAATGACAGACAAATATAGAAAGGAGGAGGAGAGAACCCTGCCCAGAAGAGCTTACAATCTAAGAGGTCGGGGAAGCAGCACACACCAGGAAGGGGGAAATATTATAATTATAAGATATAATCAATCATTTTAATTATCATAAAAATAATCATAAAATGGGAACCCCAAAAACCATTGTCTCCCCATTTGGGATCCCAGCCTACATGTTTCCATCCTAGAGATCGAGGTACATGGTGTGTATGGATGTGAGAAGCTATACAGAATGAAGATTGGACCACTTGGCTCTATTCTAGGGAGCAATGACAAGTATTTCTATGTGTTTATGTTACTGGGAAATGTTTGTTATGTTATGAAAAGAACATTATTGCTAAAGAAAGAACATAAACAATGAACATTTTTCCTGATTTAAAATAAAGTGCAGTTTTAAAATAACATTCTTTACTGGTTAGGAGAAAACTTGCTACATTGCGTTACATCATTGCTAACAGAGGATAAACATCCAGCAATCAGATCCAGCACAGGTTTGGGAAAATGTTTAATCCCAATCCACACTATGCAATGTCGCTTGTAACTTGTTTTGTTAAAGTGAATCTATCACCACATTTTTATCATAAAAGAAAAGGGCAGCTATCACATTTTTATAATGAAAAATGTTTTTTTATACTTTTGAGAGTTTGGAAAAGAGAATTTAAAAAAAAACATTTTTCTGTTATATAAAAGCGATAGCTGCCCTTTTATATTATGATAGTTACTATGTTATTATGTTACTATCATAATATAAAAGGGCAGCTATCGCTTTTATAAAATGGAAAAATGTTTTTTTTT
>NC_092861.1:129534904-129675541 GCF_032062135.1 Pyxicephalus adspersus
AAAACATTTATTTGCAGTTATTTGCAAATATATATTATAATGTTTTTTGTCCAGAAATATAAGTTTAATTTTGTTTATAAAGCAGTCACTGACTCAATCTCTGTTGGAGAATTTTTTAGGTCCACATGTTTCATTGGCAATAATTGGTTCTCTACTAGGGAATGTTTGAGTGAATGTCAGATTCACTGCTTTATAAATAGACACTTTATTGGTATAAATAAATGGGATAGATTGCATATTAAAATTAGCAGTTTTGCAAAAGGGCACAGCGATATGAAAAATGTATTCATGACAATATTAATGAAAGTTCTGTATTACCAAGTTGTTATACTCATTGAAACTAAACCAGTGAGCCATCCAGTTCAGGCTGTACTCACCTATTGTGTGCCTGGGTGGCATCCCCCATCTTTTGTCTCCTCCACTGTCTCATATCTGGATAATCTGATGAATAATTGTGCACTGCCAGTGAACCTCTTAGATGGACCTCTGCAAACTATAAAAGAAAATCAAGGATATGTCAGCTCATTGTGATAATAAGAGCTTCCCACCCACTCACCCCACACTTTAATGCGGCCATTGTTATATGTGTTACCCTCCTTAGTTTTAGTTAAGGAACTAGTTTAGTCAAGTCTAGTAGCCGGTCTGAGCTCTGCTTTACATGTGCATGTCAATGGGAGACATGCTGCGCCCCCATTCACCACTAGAACCATGGCTGGCTAGAACCATGGCTGGCTAGAAAGGTGTGACCACAAAGCAACTTTTTCCACATGTGTAAGAGTTTTGAAGGTAGGACCCGATAAATAAATAATTTGTGTTCTTTTGAAGCATTTGGATAAAATAAAGTTTATTAGGACTGTTTTAAATGGGTTGTGATTCCTGATTGCAGCAATTATTAATTCTGTTTTGTAATACACTGGTATCCATTGATGTGTGTATGGGCCAAGCCTAAAAACATATGTACGTTTGGTGAAGTACCAAAATCTATATCAAAATGAAAAATTGGAAGATATTTCTTAATGTAGTCATGTGAGCCTTGGTTTTGTTAGCTCCTATATAGTGGGTGGAAAGGCAGAAGGCTTAAGCTGCATACACACTTGCAATAATTATCGTTGGAAACGAACGACTAACGACCTATCGTCCGATAATCTTTAACAAAAAAAGTGCACAACGACGCCATGAACGAGGCTTATCGCTGGAAACAAACGACCGTCCTGGTGGATCTGATTGGACAACGAACGTTTACTATCTATTGTGTGTACGGTCGTTCAGTGATCGTGGATCGTTCTATGGTACACTTTCGCCTGTACATGTCACTTGCTGCATCGTTCAAATGATCGTATCTAGTGTGTGTACACTTTTGGTGGATTATATTTGAATGGCATAGACTTGTCTCTACATCACCAAGATAAAATAGAGGAAGGGTGACCCTGCTACATTGTCATGACCATGTTAAGACCAAGGTTGGCCATGCTTCATTTACATTGGAAAGCTTAATGAGAAATCGGCATACTGGCACAACCAACAAGCAAGAAGTTAGGGATGTAATAGGAATGGACAATGGTTGTAAGTCCACAATGCAGAATGTAATACTGACACTAAAATATTTGATTTTGCCCTGGCATACACTTTAAAAATTGTATTCTATCCCATATACCAGCTTGGATCCAAATACCCCAACATATTGTGCAGAGGAACCCAACAGGTTTCATCCAGCATCAGAGAAAATTCTCTGACACGTGTTGAAATCCACATATGGTACCAGTATGAAAGTAAAAGAAGAATCCACATAAAACAAAGAAATCGGACCTATCCTACAGCACTGTGTTCTTCTTATATGTCAGCTACTAATACTGGCCCTGGAAGCTGAAAATACTTTGGCTACAAATATTAATTGTAAAAATAGTTCAAAGTGTCTGAATGTTCTTTTGAACAGCCCGTTTCAATGTGGATGTATGAGTCACTGAGCATTCAGTCCCTGTGGGTTTATTCCTTAAGTGACAACAAAGAGGAAATTGGATTGAGGGATACAAATGATACTACTCCCTCCCTTTTCAAAGAGCCACATTCTGGCAGAGTGTGGAAGCCTCTATTATTTATACAGTGCAGATAATGAGGATATTTAGGGCACCTTTGAATTCCACACCCTGAATAGAAGCAACCATTCAGCCTTAACACTAATTTAGAAGTGACACTTCCTTGTTTATAGTCCCATATTCAGTGTTCTCCTCAATGTGACAACGAGAGCATCTGAATGGAGAATATCTTTTTTAGGAACATGTAAATAGAAAATATATTTAAAAAAAATGTATGTAATTAAAGTACTGTATATTGAAAAACAAAGCTTTTGCATTTCTTTTAATATTGGATTGATTCATACCCCTGACATTTTGTTGTCTATGGAAGATTTGCTGTACTTTTTTGTTCTGCAACACAAGAGGAAGTAAAAGCAGTTTCCACAAAGTGAGAGGAAATCCTTTATGAGACAGTTGTCACCAAAACAGGTGTCCCTATTCCCAATCTCTCATCAAATAATAACCTCCTCTCATCCACTCACAATCTTCAGGGTACAGGCTTGTAAAGCAAAATATACTCACCCATTTAGGTTAATTTCATTTCCTGTATCCAAGTGCTAACCCATTGCTTGTTTGATGTTTCATTGCTTGATTGCATGTTCACATGAAGGCCAGTCCTCCACAGTCCCTCCATGTCAGATGATTCTTGGCCAATAATCCCCTCAGGGCTGATATCGAACGAGAATCTGGCATGTATACAGAAATCGTCATTAATCGTTCATAGATCCGTCCGTGAACGAGGAATGATTGGAATGAAAGTAAAGGGGAGAGAGAGCAGCTCTTTCTTCCCCCTCCCCTCTTCATAGAGCATGCTCGTTCGTGCATCGCTCAGTCTTTTGTCATCAGAAAGGATCGTGAAAGTTCCTTTCCAAGGACAATTATTGCACATGTGTACCCAGCCTTCCACTTTATAGGCTGTTACTTCTGCTGTATTCTCTTCCGGAACCAAAGGGGATCCTGTTGCTGGACAGCAATAGGTCCACATTATGCAGGGAGTGACCCCCAAGAAGGACTTCTCCTGTATACAAACGAATAGAGAAAACCAGAACTTGATTATCGTATGACCATGGCTTCAAATGAGTAAAAATGGCATTTAGATATGCCAATGATCATTTGGAGAGGAGTAGGAGAATTTCATTTGATTGTGGATCAGCTATAAAAGATTCCCCTTCATCCTCTGTTCTGGGGACTATTGTAACATTTTGTATTTCTCATGAATTTGTCTTTGTGAATTACCCTTCTGAGGACACACAAGGAAAAAAATCAAAATGGGTTTTGAAGGACTAGTAAAGTTGTCCTTTACTGTCATCCATCCCTTAGTTTCTTAGCTTGCTTTGGAGATTCGACTGCATGGCCCTAGATGCTGCCTTACAACCTCAATACACACAGTTTGTCCCATATGGCCAGGTCCATATTTATGGTGGCCCCAGACCGCCCCAGTTAGCTGTAGGGTTGAATGAGTGAGGGAAGATCTTTGAATTGGAATTAACCATAAGTATGCTACATGGGTTACACTAAGAGAGAAAGTTTTGTCTAAAACAACTTAAAATAATTAGAAATTGTTGGAGTCTGTAGGAACACAACTTCTGTTGGCCAAATCTCTATTACCCAAAATAAACTCTTTTTAACTGGTTCAGGATTTTGTGTAAATAAATAAATAAGCTTTTATGAAATAACAGCATAAGGCAGCTGCATTGTACAAGACTGCCTTTTCTGTCTGTTGCCTATGGACATAGACTTCTTGTACCTAGTAGTAACCCTGGCTCTATTTACTGTTCATTGAAGATTAGAATTAGATTCCCACCAAGGCACTGCCCATGTTTTCGTGAATTTCACTTAGCTTCTCTAGCCTTTTCCATCAAGCCCAAAGAAAACTAAGCAGGCGATAGATTAGATTACATTAGCATAGCTTCTATTTCATTTAAATGGACTTTGTCTTTTTTGGAACCATATCGCTCTTTCCTTCGTTCTTCTGCACTTGTCCTTGTTTCTTGTTTTATATATATTATTAGGATTACTTTGGTTGTTTGGCTTTGGAATTGTAAAATCTGCCAGAACATCCAACATTAATTTCTGATAGAATAGAACATTAGCAGTGTCTGAACTAACTTTAAGCTACGTACACACTTCCAATAATTATCGTTGGTAAACGAACGACGAACGATCCTGCACGATATCGGCGAACGATCGTATAGCACCGATCCTGTACATGCAGATAACGACACGATCGTTCGCAGATATTGTACACACAATAGATGCGATCGTTTGAGCGATACAGGAAGTGACGTGCACGACAGGAAGTGAACGAACGTTCGTTCATCACGCATGCTCAGACCATGGACTATCAATGAACGACCGTACACACGATAGATGGTAAACCATCGTCGTCCAATCCGATCCGCCGGTCTGGTCGTTCATTTCCAGCGACTATTCTCGTTCGTCGGCGTCGTTGGTTACTTTTTTTACGAACGATTTTTGACCAATCGATCGTTCGTCGTTCATTTCCAACGATAAAAATTGGAAGTGTGTACGCAGCTTTAGGTATCTCTTCAATGTGCACAACTGGCAGCTGAGCATTGTCTGAACTGAACGGAGACTTGGCAACACTATTTTTGTGTAATACTGCACTAAACCCTTAATCCAACCTCTACATTATTGTATATTTATAAGTTGTTGTGAAAAAACATATCTGGGTTTGACCAGTCATTTTCTGCATATTAATACTCTGTGGTCTGAATAGCTTAAGCATGGCAGTGGCGTGTCCTACAAATGTGCCTAAAGGAGTCCTTCTTCTCATTCCAGAAACTTGGGAGCTATAAAGTAGACCTCTAGAGTAATGACTAATAAAACTTTTACATAACACGTCAGCAATATATAAATAGGGGACATTGGTAATTATGGGTACATAAATGACATCATTTCTAATTCAGCTAAAATAAAATATTGTTTTATTAAAACTTTTAATAAATACTGTTTATTTTATAGAATCCTTCTCATATTTAGAACCTCTTCCCATCTGTCAGTGAACTGCCGAACAGTGACTAAATAGAGTAGCTAGGATTTCCTGCAAGCAAATAGGATTCCATTCAATGGATAAATAAAAAATGACAGCCCCAGCATACCTACAGTATGTAAAGTCTTACAAGAGACACAAGGTCACAACATATTTTGAATCAGAGGAGAAAAAAAAATAAACTTTAGGAAAGGATGGTGTGAAAGGTCAGAGAGGTCCACCCTGGGCAGCGTGTGTACAGGAGTCTCATTGTGGTTTTCCTAATTTCTGCCACATGCTTTCCACGTACCATCGCTGTCAGAGTTCTGTGGGCGTTCGTAATAGTTACGGAAATATGAATAAGAAGTGGGAATGTGGCCCCTGCTCCCTGGGATTGTAAAAAGGATTTGCAGATGGTGCTTCGGCCAAATGGCGTTTTTTTTTATTTCTACTAAGGCAGCCGGTTCTTCCTCAGGTTCTGAGCTGCTTGAGTAATAGCAACATATTTTCATATAAATATGGTAACTCATATCCATGGAATGCTTGATGTATCATTAGGAGAGTATGACTTTCCCTGAGGTGATAATCCATTGCAGAAATAGAAAAACAAATTCTAATCTTTTTTTAAATCAGCTAAAGTAGTCTCATGCATAAATGTTTCTAAGAACAACTACAAGTTTCAGCAAAACCAGCCAGCTGCAGTTTTTAGGCTGTTTGGATACTATTATTTCTCCACTATGGATTCTTGCAGTGAGCTTCCTACGTCTGTTTTCACTATAGTGGCAAATTAAAGGAAACAATACTAAAAGATACACAGAGAATGGCATTGTTGATTCCTTTCTGAAATGCTGGTTGCCTGACTGTCCATGAGACACTGACCCAAAAAAAACAAAATTATATGCAGATAAGGAAAGTTAGAGATAATATCAATGTATGTTCCTAGATGGATGCCACTGAAGCCACTGGGTCAGATTTACAACCAGCAAACTAATCGGGAAAAGAGAGCAGTCCTGCTTTCAGATTCATATACCTAATTTTTGTCCTTCACAGGTAGAGCCGTATTACTACATTGCCAAATAACGTGTTGCCTAGGGCAGGAAAGCTTCCGGGGTGGCACATAGCTCCAGACTTTTGCCATGCACAGTCTGTGAATTCTTGCTGGTGGATTTATGCGCCGTGTTCATACACCTAGAACTGAACTTTAAAGCCTATCTCAAGGTACAATTCCCAAAACCAGTTTACAGCAGCAAAATGTTCATTTTCTGCGTAAAATATCCAAATCATGCAGACATTAGTTCACTGTACTGCAAACAGAGATTAATACAGTTCCAGCTATAATTCCTTGGTAGTCCAGATATAATGGGTCTGATTTATTAAAACTTCTGCAAGGCTGGAGAAGATATACTTTTACCAGTGAGTGATGTAGCAAACCTGGAATGGATTTCCAAAAAGTTATTTGCAAATATTTTCACTTCTGGACCAGATCTATTCCAGGTTTGCTGGATCACCAAGGTTCACTTATGAAAGATTATTCTCTTCAGTCTTTGAGAGCTTTAATAAATCAGACCCAATGTCTCTGTTCCTCTTTTCCTGAGTGTTCACCAAACACAATATGTGTTAGCCTTGAGCATCTGGAATCCCTGAGGGCTAAAAGGGCCCAGTGGATACCCAGTACTAGCAGCAGTGTTATCCATGGCTTAGCTCATAAGCCTTCCTAATACCAGTGTAAGCAGACATGTGCTAGGTGTAAAATTCAATAACACATAGCAATTATTTGTATCTGTTTTATACAAAAAAGTACCTGATAATCCTACCAGAACCCTGGAGAGCTGGTGACTTTTTGTGTCCTCTCTGTAGTCCTTACTTGTCTCTATGGACTACAAAACTGGGAGGGGGTCATTGAATGGGAGTGGATGGTACTGTGGTGGAGCCCATGGCGGAAAGCTGCAGCTCACCAGGGGTCTGAAATGGCCATTACTTCCTTATTCTATACACCTGTTGTATGCAAGCAGGTTACATGGTAAATGTATAATTGGTATTGGATTTTGCTAGACATTTTTGCATCATACTAAGCTTAGCCAAGCTATAACTGATGTGTGCACCAACTTTTTAATTGATCCCCATTTCCCCCTTTCCTACTAGTGCAAAGCCTACTTGGCTTTAGGCGACTGTGAACTTTTTCCTTTAACTAACCAAATCTAAGAATAAACACACCAATGAATAAGTTGACATTTGGTGTTCTAGGAGAATACATGCAGTTTACACCTTAATCTTTCCATCTTTTTAACAAGTTATTTCCTGACTGAGATATTTCCAGGCACAGGAATCATTAGTTTACAACATCATTATTGCGCCGGCTATGGCTTTAACAGACTAATGTTTTATAGATTTGTAGGAAATGTACTGTATGTTTAAAACAGACACTGTACTACTACATTTCATTGAAAGGCACGTTTATGGACCGGGGTCAGGAGGAAGGTATGAACCAACTCACTATTCATATATACTTTTTTAACTACTTTCAGACCTTTTATAATCAAGGGGTGCAGATGGCTTCTGTCATTACAAATTTAATGTCCAAATCAGGGTAAAATGATTAACCAACTCATACTGGGGAACATACTGTATGTTATTAGAAGAAAAAAACACATTTTACATTTATGCCTGGACTTGCATTTATTGGCCCTGATTTATTAAAACTCTCCCAGACTGGAGAGGATAAACTTTCATCGGTGAAGCTGGGTGATCCAGCAAACATGGAATGGATTTCTTTAAAGTAATTTGCTATTTGCTTGCAAATGTTTTCAATCCTGGACCAGATCCATATCATGATTGATAGATCACCCAGCTTCACTATCAAAAGTGTATTCTCTCTAGCCTTGGAGATCTTTAATAAATCAGGCCCTTTGTCTTCATTTTGAGAAGAGAGAAAAAAGAGAGAAGCTGGACCATAAGTGTTGAAAAACAAGCTATGCCTCACCATTTCTCTTGGATGTTAATGATGATTTACCTTTACCAATGACACAGATCCATCATTCTTCCATCAAAGTTGGTATTAAAGAAAAATATTTTTTGCCACATTATGCATGGTTCTGGCAAATTTGGAGTGGGGAGGTGTTAGAATTTCAAGTTTTATTGTGAACATAAACCCAAATATATTTATACTTACCTGTACCTGCTTTGTTGTTCCCTTCCTTGTTCCGATCTTCAGAACTTTAGTTTACATGAATATAGGCAGGATCCTATTCATTCCCCTTGTGAATGTATATTTAAATAGTACTATTACAGTTGACTGGAGGTGATAGTACTAAGACTGCCTCATCAGAGAGCTGTGCCATGCCAAACTGCTTAGACTGCAATGTGGAAAGTAACTGGACAGAACCTAGGTATGGTACTTTGATGTATAGGTGTAAACGATTATCATAAATGAATTGGTTAAACAAAATGTGTCTGTTTCTTCTGTATAAATTAAAATGGTAAACCAAGGATTAAGGTAACCAAGGATGGATATATTTGAAAGTAGAATCAAACCATCAACAGACAGAATCTATATTGCAGAAGGGACAGGCTATGTCCCAAACTTACACACCTTTATTACAATATTTTAGGGAATGTACACTGAACTGCACATGTGCAGCTCAGTGCATGATCCCAGCAAACCTTGGTGCTGAGAATAATTAAACTCCTGTGCTCATGTGCAGGCCTGGCCAATTGTTCTGGCCTGGCCAATTGCCAAAATTCAAAATGGCAGCACTAGCCATGGAGTGAGGTAAGTTGAGAATAGTTCAGCTTTAATGTGTATGAAACAAATTATGCAGACATTGTTGAATGTGCTAAAAAAGTGCACACCATGCAAAGTGGTAACTCTGGGTGTGTCCTGTAATATGCTTTATCTATACATATAGATATGTAGAATATGCTTTATCTATATACTATATATTATGTATATATATACTATATATTATGTGTTTTGACTGCAGAGAGAAACAAAGCCACAAGTTAAGGAACTATGCTATGTTCACTATACAGGACAGCAGAGAGTTTCCACTTTTGGACAGTTTCCACAGTCCAAAGCAGGTGCACTGGTATAGCCTGGTGGTTCCTTAAATGGAATGGGTATGTCCAAATTGCCTAAAAAATGGTGGGCTGCATTTCACTAATACATTGAAAAAATAGTAAACGCATTTTGAATTTTTGTCATTCTCCCAGAGAAATTCTATAGTGGATCTGTTTGCTAATTTATTGATTTGCACACAGGATTTTCGCTCTGTTATATGTGCATCGATCAACAAATATATATATATATAGTAATATATTACTGGGGGTTGCACATGGTAACAGGTTGCTTACAGGGCAGGTAAGAGGCAGCAGACTCCAAATGTCCAAAATAACAGCAGTTTTATTTCTTTAGCCCAGTGTTACAGCACACTCTCCAGCATTTTAAAGTAAAAACAATAAACAACAGTGGCCCGGCTGGGCATCTAGCTACCTCACTCGGTGCCCTGTCTCTCTTACACTCAATATCAACACTGTTTCACTCACAGTTCAAGTCTTGTTTGCCCGCTGGCTTTCCTGGAACTCTGTCCCCTCTCATGTAGCCTGGAACCTACTCTGGCTCCCTTCTCCTGCCTGGAACAGATTCTGACTCCCTTCACAGCCTGGAACAGACTTTCTTTCAGCCTGGAACCCTCTAGCTGCCTTCCCAGCCTAGAACCCTCTGGCTGCCCTTCAGCCTCTGATTGCTCACTCCAGCCTCCAACACACTGGCTGATCATCTCCCTCTCTCTTGCACCTGAGTGCAGGTGGATTTATCCCAAATCAGTCTTGGGCCAAGGAACCCACCCTTCACTCCCTTGGCCGGCTCCAGGGCCTTTTCATACACTTTCCCTGACACTCCTGGAACACTCTGTCACAATATATATATATATATATATATATATATTTATATGAAAAATATAACAATCACAGTAAATACTATATATTTAATGGGCCAAAAGACAGACACCCAATATAGTCATATTGCTGCAAAATTCAATGTGAGAAACTTTTCTTTGCTGTAGACAAGTTTCTTTTTTAGCTGAGTAACATGTCACTTGTTAAGTCCAGTTGTGACTCGTAAATTGAGCACTATTTTTAGCAGTTACCATAATTCTATTCTGCCTCCTTCCATTCTGCTTTTATTCTTTGTTTTTCCACAGAGGTCAATGTGGCAGCGAAAACTGAGCCCAGCAATGTTCGTGCGTAGTCTGGGCACTTCATTGAGAGGGCTATGTACTGTAAAAAGTCTGCAGACATGCTAATTGAACTGTACATTGTCATAACATACATCCCATTATGTCAGTGTCTACAGACACACTGGATGCCATCTACTATATGACCTCCTGCACTGTCAGCACCATATGTACTGAATGCCGAGCACCATTTTGGGACTTGTTTGTGCCTGTTGTGTAACTGTAGCAACTGTGTGACAGCTAAGTACCATTGTGGCATTTATTACCCCACATGAGAACCAAATAATATAACTACTCTATAATTCTTTCATTTCTGTAGTCAGATGAAAATAGAAAAAATAACAATTGTATTAACAGTTTTAACACCCTTGACCTTTTCCTTTAGTTGGCGAGTCTGAAAAGAAATGATTCAATTATAATGAAAAAACTGACTCTAAGACATAAATTATGTCTTTTTATTTGGTAATTTTCTGCAAAGACAAGCACCAGTGAGGGTCTGCTATATGTTTATAGACTAAAGCGATGTGCACAAGCTAGGTAATTGCCGCCCTAGACAAACTTTTTCTGATTGTCTAGTCCCCCAATGTAATTTACCAATCCATTATGGGGAATCACTAAACACCCCCTCCTATTGTATGCTACTTCCCTCTTCTCTTAAATTGCTCTTTCAGGCAAGGTCTTCTCCACCTCCTATGTCATTGTTTTTATCTGTCTGTCATCTGCAACCTACTTAATGTCTAGTGCTGCATAATATGTTTGGGTTATATAAAAACAGTTTATTAATATTAATATTCTGACTGTGGATGGCCATTTTAACTTCCTAAAGAAGAGGCCTTGAACTTGTCCTCCCCTCTCCATTGAACTGAAGAACGCTTTATGTACAAGGCTCATTCAATCAACTTTTTCTTGGCTGTGCTGTCTTGCAGGGGTGTCTGAAACTCAACAAACAGCCGAATAATAAATCATTAGGCAGGTAAGAACAAAAATAAAATACAATGCAACTTAATAATCTTCAAAGTTTTGAAAGCACTATTTTACATTGTTTTCCTTTAATTCTCACCCCATTATCAACCCCGCAGTTTCAACCCCATGGCTACCAATTAATAGGATGCATAGTGTAGTGATCATGTGCTAGGCCAGTTTGTAGAAATGGTTTACAGTTAACATCTCATTTACTAGCTGCCTTTTTTAGATATCTTTACACTATGGCCCTAGAATAATATATAGCTCTATATATGGTGGCAACATTCAAAGCACATTTCCTGCATGCAAATGTATAAAAGGGCAATCCCTGAAAGTTACATAGTATACTTTTCAGATGATCATTTTAGTTTCTCCTTTGTTTCTCCTGTGGTTGGGGTTTGTGCCCTACCGGGTTGTCTTACTAGTGGGCTGAGTTCCATGAGATCAGGCTAAACATATACAGATTGTACACATGCTAGATATTCATATGTGATGAGCGGTTGTGTGTTAAGAAAGAAAGTTGTATATGTCTATGGATATTGCAAGAGATTGAAAAGATTCACATTATTTTAGATCAATACTTTGCTGTGGAGATAAGCTAGCTTTGCTATCCAAAAAGAACATTACAAAACAACAGTTTTCTACTGGACCTATAAGTTTGCTGGATTACCTAGGTATACCTATGATAGTTTTCTCCAGTTTTGGAGAGATTTCATAATGTGTTGGGGAATGATTATTCAAAACATTTTTGCAAAAGTAAAAGTTGAAAGTTTTTACTCAAACCAAACACAGCATTTTAGAAGAAGAACCTTATACCAACTGTAAATCATGTTGATGGTAATGTTATGGTTTGAAGTTGCTATGCTGCTTTATTAACTTGGCAGCTTGCTGTCATTGCGTCAGCCATGAAATTCGCATCATATTAATGTGTGGTGGAGGAGAATGTTAGGCTATGTACACACGTGCAATAACTGTCCTTGGAAAAGATCTTTCATGATCCTTTCAAACAACAAACGACTGCACTATGCATGAACGAATGTACATACAGCGCTGTTCTGCTCTATAGAGAGGGGAGGGGGAGAACTACAGAGCGGCACCCCACTGCGCTCTCCCCTTCACTTCCGTTATGATCATTTGTCGTCTATCGTCCATCGAAACGTCAGGACTGCCGTTCAGACGATGGACAAGGAGCACTGTACACACGCCAGATTCTCATCCACTATCAGTCTTGATAGTCTAGTGTACCTAGCCTAAAGCCATCTGTTCCAAAGCTAAAGCTGGACCAGAAATAGATCTTTCTAAACAAAAATGATCCTAGCATAATAGCAAATCCACTAAAGAATAGCTTCAAAAGAAACAGACAACACATAGAAACACCCAAAAAAGTCTTAAAACCAAAAGAATTGTATTGTAAATTGTGAATAAAACTGGTGGACAGATGTGTGAAACACCCACAAGAAGTACTTTTTACAAAAGGAAGTAACGTCTTTATTGGGTAAATTAATGGAAAGGCAAAATTTTCAGTAAAGCAGGCATACAAACATCACTTATGTAAAGTTTAAAAATATCACACCACAAAACATATATATGCCTAGATAGAACCATTGTGGACCTTGCTTTTGGGAGCTGTATTTACAGATTTAAGCTGCGTACACACGGCAAATTTTTCTCGCCCGAT
Source organism: Pyxicephalus adspersus (assembly GCF_032062135.1). Taxonomy (NCBI): domain Eukaryota; kingdom Metazoa; phylum Chordata; class Amphibia; order Anura; family Pyxicephalidae; genus Pyxicephalus; species Pyxicephalus adspersus. The sequence goes on from NC_092861.1 coordinate 129,547,841, forward strand.
AATCGGTATCGGCCAATTATCGGGCGAAAATCTGCCGTGTGTACAGTCGGTCGTCGTCCATCGTCCGACGACCGTCCTGGCGGATCCATGGACGATGGACGACGACCGATCCTAATGAAAGGGAAGGGGAGAGCGCGCAGCAGGGTGCCGCTCCGTTGCTCTCCCCCTCCCCTCTCCATAGAGCATGAACGGTGCTGTATGTACAGCATCGTTTATGCATCTTGCAGTCTTTTCTCGTTGGAAAGGATCGGGAAAGATCCTTTCCAACGAGAAAAATTGCAGGTGTGTACGCAGCTATAGTTGTCGAAGATAAGCAGACAAGGGAATGCAGTGATGGGTTAATGTTTACTATGCTGTCCTCTCTATCCCTTCTGCACTTTGCAATGGCCCACGAGTGCTTTTATGGTAAATACAGCTGTGCCTAGGGGTTAATAATGGTAAAAATCCAAGCTAACACAATTGTTGGGCTTATGCTTCCTTCTTCACAGTTAGATGAAAGGTGTTATAAGACCATTCTTTCGTAGTTTTGAAAATGGCATTAGAAACCGTAGCCAAGAGCTGTGTTACAGATGATAGGCAGATCCCAGCCATCATTCCTGGGGAGATATTAGTGTCTATGATCAACATAAACTATGGAGGTCATTCTGACATCTGTTCTTACAATCTAATTTACACTATAATAATTAACTCTAATTACCTCTTGGACTTTACAAAATTGTGCAAATTTCCACCTCAATGTAATTTTAGTAAGTAAACTTGAAAGTGTGCCCATTGTCTAACCATAGTGGGTGAACCGATTTTGTTGGTTGATTCCAGGTTCACACCTCATGCCTCTGTAATGTCAATATTTCTTGGGGTGGATCTTTCATCCCAGCTTGAAGGGAATTTCACAGGATTGCACAACCTGTCTATAAATAACTCTTTGTTAGTTGTTTTGGGAGTCTGACAGTGTGTAGAAACCGCAAAACAAAACATTTTGATACAATCATGGGACAACCCGAAGGAGGAATAAAACACACATATAAATATGATTTTAAAAGTAAATTACAATATTCTTCAATTGGCAACTTGAATCAAAATGATACTTGTGGATCCTTCTATTAAGATCCCTGGTCAGGTATTACCAATTATATAGAGTGACAGTTAAGTTCCTGCATTGCCATCCAGTCCTAGGCTTTAAATGGACATTAGGAGTAGTAGTTTTAACACCTTATTCAGGCATTGTTTTCACTAATAGCAAACCTGCCATAAGAGATGTTGTGCAGCCAGGTAGACAAGAAGTGAGTGTATAAACCCCATAATTACCTATATCTTCAGTCACATTACCCAACATTGTACCAGTTGTAGAACCAATGATTGTTTTCCGGTCTTCACTGTTCTGCTGACTGGTCTTGTTTATGGTCCCCCATGTAAGACAAGTATTTGACCTGAAAATGTTACCTGCCTTGTCATTATGCTAATCCTTTTGTTTTGCCATTTTATTCACATACCTGACTTATCCATTACAGGAATTCTGACATTTCCCCAGACTGCACATTCTGTTCATTCTGTTACCAGCATGATGATAATTCACCACTTAAAAACACATTATCTGTTTTCATTTATGTTTCCAGTTGAGGTGATGATCCTACACAAGCTGCAATTCTCTCTGTGCCAGGAAACATTACATTGACATTATTCTAGGAGACTTGAAGAGGATGGATCATCTGCACTGTAGACCCTTGTTGCACTTTAGTAGGCCACATGTTTTACGGGAGTACTCCAAACATCTAATAAAAACTTTTCTTTCTAGCCCATGTGTTAAATTTCACAGTGAACATAGACGGCTAGTAGGGGGTTGGCAAGTTAATTTTCTTTCTTTAACGGCTTGTACTGTGGTTTGAGTTTGATCACACACATTTATGCAAGCAATGGTGGTTTCTTAATACCACATCCGTTTTCATAACATAAAAAGGCCCCATCATTGTTTAGTAAAGGATAAAGGCTGTTTTATTGCACTAACCCTTTAGAACTGGGTATATTTACCTAAACCTAAAGGTTACATTTACCTAAGGTTACATTTACAGGTATATTTACCTAAAGATCTTTATTTTATGGCCTCCCTGGGCCTTCCAACATTTTATGCAAAGTTTATGTAACCAGCAAATGGAACTCTCACCACAATTTCCAATTGTTTCAATGAGGTGGTGTTAACATATCTTCCATTGAAATGATGTAAATAGATATTCTGGCTGGCTTGGTATAGGGTACAGCTCCAGGAGGCCACACAGTGATCCCCAGAGCTCAACATTTAGGTAAGTATATCTTTTTCCAGATTTGCATACAGTGGGGGTTCTGAGGGAAAAGAGCATTAAATGTTCTTTAAGGGTCCCATTACATGAGTGTTTTTTTGATCACTCCGATGCATGCCTTACAGTCAAAGCTTCTTTTTTAAAACCCTTGTTATTATGTAGATAAATACTGACTTGTTGGAAATTATTCATTCCACTAAAGGTATGGGGACACACATACTTTTTTTAAGTCATGGTTTTTATGTGACTTGAGTGGCCTGCATAGAGCCCTGACCTCAACCCACTATTACTAGAAATACAAGCCTGGTCTTCTCGGCTTCTAAAACCCAGTCTGACCGAACAAATGCTACTTTGACTGAACAGGTACGCATTAGTAAATACACACTCGAAAATCTTATGGATACCCTTAGCTGAAGAGTGGCTGAAGGAAAGTCTGTTATAGCTGCAAAAAGTTGGATCAATCCATAATAATGCCCATAAGTTTGGAGAAACTTAGTTTATATTAGTGTATAAACACTTTGTTTATATGGGTGTGATGGTAAGGTGTTTAAAAATGTTTGATCAGAAAGTCTATCTTCTTTTCTTTGAAGACAAGTATTTTTTTGGATATAAGTAGGATTGTAATGGTCCTTGTAGTGATAGTCTAAAGTCTGCAAATGTTTTGTTCTTCATTGTTCTGCCTGCCTGTGGCAAGTCAGAAGACCCTTGATCCTGCCTAATACAACACACAAATGAACATCACATTTTTAAGACCTATCCTAAGGGAAGAAACAAGCTCCTTACAAGCTGGCTTATCCAACTCCTTTCTAAATTAGACAAAGGAAAAAGTCCAAAGACCACATGTTTATTGTTTTCCCCATGAACTGAATGAATTTCTGTTGCTTGGACTCTGTGTAACCGGCCTTAAGAGAAGCTTTTGCAAGCAAGTAGTGAAATCTGCCAGGAAGCTTATCTGACAAAAATTGCAGATGTGCTAAAGCAAGAAAGTTCACTCAATTTACCTGAGTAAAAACTCGTTTTTTTTTTTAAATCTACTGTGGCCAGAACCTAGGAAGCGCTTTAGAAAAGTACATCCTAAAGTGAGATTTTTCCTTTCTGTTTCCTACATCACCAATCTTAGTCAAAATTCCAGATTATGTTGGAGTCTGGTGGCTGTGAGCTATTTCTAGGTACTGATTTTGTTTTATCACAAGCAGGTGTTCTCCGATTGCCAACATTTTAGAGTGAGATCGAATAATGTAATGCAGGGGTCGGCAAAGTTTTATGGCCACTAGGCCATTTATGGGGTGGGCGGGAGCACACTAGGCCGGACCCGCCCCAATGGCTCTGCCCACCACCAGGGAATGCCCCCTGAAGTGAATTTGCCTTCAGGGAGCTTTTCCTATTTACCGCGGCGGCAGAAATATCAACACTGGCCTTGGTAAATAGGGGAGCAACTGCAAGGGGGCGGCACCGGAGCTCCGGCAGCTTCGGTAGTTCCCAAAGCCCCCTGGCAGAGCCGCCGGCAACCCGTGGCTCCGGAGCCGCGGGTTGTCAGCCAGCATAAGGCCAGATCAGCCAGGAGGCGTTAGGTCGTAACAAACTACCGGCTAGGGCGCAGCTGGCCTAAAAGCCGGAGTTTGCCGACCCCTGGTGTAATTCATGCGTGGATTAAAAACCGAGGACGGAGCATTTCCATTTTTCAATGGAATACTGTTTTAAAATTTAGATTCCAAATAAAAAATTAACAACCCCTCAAAACCTAAAAATACTAACAACACCTCTGTTGCACTAAGGGATTATTCAGACTGGCAGCGAGGTTGTGGTATGTTTATTGCTTCCTCATACCAGGAAACGTTGCCGCATGGGCAGACACTACATAACAGCCCCATAGGGAATGAAGAGGGGCTGCAGTGAGCAATACTATTACCTTTAACTGCTGCCAGCTGTCATGTGGGCAGATGCTGCTACCATGTGAGCAAGCAAGCAGCAGGTGTGAACCTGCCCTAAGATCTCAATGTCTAAAGCTACTCCTAAAAATGATCTTTTCACAGTGTTGGTCTACATTTCTATGAGCATGGTTAAGATAGCCACAAATGGGAACTTCATTATTTAGCATCAAATGATTGAGCTCTATAACAAGTTTTCTTTAGACCATTCTTTCTTATCAGCTATTTAGTGCTATCTGAATGGGTGGTTAATAAAGCTCCTGACTCATGTTTCCCTTCTTCTGTCCCCTTGTCCACCTGAATGAATGGATGTCTATTAAAGCAAAACTTCAAACTCATGATTTCCCTTTCCTCCCCCCTCTCCTCCAACTTCTCTTATATATACCTAGATTACCTTAGGTTACATGCAAGGTCCTCTTCTTGCTGTGTTGGGTGGTCCTTAAATGATGCAGAATTGGAACTAACATTTAGATGTTTGGATCCATGATGCCCTGCAATCACATGATTCCTCAGTATTTTGCATAAATGAGTCTGGACTGTGTGGACTAAGCTACTAGAATCACTACCATGCAGACATTGGTTACTATGAACTGATCCCAGGGCCACCCTCTGCAAGCCCTGGCACTGCAAAGCCAGATTGATAACCATTTAAGCTATGAACACACGTCATATGATTCTCCGCAGGGCTCGTCTTGGAAAAGAATCTGACATGTGTACAGAGGCCGTCTGACGCCCTTCATGGACCCATCCTGGTAGATCCATGAACAACCGAAGATGAACATCTTCAATGGAAATGAAGAAGAGAGAGCGCAGCGGGGTTCGGCTTACTCATTTTCCCATCTCCTTTCCATAGAACAGAACAGCGCTGTATTGCGTGTATTGCGCTGTATTGTGTATTGCTCGTTCATTTATCTTTCGGTCGTTTGTCATTGGAATTGATGGTGAAGGATTGTTTCCAACAACAAAAATTTAGTGTGTGTACGCAGCCTTAAGCTGAACATTGATATTAGAAGACAATTATATGTGCAGACAGGATCCCAAATCCCATCTGGGCAGTTAATCTTTAGAACAATGAAGAGTACTCAAAAAACAGGCATGCTTTGTCCTTAAGATTCTATTTTGTTTACTTATTTCTCAACACTACTGGCCCTCAGCTTCCCATAGACAGACAGATGTCTGGTCCACAACATTAACACATAGGACAGCAAGACATCTGTCTTGGACAACCTCTTTTTTCATATGTCTTCCCTGGCAGATTAACACCTTACTCTTTTTCTTGAGGTCAGATTCATTGCACAGGGATTGGAAATGTATTTAAGTGATAATGAGCTCTTCCTACATTATAAGCACTCATTATTAACTCCCATGGCCATCCTGTAATGACCCAGTCATTGCTGGATGTTGCATTATCCCATCAGATTTGGGCAGGATCAGGCCAACTTGCGAGGACCTGGTGGTACCAGTTTGGTTGCGATGCCACCGAAAATCAGGACAGTTGGAAAAGCAATCTAATTCTATCTGTTAAAAAGCCCACATATATAGTTACATGTTTCATTGTGACCACTTTGAATTGATAACACACAGAGATACAATTCACATGTTAAACTGCGGTTTCCATTTAAGTGTTGTTTAATTTGAGCAATGGAAGAAGAAGAAAGCCTTTCACCATCCCTTCAACATTCACATAATAGTGATGATTCATTAATTCTATTCATTGTGAAGCCATTAAGGAACTTCCCTGATTTATGAATAGGCCTGAAAGACTCCAGCAGGCTCAGAAATGCTAATGATAAAGACACAGAGGAAGTCTGGGATTAAACGTACAACACTTATTCAACAACTTTAAATAAACACCTGGGCCACCAGTAAACAGTCAGATAAAAAGTGTTTGCTTTAAGTGAACAGTGGCAGCCTCGCCCAGATTCAGTAAGCAGTGTTCAACCATTTGCCTCTGAATCACGGCAGACAAGTTTCTCTTTTAAATGTATATTTTTTGCAAATGAAAAGTTCAAATCTTTAAGCTCCGGAAATAAAAATATTAAAAAGTATACATACCTTAGTCTTTTTCTGTTTAGACATAACAAATGCTATACTTCGTTTTTAAAGCAACCTAACCCTTTTGTTTTTCTGGTTCTATAGACTTAGCACTCAGTGTAATGGTGGCCTCACATTGTTGCAAACCAAGCATCGTCCATTTAGTGAGCTTTAATTGATTTCGACTTTGCCAAGTCAATGGGCCTCACTGAAAGTATATAACATTCTTTTGACTGAGTGAACACATTTTGGTGTGTGTAGCAGAAGACATAATAATATGGAATAAATGTTAGCTTTTATTTATTTGTTTGGATTTATGGATTTTTTTTTTTGTATTTAGCTGCCAAAATATAATTTCAATCAATATTCTTAGCTGATTGAACATTGTGGAACAATGCCTTGTATTGTTCTATATTTTAATTTATAATGAATTGCTTGTTTGTGATTGCCCATATCTAGGTCAAACTGAAATTGCTGCATGTATGGCAGTACAAAGCATAGTACATAGTACAAAGCATAGTAAAATAAAAGTAGAGGAGGAACAGTTTGAACAGGTGTCACACCAATCAGGAACAAAAAGGAACTGCTCTCTATGGGGGCATTTTAACCAAAATGTCAGGTTCAGACCTGCGGCAGGACAATGGGGTTGCCAACTCCACCACTGGCCCACTTATCAATGCTGTTTCATAAACAGTTTATAGAGTTGGCAGTAGGAGGCAATGAATGGCACTTACCCACTGCCACCTCTTTTCATTCTCTGTTGGGCTGCTTTGGATAGATGGTAAATGTAGTGCCTCCCCGATGAACCCCTAGCACGCCCCAAGGCAGCAGTTTAGTGGCGTGAGGAAGTGATACCAAACTTCAAAATTACCTGGCAATCTGAACTTAGCCTAAAGGACAGTTTTAACTCTTTCCTACAGCTTTACATAGCTAGTTTAAAAGTTTTTGAAGCACTTTCTACACCAATAAAGAACAGACCTACCAAACAGGATGCTGTCATTAGCCAAAGAACAGTAATGTAAATGCCTAAAAATATTGCAATATTTTTAGGCAAGAGCTTATTCATCCATGGTGATTGCAGGATTGATAATGGCTCCTTGTTGCCAACAAAATAAGACCTGAATGTTAGTGGCAATTGAACAGTTGTTTTATAGTTGTCTACTATTTTGTATAGGTTTTCCATTGGAGTAGTTTAGCAACATCTGGGCATATCTGTTCTATAATGTAAGTTCAGACTTGTCTATTCTTTTGTACTTTATACATTACAATGGCCCCAAGAAAAACATTTTAAAATGAATTTATCTTTTATAAACTACTGATACTGGAAAACCATTAACCCAGCACAAGATTTGCATTATTTTATAATTTTGACATAAAAGTGACTTGTGATGTGGAGCCCAGCCACTTCATTAGCTTGACCTGCCACAATAATTCTTGTTCTCATTACCTGAACACATGTTTCCAGAGCCCTTTATACTGACTGCTTTATCCTCCTTTGAACTATTGCCTTCATGATAAAATCCAAGCGAAATCCTGACGGTATGAGAGGCACACAGCATTGATAAACCAGATGGTCCGCTAATGTGAATAGATGCTGCTCGTCTGATTAAACAGAACAAAAAGGGATGTTGCATGCCTGGGAAGTTTTGTAAACATTCATCAAATTACCTTTTGTGATATATTTTTATTCATTGAAGTTACATGATAGAACATGCTTACTTTGGTATATTTAGAAACCCAAGAAGAAAATTGTAATATATTGTAGCTTACCAGTCCTTGGATGAGTTTGCTGCATTGATTGCCTTTTTGCAGTATTTTTCCTTACTTTCACCTGATTATTCAGCCAGTAATACTTATTGCCTAATTCTTACTCACTCTGGTTGATTTACTATGGGAATATAAGCTGTATACACATACCAGATCTAAGTCACCGGTCATGCTTGTCTTGGGCAAAAATCTGACATTTGTACAGTGGTCCTCCAATGTCATGATGGATACGGCCGCCATACATTTTTATGAAGGTGAGCATAGCGGGGTGCCACTCACTTGTTCTCCCCATAGAACAGAATGGCTCTGTGTGTACAGCTCTGATTTGTTCATCTGTCACATATCTCACATGAAAAATTTTTTCCAGAGACAATTCCCCACCGTCCATTGGATGTCTGTCCAAGGGTTAAAGTGTGACTTTTAAAAATGTGTCATTTAATTTACAAATCAGTCAGGTCCTTATTGCGATATCCCTTCTGCAAAAAATATTTTTACTTGCCTGATTGGTGTTCAGCTTTCAAATTTCACTGAGCTGTCCAAGCACCTTCCCGGGCAGGTTCCAGAATGTTATCTTGGCCCGGCCAATCAAGATGGCTAAAGTTAGGAATGGGGAAGAGAGAAGAAGGAACAAGGTGCACGACAGAATGGAGACAGGTGAACATCCCCAGGGTTTAGCTCTGCTTTAAGAGATATTAGATGTAGCTTGGTAAATTTGATGAAGCTCAGCCAATTTCAACATCCAACCATATACAAGCAAAACCCCATTTTTCCCAGTTCATTTCCTTGCACATGATTGGGTATTCTTTGTAAAGTGTATTTTCATGCAATTCACTGAGCTTACTGAATTATCTTTCCAGCTTCAATATATCTATAGAGGAGCAGCATTGTTAGGCTATGTACACACGTGCAATAATTGTCATTGGAAAGGATCTTTCACAATATTTTCACGGATCTTTCTTCGATCTTTTCGTGGCAAAGGTCTGCACAATGCATGAATGAGCACTGTACATCGAGCATTCTGCTCTATGGAGAGGGGAGGGGGAGAATGAAGGAGTGGCACCCCTCTGCTCTCTCTCCTCCTTCACTTCGATTATGATCGTTTATTGTCTATGATCCGTGGATCCGCCAGAATGGTCATTCAGACAATGACGACGAGTATTGTACACACACAAGATTCTCGTCTGATATCACCCCTGAGCTGATTATTGGACAAGAACCATTGCATGTGTGTACCTAGCCTAAAGCTACGTACACATGTTCAATGGTTCTCGTCCGATAACGGCCCTAAGCCGGCGTGTGTACAGTGCCCGTCGTCCATCGTCCGAACAACCATCCTGGCGGATCCACAGACAATGGATGACGAACGATCCCAATGCAAGGGAAGGGGAACAGCGCGCAGCGGGGTGCCGCTCCTTCGTTCTCCCCCTCCCCTCTCCATACAGCAGAATGGTGATGTGTGTACAGCACTTGTTCATGCATTGTGCAGTGCTTGGTCGTTGGAAAGGATCGTGAAAGATCCTTTCCAACGACTATAATTACGGGTGTGTATGCAGCTTTAATGTTTCTGGGTAATTCTTTTCTCACAGAGATAGCTGGAAACAATGCAAACTGATAAGAGTGCATCACAATAGTGTACAGGAAAGTATCAACTTACAAGACCTGGACAGGAGCAGAAACATTTTTACAGAAACTTTCTGTGAATTGTATACTTTAGAGACCAAATTAGGGGAAATAAGAGAAGCTCCTTGTTAGGGTTTATTTAATGGCTAGTGAAGGTGGTTAATAAGTGCATTCAAGTTCAACTTGTGTTTTTTTTCCCCACTTTTCCTTCCCACTTAGCCCGTTCCTCCATCCCATTCCTCTCTTTTATGTGTTTTTTTATTACAATTGTATTTTTAAAAGCGGTTAGGCCATGTCCAGACTGCTGGTGAAGTTGTGGTGCAGTTACTGCTTCCTAATGCCCTTGCTATGGGGAGACACTATGGCCCTTACTAAACAAAACTCTCCAAGACTGCAGAAGATAGACCATCATGGGTTAATCTAGGTGATCCAGAAAACCTTGAATGGATCTGGTCCAGGATTGAAAACATTTGCCAACTAAGAGCAAATGATTATTAGGAAACCCATTTCAGGTTTGTTGGATTTCCCAGGTTCTTTCATCATAGTCTATTGTCTTGGAGAGCTTTAATAAATCAGTCTCTATATGTATTATTTACCCATGACAAAATGTATAAATGCAGGTTTGTTCAAGAACCAATGCAGCAGTATAGGGGTATGAATGGCTTGCAAGGTGCCAGCCACTGGATCAGGAAAACCTGTTCTGAACTAAGCTTTAGTATAAGCACACGTGATATTAGCCTCTTCCAATCCAATGCACAACAGAACTCCTAACGAGAGAGAAGGAAACAGCACAAGGGCCTAATCAGGGCGCTGCAATGCACATGTGCTAACAAGCAACCAGCTAAAAAGAGGAAAGAGTAAAATGACAAAAAAATAGCCCATCCATCCGTTGGTTCTTTTATTGTCCAGTCAAAGTAGGGGGGAAACAAGACCTAACTAGGTCTACCATGTTTGGAGCAGCATCAATTATCTAGCTTGCATCTAAATCTGAAAATGATTAGTTTGCTTTGTAATGCTAGTACAATGATATTCATTACTATAGCCAAACATTTAAACCCAGGTGATATAAATATTTATTATTATCAGTGCTATCAGTATATTTGCACTATAATTCGTACTATTGTAAAATATGGACACCTCCCCAAGGAACAGAGCCCTTATGCACTTCAATTTACCCACACCAAACAAAGATCAGTCAACAATAACCATTTCTTTTATGCAAACATACCATATTCAGATACATAATCTTATGGATGTGGTTTCTTTTGATGTCTGTACATATTCTCAATAGAAGCATTTTAAATGCCACAGCAATGTATCAAAAACAAGTATAGCTGTCATGAAGTTATGTTTGCATACATTGCAGAATGTCTTACTTACATTTTTTACTCTTTACATTTTTAGATGTATGGTATATTTTTTGTTTGACTTGACTTCAAGTCAAACAAAAAATCTTTGACTGCAAGTGTTTCTTGTGAACAGACTTTCACCCATCTACTAGTTTCTTGTTTTAGGAAGCTTTGTATAGCACCTTGATGGCTCCTTCCACCATTAAGATCTGTGTGCATTGTACAGGAAGTCCCTGGGTTACATATGAGATAGGGACTGTAGGTTTGTTCTTAAGTTTAATTTATATCTAAGTCGGAACAGGTACATTATTTGAACAAATCCAATTGGGACAGATGCTTGTCTCAATATATTATTAGGCAGTGTGGTGTCAGTAACTGTATAAAATTCTGTGAGCTAATCACAAAGGAAGCAAAAAATCAAGGCAAAAAAAACTTTATGGAGCCTAGACATTCATGAACTTCTGGAGCAAGCTGTGCTTTGATATGCAAAAAGAAACAACTGCAGAGTTTGTCTTGGTCATTTAAGAATTACAAGATGTTGCAGAAGTCATGCGAACTGCCCCCTTCCTCCCATCAAGCCTCCATCCTGCACACAAGCGAGCAGAGAAGCCCTGTTTGTATATGAGAGTCATCCATATGTCGGATGTTCTTAACTCGGGGACTACATGTATTGATAGGCACCCAGACAAGGGGTCTGTTTATAAAGCAGTAAATCTGACCGGGGTGGATTGAGGGAGGAGCAAGGTGTGTCTCTGCATAAGGACCCAGGACTGTCCTCAGCCAAGAGGGGCCTCACAGTGACCCCATCAGTTCAGCACGGAAGTCCCAAGTCAGGTATGCAAAGGGGTCCACTGTTGGCTAAGTCACTGAATCTGGGATTCACTGTTGTAGGACATTTCAGGTCCTTTTTATTCAATGATAGTGATTTATTCTCAACCAGGAAATGTTTTGGTGAATGTCAGATTCACTGCTTTATAAAAAAAATTACAGGAACAGTGTATGAAAACAAAAAAGGTTTTATTTAATAATTTATTAGAAACGGAAGAGGAGAGTAGCGTGGGAAGTCAAAATATATCACATTAAACTATAGCTGTGTGCAAGACATATTTGCTCCATATCTATGCCATTAATCTATACACAGCTCTTCCTAAATAAAATACATTGGCTGCAGCAATTCACTATGTGCTAAAATAGGAGGACCAGACTTTTAAAGCAAAGAAAAAATAATGTTTATCCTAACTTCTTACAAAAATTGGACTTTTCCTTGTGACAGCTCAGACAGCTGATCCAGCCAAATACATCATCCATACATTAACAGTGCAGCGAGAGGAGAGCTGGGTTAAATGGCTTTACTCATGCTGACATTGGTAGAAAAGACTTCATGTCTGCTCTGTAAGTGTCTGAAAATGTTAACTTGCTGATGGATCACTGGAAAAAAACTTCTGAAGTTTTGCCAGAGCATGAACTTTTGATGATAAAAATGACAATAACAAATATACAGAGGTCCCTACCCGGCTAATATATCCATCCGGGCCATTATGTGAAAGAATAAAGAGATCCTTGAAAAAAAAACTGACATGCTTGCTTTATAATAAAACTTGGAAGATTTTCAGTAGAGGTTTTATTTATTAAACTCACTTGCTCTGTACCAGCCACACGACTGTGATTCATTCCAATCAGGTCTGACTTTCTCAATATATTTGGAAGGAAACCACTTCCCACCACCTTCTCTGATATTTTTTCTTTGAAATACTAGATCCATTCAGGGAAAATCACATAAAATATATTAAATTACACACATGTGTGTGTTGGTTATATGTTTATCTTTTCCCCAGTGCTAGTACAAATTAAAATGAATGTAAGCAGCAGATTAATCATTAGAAGACAGCTAAATTAAAAATGAATAAATAGAGAATTTTATATCTAAACCATAAAGGTAAATATAGTTTTCAATGTGGATTACAATCGTGACTTTTATAATGTTAAAACTGAAGTTTAAGTTTATATTTTTTTTCCCTTGGTTCTCACCATTGCCCTACATGCAAAAAAAATATTTTGTAACAAACCTTTATGTCTACATGACATACTTTTTTTTTTTTTACAACCCATGATGTCATCATCAGGACTCCATGTTTTTTATGCAATGCTGAAGAGTGCCCTTTCTTTGTATTCCTCTCATGTACTTTTTGGCTATTGGGGGTAGTTATGCAAATATCAACATGCCTTGATGGGTAAGTGTCGGTCTTAAGGTGTGGGCATTCATAGCCAGAGTATTTTGCACACCAGCTGTCCTGGATAATGCCCCAATGTATTGCTGGGCCTCCATGATTGAAAAAATGAAATTTATTGAATGAATAGGATTGGCTAGGGACCATAAAATGGATGAGGAAGGGGCTATAACAGGGGTGTCAAACTCTGGCCAGAGGGCCAAATCTGGCCTGCAACCTCCTTTTTTGGGCCCCTAAAGGAATCCTAAAAACAAACTGCAGCTGGCCAGCTAATGCAATGAAATAGCGCCGCTACTACAATTCCCGGCATGACTCGCGTCTATAGACCAGTGGGCTCCCTGCCTATTCATGGCCTCACATTGGACTGTTTTATAGACACAAGTAATGCCGGGAATTGTAGTAGCGGCATCACTCGCGTCTATAGACCAGCGTGCTCTCTGCCTATGCGTGGCCCCATATTGGACTGTTTTATATACACAAGCAATGCAGAGAATTGTAGTAGCGGTGCTATTTCAATGAAGAGGGAGTTCCAGTGGTGGGCCACTCATTTAGCCCGCCTCAATTTTTTAAATAAATTTCAAGGTTGGCCCGCGACTTTGTCTAAGTTTTTATTTTTTGCCCTCTGTGTATAAGAGTTTGACACCCCTGGGCTAGATGATAGTGGACATGCTCCAGGTTTGGAAATAGGGTGGGTTTACTCTGACTTCCAAAAACCAACCAAACACAACCATGTAAGATTGAACTAAAATTCCATGAGAGAGAACAGACTTCCCTTTGTTCTTCACGAACCTTGACAACACCTACTTTCAAGGGAAGTCCTTCTCCTTTTCTTTCCTGGAACATCCTAATAGAAACTGATTAGTACTGCATATGATGCTTTTTTTGCACATTTAAACAGTTTTTCAAGACAAGCTTTCCAGGCTTCCAATGTCTTCATCAGGTCATTGCAATGACAGTTAAAAAAAAAATGACATTCTATACCAAAGCAGGGCTTTTAAGTAAAATTGTCATTAAAAAACAGTACTTGGCTAATGGACAAGACTTGCATGGACTGTGCTTGTACCATTTTTTCATAGCATGGGGAGTATCCACTTAATGGAATTTACCTGTCAGTGTGTGACAGTTCTTAGGTTTTAGTTATGCTCTGTGCAGTATGACCTGTGCTTTGGTGAAAGAATTCATCATTACATGTGTTCTATAGAATACACTCTCAGGTCATTGAAACCTCTTTTCTGTGTGTTCATATCTGATCAATCTGACAAGATACAGAAAAGTGTCTGCGTCACCACCAACTTTAAAAGGCAGGAATGTTTCTAATGTATTTTGGATTTGCTTTAACAAGAATGCTTTTCTGATGAGACATACTCTATGTAGTATGAAGTTTTGACAGCACTGTAATCTGTAATACCACCTACTAGCAGTGGCAAACTGAGCAACATTTCCTGGTATTTAAAATGTATGTGTATATATACCAAAAAACATTACTACTGTATTTTTAAACTTTTTTACATGCATAATGCTTTTACAATATATTCAATATGAAAAATAGTTATAAAAACCAAAACCATCTTACACAACAAAAAAAATAAAATAAATAAGCTTAAATCAATTTAAGGCAGAACCATACTTTGTTTGGTGCCTTTGATTTATTAAAATGTTTTTCTTAGACACCCCAAAATACCCAAATCTAGGACACTTCCAAATGTAATCTAAGTTTCTGGGAAAGGCTACTATAAGGTATGTCCTGTCCATACTGCATTGCAGAATACCTTGTGGATATGTCCTAACTCCCTAGTTTGGGATCCTCTGGGGTAGTGGTCCCCAACCTTTTGAGGCTTGCAGACTCTGGACTGTGCACGTGCGGGGAGCCGTGTGACACTTAAAGGGGAAAAACTTCCCCCCATAGTGATGTCATGATGCCAGAACCCGCCCACTCTCCCATGGCAGGTCTGAGCCTGTGATGGGAGAGTGGGTGGGTTAGGTCCAAAGACACAACCCACCATGAGCCTGCAATGTCTCCAGGAGACATGGTCGGCAACTATGGCCGGTGAGCCCCCTCCCAAGCGGGGTCCTTCTCCTGACCCTGTTGGTGGGTGCACCTGCCAGAGCCGGGGCTGTTGGTGGGTGCACCTGCCAGAGCTCATCTGTCAGATGGCCCACTAGTGGGCTGCGAATCAGGGGTTGGGGCCCCTGCTCTAGGGCATACCATAATATAATTTTTAGCTAGGTACATATTGGCAGCTGGTGCTGTCCATGCTTCAATTTGAAGATTACTTTGCTATTTTTTAATTAATTATGATAGGTCAATAGGAAGATGCATGGGTGGGTGGGTTCCTAACTATTGGAACTGGTCAAAAAGTAAATGTAAATCCTAGAATTGAGTGTTCCTGGGACACTGAAAGGATATCTAAGGGTAGACAGCTGGAGGTCCTTACTATGGCTTGTCTGATGCTTTACTTATGTAGATTACCTAAGATTTTCTTTAAAGGGAAAATGTGTCTTTTTCAGGCAGGGCATTGCCCTTAATAGGGTCACCTTCCTTTCACTCCTATCCTGCTCTGTTTGCACACCAGAGCAAACAGAAATAGCCTTTAATTTACCAAGTCACTTTGATGGATGCTTACACAGGGCTAAGGACTCTCCCCCCACCTTCTGATAAAAGCTCTGTAGCTTAGTGGCTGGCCCTCACCATTGCATAATATGAGAGGCATTTGTTCTCTCAGACATGGTGCTAGGTATTATCACTTTTCTCTAGTAGGCAAGGAAGAGGTAGGCATCTCAATAGAAGATTTAGGAGATGTTTACACTTGCCCTGCATAGGCAATGCACAGATCCAAATTTTGTTCCCTATTGCCCATATTGAACTTTATAGTTGTTAAAGAGATAATCTATTGTGGGAGCAACTAAAAAGCCACTAAAAATCAAGTGGAGAGCATAGCACTAATTATCAGCATTCCCTGTAGATTTCCTGCAGCTTATCTCATTACTAGTTCCAGTCTTGCTCCTCTTGGCAGAGGAGCAAGATGCGGCTTGGTGTTCAAACAACACGTCTCTATACCTCTGCCAAGCATGTTCCTGCTCCAAGTACATACCTCGTACCTGTGTCTCTGTGCCTCCTGTGTCCTTCTTGCCAGCCCCAGCCTCTGGGTACCAATGCCTCCGGTGCACTTTCAGCCCATGGGTCATCTAGTCACACCAGCATCTCCAAAATCCCTCTCAATTCACATGTTATCTTATAACCCTTGTGTGGCCAATGTATAAGTGACCCTCAAGTGTGCTCCCAGCAGGGGCAGATATAGGAATGTGCAAACTGTGTCTCTGCACAAAGTCCACGGATTCAGCTCAGCAAACGAGGGCAGGGGGGCCCTAAGTCAGTTCTTCACAGGGGCCCACTGTTGACTATGCCTGCCATTGATTCTCAGTCTTTGTGCCATCTAGTTACCCTGAGTATGCTCCAAGTGTCTCCAAGTGGACCAGTCCATCATTGGTAAAACTTGTTTCTTCATGCACACTCCAAGATGCATAAAAAGACAGTCTCTCTCTTAGTGTATATGATCCTCTGATTCTGACAAGTTTAAACCCACTTTCATATCATTGATATTGTTTCTAATGAATCACATAAACATTAACAGAGTAGGGAGGATGATGTGCTTGAATCATGTGTAGGGATCAGTAAACATGGAGGGAGGAAATGTTCTCTGGCCTAAAGGTAGAGCTAAATAATGTGCACACTTCCCACTGTCCAAGCCACCCTCACAGTGCTGAAATTGTATCTTCCTCCCTAAGTCCTTCTCCTAGATTTATGTACATTTGGGTTTGCTTGGTTCTTTTTACAGCCCTCCTTAGGTACCCTATGCACAAACCTGCATGTGCTTGTATTGGAAATATAGATTGTGCGAAGGAACCACAATTCAGATCTGAATGCAACACCACCATACATGTTACTATAAATACAACTGGATTAAAAAAAATCCTAAATAATGATCAGATAGTAACAAGTATTGGCATGTAGCCTTATCATTCCCAGGCCAACCTTAGTAAAATTTGCCATATTCTTCTAGGATATCCTATCTGGGGATGCAGTAATGCTTAACAACAATCTGAACAGTACTGTGCTAAACAGCTGAAACAAAAAATACAAAATACTTTTACTGATTTATAACTAGTGCGGATTCATATAAAAAAAGTTTTCATTTTAAACATTTGCAAAAACAGGTAAAACTGTGGAGAAGAAAAGCCATAGAAATCTTTTTAATGTGTCATTTCCGAGAGCTCAATGATGCATGGTTGAGTAGGTTGCAGAGCCCACCAGTGCTGAATGGCAAACAAAAGTGCCGGAGTTAGCCAACCATTTGCTTGTATTCACTAAACAAATACAAGTGAAAGCAGTTCATCCCCTTTACTTCCTCCAGCCTGTGTCACCTGGGGAGACAGGGCAAGGAGGCAATTCAGAGCATCTGTCCATTTTCAGGTCAGTACGCTGAAATGAGGTTACCATAGTCTCTAGGACCACAGACAATGAGAGCTTTTAACTCATCTAACACATTAGTAGTTTTTCAAAGAGTTATATACATCCCATCGGTTTGTAACTTTTCTTGTTCTGCAATGTGCATTGGGTTTCGTTATGAACTTTGTGGGATGTGGAAATTACAATCCAGTCAAACATCAATATCTAATTTAAATGAAGACACAACACAGCCACTGAATCTTACCATCGTCTAGTGCAGATACAACCAAAAAAATCACTGCAATTATGGGGGTCCTAAATTCCAAAAAAGCTCACAATCTGAGCCTATAAAATAGGCCAGATGTTGTTATGTTTTGTAGATCTTAGAGAGTTTCACAACATATTAATATTGGGAAGAGATCACATTACAAACATATAGACTGTACAATAAATAATCCCATGAAGGTTAAATCTGGTTCTGAACCTAATGCTACCCAATGTTCCCATCGGTCACCCTAGGGGTGGATAGCCCTATTGACTTAAAGGGAGGATCAATAGATGGTAGTGGCAGAGCTAACATTAATATTAACCTGGAAAATTGCAATTATCTTCAGCTCCCAGTGCATAGGTATGTTCTGATTATACTGATATGTGATGTGTACTGATAGTAACCTAAACATGTCATTTTTACAATATTTGTTCAGTTTGGATGACCTTAATGTGAGAGTAGTTGTCGGTAAGCTAAAAAAAACTATCAACCATTATTTTTTTACTAGTATTCTCTGCTGAATATATTCTCCCCCAATTAGCAGGGTGTGCCACAAACATGTGAAGCTTCAGAATGGCGGGAACCAATGCATGGCCATAGAGATCCTTACTGATATCTGGATGGAAAAAATTAAATGTCAACCGCTAGAGATACAGAACAGTCAATGATTTTGCCCTCCCGTAAATAAAATTAGGGGTGTATGGATTAGGAAATCACAAATATTTAATTATGTCAAGTCTGAAAGAAATACAGGAAATGCAAGAAATATCAATTACTGTATGTCTTTAGTGTCTTATAATCTTCTGCACAAATGCTGGGAGAGCAGGGGGTCTATACAGTGCTGTCCCTCTAACATAGAGAGAATGCATACAGGCACCACCTCATTTGTGTAATACTGCTCCTTTATAGATCAAATCAGCAGATCTTGGATGGATGGATCTTGGACCCAGCTGTCTTTCCTTACCACGGTTCAGAAACGTGAGGTCTTATTCTTGGCTGTACTGTCTGGCAGGCATGTATGAAGCCCTAGAAATGTTGAACAAAATTACAAATCCTCTGGCAGGTAGAGCAGTTGACATATGTGTATTGCATATGTTTATTTAGCAGTATGCCTGGAGTTTAGCTTAAGTAATTGGGAGCCGTGTCATGGCTTTTTATGTATATCATGAGGATGTCACCATGACACTGCATCAACATAAAGCTTCATGTTATATAAAGAGGAACTCCAGGGAACAGCTGAAAAAATATCAGGCAGGGAACAATTCAATTATGTTAAAGTGAATACCTTTACTGGTTTTCCATATATTTTATTAAACTCTTGCAGGCATTCACACTGTTGTTGCAACCTTTAATTACATGATTCTGAGTCATGCAACCTCCTACTCATGCTTGTAATATAGGCGGAACCAATGGACCTAAAAGCATGGAACACTCTGATGATATGTTTGCATCCTTGGATTTTTACCCAATCAAAAAATTAGAATGTAAGAAACTACAATGATACCAAGGTGCAGAAGATAAATGGTTAAATAGGTTATCTGGCAGGGAGGTTTTATTCCTTTGAATAACTTATTAAAATACTTATTTCTTAGATAAGTGTTCTAATAAATGAAGAAAATAAAATCCTTGTAAAATGAAGAGAACTTTTATCTTCTGCACAATTACAAGTCAAATTTGAAAAAAAACCCTGTTGAACCAAAGTCAGCATGGCTAAATAACATAATAATGTAGATTTCCATTGGCATAAGATCATCCACATCTTCCAATAAAAAAGGGAGGCCTATCCTTTTATTCATTTTATTACAGTTTTACAAAGTGCGGTATAACATAGACTGTGTAGAGTGGTGAAGGGGTAAACAATAAATCATCAGATTTTCATGACTGTAAAGAGTTAGCTGATATGTTTATTCACATGCTATACATAAACCTTTCAGTTTGTTCCAGAGACCTCAATACATCACGCTGCAAGCTCAAAGCATTCCAGTATTCATAACCCACCATACTTCAATTGGGCCTAATACACAAAGCAATAAATCAAGCATAGCATTTCCCAGGGTTACACAGGGTCATGTACTGTACAGATCATTGTATTATCTTTCTAATCGATACACAGGATTTGAAAATGGAAAGATAAAAGGTATATATTTCATGGGATTTTTTAACACTATTTGAAATAGAAAAATATGTTCTGGGCATATATGTTGCCTCTGACTTCATCCATGTTACAGACACAAATAAGTATTACATACAGTGCAGATCCACTTAACAGAGAACATCATTTTGTATTGGTATAGTGCATTCAGTATATTCTAAGGCAGCTTTTCTCAAACTTGTTAACACGGAGGAATCCTTGAATTATGGTTCAGGTTTTTAGGGAAGCCCTGTTATAAATACTATAACCACAGCTCACAGTACATTAGTGTGATGATTAGTAGGAAGCCAAAAAGATAATTGGTGTCAGTGGTATATGACCTGAGAGGCACACACTCCTCTAAGGGCTCACTCAGACTGGTGGCAACCATGGCGGTTCCTGGGTGGCTGGCGCACTGCCACTGAATGCTGTGATGGGTGGTTGACATGTGTTCTTCAAGCACCCCTACATGGCCAAATGCTGCCTGTAACGTCTGGCATGTGGCTATTTTTTGAAGTGGTGACCAGGGCCAGATTTGTACTTTTTTTCTCCCCTAGGCCAGCTAGCTTTTAATGTCCATCCTCAGCCAAACCCAGCCTTTGATGCTGACACACACCAGAACATGTGATGATGACCCTAATATCTTGGCAGGAAACACCCTTAGGCTGCTCATATTGGGGTCTCATAAAAGTTATTACATGAGGGGAAACAGCAAAATATGCTTATTTCCCCTTTCCCCCAAGAAAATGGCTTTATTGTTGGAGGTTAGAAACATAGACCTTTCAGGCCTATTTGAGACCAAAAACAGGATGGCAATAGTCAGAATTTGTGTGGAGTGTGTCATTCTTTTCTTATATACCTCAGTAGGGCTGAGTGGAAATTGCAGAGGACAAGACGTGCTCTTGTAGTTTGGTCTCCATTCATACAACTATCACAGTCTGTAGTGAACTTCACATACGACCCTCAGTACTATACATTGGATGGATAGAAATGAGAAAGGCATCAGAGAAAGGATTTTAGTTTTTGTGTATCGCTAGCATTAGAATATATATATATTATAATAATATATGGAGACACTACCAGTCAAATGGGTATATGGTGGCACCAGGCACATGATTATAATAAGGCACTTCCGATCAGGCAGAGGTTTATTTGAATGAATTTATTGACAGGCAGATGTCCATTCTTTAGCACTGCTTGCCAGACATATGCACATGCTTATAAACTTTCTTTTCCAATTATTAAAATTACTATTATGGACATTTAGTTAGATTATGGAATTCCTTGAGGACAGTGCTGTATATAAATGTTAGTGTTTTGTGCTATAAAAAGTAATGGCAAATTAACTGATAAAGAGAAATGTATTTGTCTGCAGGGAGGCCTATGTGGTAATTGTCAGGCGTAAGCTGAGGACCCTTTTCATCTTTTGACTTCACTGAAGAAGGATAAAAGACTATAAGCAGTGCTGATTTAAACAACATCACTGATACAAGACAAACAAGATCACAAAGCACCAACTTGGACTTTGTCACAGAGGTGATCACAGTGCTGGTGAGAGTTGGGAAGAAGTGTCCCTACAGCTTATAGGGAAGAAGATTTTAAAATATAGACTTGTGTGTGATTCCAAGAAACCCCAACTACTAAATGTACTGAAATGTATTCTTATAGCAAAGTTGACAAGTTGGTTCTGATTTATCTTGTTCTGACATAGTACAGATACGCACTCAAACAACTACACTGTTCTTTTGCAGCACTGTCTTCAGCATTTGCATAGTAAGAAGAGTGTTCTGTCTTTCTAACTGGTGATTTCCAACTGGTTATGGATCCTGTAAGGGTGTAAGAAGGGCTTAAAGGAAAAAGAAAAGCTCTCCGTTTAGCTATTGAGAGGCATTGGCAGTATCTGAATGTCTATGTTCTGTCACAAAGCAAACAGGTAAGCAAACCATATGGTGATTTAATACTCAATTTTTAGTATAGTGATGGAAGCCATTTAGGTAAGTTTTTTTTTCCAACTGTGTACCCATAACTCCTGATTTTCTGATCCTTTGTAAGCTATGTGCTATATGTAGTTGGAAATAATTTTTCATGATCGTTGCCAGTGACACCAGATTGAATGAATTCTGTACACACATTCTTTAGTTCTATGGAGAGGAGAAAGTGAAGATGAGCAGCGGGCACCCTCATGTGTCCTCCACATTGAAAAAATACTGCCGTCATCCCTGGTTGATTGTTTAGAGATCCACTACGGTGAATTGCTGTGCAGTATTGGGGGACTGCTGTACACAAGCTAGATTTTTCCCAAGACAATGATGATCATTTGTCTAGGGCAAAACTTATTTTGTGTGTCTACATAGCCTTAGGGAAAGCAGTAAGGGAAGGCAGAAAATAGGAGAGATCAGAACTGGGGCCAACTAGCACCTTGTTGTTAGAAGGCAGAAGATATGCTGAATTTGACAAATGGAGAATGAATTGAGCCAGAAATAACTTGCCTGTGAAAACTGTCTGAATCCTTTAAAACTAAAAAATGTAGCACAGTAAAGTCAGAACACCTGAAGCCAGAGGGTCAGTATTAGGGATGAGCGAGTGAGAATATTAAGTTCGATCTTGCAGCGAATCAGGCCTTTCTCGCTTACCGAAAATGTAAGCGAGAACGGCCTTCTGATTCACCGAGAGGTTAAGCTCTCGCCAAACAGGAGGATCCTCTGTGATTCCTGGGCACTAGAGGTTAATTAACCTCTAGTGCCCCGGGGATTGTACACCCTTCTCAATGAATGCAGCCACAGCTGCAGTCATTGAGAATATGCAGGACACAGGAGAACCTTCCTGACATTGTAATATAAGTATCTCTTACAAATGATACATTTGTATCTGTAACAAATGTATCATTTGTAGGAGATACTTATATTACAATGTCAGGAAGTTCTCCTTTGCCCGGCATCTTCTCAATCAGTGGTTGCCAACTGGTGGTCCGCAAGAAAATTTTGGGGGTCAGGAGAAGGACTCCACTGGCGGGACGCACTGGTCAGAGCCACGGAACACTTACCCTGAGCAGTTTCCAGGCTCAGAGAAGTTGGGGCAGGCTGTCCCTGCACACAACCCGCCCACTCTCCCATTGCAGGCTCAGATCTGTGATGGGGTAGTGGGTGGGGTTATGTCATAATGATGTCACTCTGGGGGAGGTTTCTCCCCCTTTGAGTGACACTCGGCTCCCCGTGCATGTGCGGTCAGGAGCCGGTGATTTTAGTGGTCTGCGGACCTGAAAAGGTTGGCGAACGCTGTTCTTAATGTTTGCAGCTGTGGCTGCATTCATTGAGAAAAGTGTGCGATCCCCGAGGCACTAGAGGTTAATTAACCTCTAGTGCCCTGGGGATCGCAAACAGGGGGATTCCCAGGGCTAAATGAAGCTCTGGGAATCCTCTTGTTTTAAATTCCTCTTCCCATGGTTTCGCAAAATGGGTTTGCCAAAATTCCTAGTATCACCAATCTAGAACTGCGGAAAGGAGGGAAAGCTTGGTGAATATTCCTAAAATTAAAGCTACATAGGCTGTGCAACATGTTTGATCAATAGGTATAAATTGTCACCTAGTCCTTCCAAAAAGGCCACGTATGGAGGCTATTGTCAAATGTCTGTGGGTACCTACAAGGCTTTGCCAGTTTTCTCCATAGTATTTTGTTGTCCGATATATTGTAGCTTGTTGCGACTGCAGAAAAAGTAAAAATTCCCAGTGATTTCTATTTCTATTTGCAGATCTTCAGGCCTCTAGAAGTTGCACGTAAGAGCCACCATGTGGATGTTTGTTCACTGATGACAAACATTGTGTGTAAAACAAGCAAGCTGAGATTTTGCACAAACAAGCAAGCTGTGAAGAGGAAGGGTGAGGAGGGCAGAGTGCACTGTGTGTGGTGCATGGCTCTCTTCCTAAATCACAGGACTCTGTGACATATGTTGGCTAAGGTGTAAAACAGCAGTGTTGTCACTTGCATTTGCTTAGTAAAAAGAGACTTCTGCAGTTATCTTAACACAATTGAGTTTTTCCTAAATCTACAACTGCTGAGATTTCCAGGTCAGGATACATTAGGTCTTTGGGTGGTCTGTTCATTTTCTAGACGGCAATGACAACTCAAAGCACTTTTTTGATTTTTACATGTTAGCGCCAAAGTTGGAAGCAAAATTTTCTTAACAAGGTGGCAGGTAACACTGGTAACAGTGAGTGGAAATGCCAATTACTGTGTCTTCACCTTCCAGGAAAGAGATTTATTACAGCGTTCAGTTTGGAAATAGCTACAAAGGGTGAGGATGGGACAATCAGGGTGCCATGAGATTTACCATTTCCTTTTGCCTTATAGGTTGTGCATGCATGTGTTCTGTTTAGAATAAGGCTAGTCAAGGAGATATTACATCAAGGATATTGGGTAGCATGATATTTGTACGTCTTTGAACAGAGTAGTAAATACTAGAAGCTAATGTGTGATAGGGTGAGCAAATAGAAAAGCTGCAAGGGCTGTATATAATTCTTTTCTTCTCCATGTAAATACCTTGTAACACAATATATTTACCACTAAAGTCATGGGTGACGTTTTAAAACACTCTGCAACTGCATTGCCCCTGCAATGGCACCACATACAATTGGTTACACCTAAACTTTGTAATATTTAATATTGACAGGGGTTCAGCCCCTGGACAGGCTAGGATGCCATGTCCAGGGGCTGAACCAATTAGCTACGGGCTTTCAATCCTGAAACAGAGACCTATGAAAAAGCATTTCACTTGCCATCAACCCACAAAAAAATTAAAATATATATTTTGTAAAGAAGTGATCTTTGATCCCTAATTCTGAACAAATGACACATTGCTATATAAGTGTGTATCAAAATATCATACAACTTTTATTTACAAAGAATAATTTTGACAACTCGTATACATCTTATTAAAAGCAAAACGTTTTTACAGAAATAGTGCATTCAGTGCCTTCAAACATAAAAATAGTAGTGCTATTTATATCCGTACGTTCATATAAAGCACCTTGTTCTAGCTTTGCACTTGCTATACATTCATTTTTAGATCACAAATCATTCGGAATGCCAGACCACCAATAGCTTTGTACCACTCTATGAAATCAATATTTTTTTTCTGGTGAAAGCTAAATAAAAAAGTCACAAGTTTTTTTTTTTAATTTTATCAAATTGAACATCTAATGTACTAAAACTTAGCTTATCCCTAGTTACTAATTTACATTATGGCGTGGGTTGCAATGGGGGCATACTGGTGAAATGTTGGGGATGTATTTGTGTACACCACAGATAAATATATCCCTTGGGCTACATACACATGTCAGATGATCCTCGTCCAATAATCGCCTCAGGACTAATATCGGACGAGAATCTGACGTGTCCTGGCGGATCCACGAACGATTGGAATGAAAGTGAAGGGGAGAGAGCGCAGCAGGTTGCCACTCCATTGTTCTCCCCCTTCCCTCTCCATAAAGCAGAACGAAACTGTATGTACAGCCCTTGTTCATGCATCGTTCAGTCTTTTGTCATTGAAAAGGACAATTATTGCACATGTGTATATAGCCTTAGTCCCTGCAATCATGTTGGAGCCCCTAGTTTCTTCTTCCCAAAAATGGACACTTGGCTCCTTTTACTGCCTGAAACTGCAATCATCACTGAGAACTCATTACACAGGAAAATGCAATGGTGGGTTGCGTATACAATACTTGTATGCCTATAAAATATATTGCAAAGGAAAACACAATAGTAGGCTGGTCATAAAATATTACGCAGGAAAGTGGGTTGCCTATACTTTATGGACAATAAGAAAGAACAGTTCTTACAGCGCACTTTACATAGCATTATGGCTTCAAGACTATTTTTAAGATTCACTGGTTTTATATTGTGCCTAATATATTTTTTATTGAGAACCTGGTAGTATTTATCTCCATTTCTGGATGAAATAGGGTACACTAATTAGGTTATATATCATTAAAGGTTGGTTGAGTCATCTACTGTCCTTGTAATCTTA
The DNA here is from genome assembly GCF_032062135.1 of Pyxicephalus adspersus. Lineage (NCBI taxonomy): Eukaryota > Metazoa > Chordata > Amphibia > Anura > Pyxicephalidae > Pyxicephalus > Pyxicephalus adspersus. The sequence continues at coordinate 129,573,926 of NC_092861.1, forward strand.
TAGAGGCAACATGTCTGCTCTCCAATTTTCTCATCTAAGCACCCATTATGATGGGACCACATCCTGTATTTTTGTATGCCTTTTATATTAAAATGAGGGCAGGCAGTGAGACTCTTCATGCTGTAGCAGAGGGGTAACACGTTAACAGGTTGGCACATTATTTAGCCAGTCAGCATTCAAACTAAAGCAAAAGTAACAGATTTAAGTGAACTAAAGGGTTTGCAAGTTAATGGATGTTATGGTAAATCTTTTGGTATGACTTTGTCCTAAAGCTTTAGAGAAAAATCTTTAATCTGCAATATCAAATGACTTTTTTTTGCTGGTTTGTCATTTTTTAAACATATATACACAAATGAAAACGTGTTCTGCATTACTTCAGTTCTATTATTCCAAGTTTAAATATCTAACCCACTTAAGTGTTTTAAAGTAACAATGGACTCATAGCTCAATCTTACTGTGAGTTTTCCCCCTATAATTTCTACAATAATGTTTTCTTCTACTAGAGAGTTTTTATTTTTTCTGTCCTTTTTTTATGTAGGCCACCCTGGTTCTGACATTTAATTACATGTTATTGTGTCTTTGGTGGTTAACATAATATAGTCCTGAAAAAGAAAGTCTTTTGTGGTTTGGGAGACTTAGGAAAACAAACTTTTGTTAAAGCCTCTATTATTACAAAGTTCTTTATTCTTACAAAACCTTAATCCAACAATGTACAGTTATAAAAGTACATGTCATATCGAATGCATAACAACACAGTGCTCCAACACTTTGGGCCTTTCACCCAATGTTCCTGAGAATGTTTTGTTTTACAACCTTTTTGTCTTCAGTTGCATTTTACATGGGTTGGGAGTGTTATACAGGAAGAGAAACATGTAGTAAGGTACATCCCGAAAATACTTTCAGCTGGGGTTTTGGACTGGACAAAGTAATGATTAGCTTAATAGCAAGGCACCACAACAGGTAATACTTCTCCAAGCTCTCACAACACATCCAAAAAAAGAGTATTGGGGTACATGTTATACTCCATCATCTTCCAGAAGATTAGTGCTTAGTGCCAGGGAGGCCAATCAACAGGTTTAAATGTTGTCACATGGGAAGAGAAGCATGCGTAGTTAAAGCTTGCACAAACTGTTTCAGTTTTTGCATTGGGCCAGGCAGCATGAAAAAGGTAAGACTCTGTGGATGTTCTTGCTAGGTTCTGCTTTGCCTATTCCAACATTTTGGTTTTCCTTTAAACACATTTCGTCACAAGGAAGTTCCAGGTTGAGTTGCCACCTTCAAAGGAGTTCAGGGAAGAATTGAATAGGAATCGGGAGTAGCCCTTTGCATAAAATGGCATACAGTGTGAATTGCAGTTGTAATTATATTGAATTTTCTTTGTTCTACAAAATGGCAAGCAGCTGGTTCTATTTTCTACAGTAAGAAAAGAATTTTCAAGAAAATATTATTTTTTATATAGGAATTTACAAAATATTTTATTATGTAAAATGTATAAATAAATATTGTCAGTGTATATTTATAATATATGTACACAGTGATGGCAATACATGCTATTATTATATACAGCATGTGCTTCTGGTTTTAGAATGCAAAGCACAATGGATGTGCTGGACAGCTCCTTAGTGAGTGCTCAGCTTTGCTTGTACTCAAATGTGTGGTCACTCTGGTCCAATGAATTGGCTAGGTGCATAAAGGTGCATGACACCCACATAAACACTTAGTTTATCTGTAAAAAGTCTGGCTTGCTGAAAGAAAGGGGAATACAGGGAAGAAGACCTAATCTCTCCCTAGTAGCTGTGTATTCTACTATTTGCAGTTTTCCTACTTGCCCCATTATTGTAGCTGAATGGGTGAAAAAAACAGCAATCAGACCAAAAGAGAGCAAATCAACAAAGTTCATGGTTTAGGTCTTCATAGACTTTAGGAAGAGACTGTTACAAGCTCCAGAATGTGAATAGGTACTGTACAGAAAAAAAAATCCAAATCAGTAACTGTAGTACACATTAATTTAAAACAGATGAACTATAATTACACAATGAAAATGTTTGATGTTTTATATGCTTTAAATATTCAAAATAATATTTATTTGTTGAAATATGCACAACGTGTTCAGGGTTTATTAAATAGATGCAGCATTAAAACAAACTTGTATTTTACAGTATAGAAACTGCTTAGAAGCACTAATAGATATTTGGCTCTGCTACTCCTCTTTGTACAATATAGTTTCATATTAAAATAGTAAAGTTTCAAGCTGAAATGTAATAGTTTTTTTCTATAAGGCACTTAGTTTCACTTTGGATACCATGCAGTAATAGCTTTAAGAAACATAAAATGTACCCGACTGCCTTGTCCCTCTTTTTGGGGCAGCAAATTTCTGACTTGGCAGCTGCTGGGTTCTGATTGGAAAAAGTTAGGTATAACAAACTAATTTTAAGAATTCTAGAATGTTGTACATCCTAAAGAAGGAGTGTGGTATAAACCTTTCCTGATGACCTCTGTTGTACTTTAATAGTAAAGACTTGGTCCCTGTACAGGGAAAAGTCAGTTTCAGCATTGTAAGGGAATTTAGGAGGGATGTCCACTCAGAAGTGGTATCATGTTTAAACAGAGTCTGGTCCTTTCAATTGAACATAAAAACCAATCAAATTAAAAGTTGATTCCACAAGGTCTGTGTGAGGCATAAATTAAGTGGTGGGCCTGTCTGATTGTCATCTGGAATGTCTACATTATTCTGTCTTAGCAGCTCCACAGCAACACAAAGGTTCTGTCAGCATACCACCACTTCACAACAGAAGGCTAAGTGTCAGCCAACAAACCAAATGATTTTTTTAGCTATATTTTTAAGCTAGGCCACGGCATGGCCTAGAGCAATGTTTCTCAACCAGGGTTCCTCCAGAGGTTGCTAAGGGTTCCTTAATCAATTACCAATTTATGCTTCTCAGATCACTTGCCACTGACACCAATAATCTTTTTGGCTCTCTGTAAGGGAAAAATTCCAATGGCAAGCAAAGCTAGCGTACTGTGAGCTGTGGATAAATCAACTATGGTATAGGTTCCTTAGAACCTGAACATTTTTTTAAGGGTTCCCCCATGTTAAAAAGGATGAAAACTGGCCTACATAAGGAGTGGATTCCATGGACAGCCCAAGATCCATAGATTATAACCCACCTGGATCAGTCCACAGTGCTGCACTTTGATTAAGTCTTTGCTTGTGGCTACCCCAACAACTAGGAGTCTCGAAAAATTTAGATTACTGTACAATATATTTACAACTAAAACAACAGCTCTGTGCACATTTATCTTTTAACAGAACCCATTAGCTTTTGTACACCACTGGTCATCGGATAGAATGTGACAATGAAATAGATCTATAGTTAAATGCATCTAAACAGCAATTTGTAAGCTTTGATAGTGCATCAAATACCAAAAATAACATATATACAAAAGTTATTATGTACATAGGTTAATTTGCATACAAGTACTACAGTGCAAATAAATATTAGAACTTTAAATGTCCCAAAAGAAAAGCTGCAGCAGTTCTTCCTTGACAAAGGATTTGTAACTTTTCAAAAATCATGGGATAACAACATTTCAATAAAATTCAACAGTGTTTTATAAAGATTTGGTTGTTACGCTACCATTTAACTAGTATAATTTTTGAGGTTTAAAGTTAGGTAGCGAGACTAATATCTAGTTCAGACTGGTGGATTATTGGAAGAACTGAGCAATACATGACCTAAATGATCAATGTCCAGCAAGTATGTTACTTGCAGCCTGTCCCCATAATTCTCTATCCAAAAATTAAAGCTATTCTTGCTGCAGGTACGGACTGTTGCTATCCAGAGCAGCTTCTAAAAGCTTTCCTTTATGCAGTCTGGTGCTACCTCCTTCCCCACATTCTTACTGGGCCATCACTATCATAGGCTCCCTCAATGACCAAGAGAAATTTTCAGGAGGTAGGAAGGGGCAGGAAACCTTTGGGTGTCAAAAAGGCCTGGCATTCATGAAGGGTGCATGAACTTCAAAACTATAGTAGTAGTTTTGCTTTGTTTTTAGCAACAGAATCTTTACAAGTTAGATTTTCATTTTGCATAGTGTTTTTTCTATTAGACAAATTTCTTCTGTTTATGCTATGGCAGATACTACCAACGCTGGAGTACTTTTTTGCAACAATATCAAGAACTCTATAACTTAATACTGAGTCTTCCAGACTCTAAATGCACTTGATGATAAAATTGACCATGGCACACAGATACAATATATGTCTAGTTTTAGTAAACTCATTTTCATTATATAAATAGGAGGTAGACCATCAGATTTTAACCCAACCTTATCATTGGAAACCTTCTCACTGTAAATAAGCTCTCACTGTTAAATACACTTTCCAAGTTGTTTAACATAGTTACATAGTTAGGTTGAAAAAAAAAGACACACATTCAAGAAAAATGGATGAACATCAGGAATAGACAGTCAAATTTCTACAGTTTCCCCACATCTATGCTAACACTTCCACTTTGCCTCTTGACAGGAAATGATACTAACAATGCAATGATACTAACTTTGCTGCGCTTGACCTGTATGGGTCTAATCTCATTCTCCTGCTGTTTACAATACAGTAACCTGCTTTTATGCAAACAATTTAAAGGTAATTATACATTTTTGTCAATGTATTTTATCGTCACAGTAATTAGTAACAGAGCACCTCATTTTACTGCTGGATATCTATACACATCATTTTTACAGTATGGCCAAATTCCTTCCATATACAAAACTGCAGACAACACTAGCTCCAGCATGTTTCTAAATCACATTGTTTGCTGGCATTCAGAAACTTGGTTATACCCAGAGGTAAGATAAAGTGTTGTAGCATTAGCCATTATACTACTATGCCTAAGACTGAAAGTGTTTGCAATAGAACATAGGTAATAGGGGTAGTATGGTTCAAATGTGGGAGAACTGCTACATGGTACTATCCACACAGCAGACCTGAAATGCCATGGAGAACATGTACTATGTGCATTACAAGGGCTGCTTTTGGGATCCAATGTCAGGGAGCTCCACAGGAGGAAGATTTCTAGCAGCAGTTTTCTTATGCATCAAGTTCAAAATTTGGCTCATCATACAACACAACGCGGTCTGATCTGGGGTGGCGCGAATACTTTAGCCGTAGAAAGTCACCCATCTCGTCAAGTGCATCCAGGACCTGTAGATTACACATATATTAAGGTCATATGAAAAGAAAACTAAAATTCATGAAGTGTCCTAGGAATAATATGCAGAATGCTAGAGACCAGAGAGATTACAGCAGTGCCAAGACCTGGTGTCTGCCACTGTGCAAACCTGGTTTGCCGGGATCTAATATCTCAGTGATTCTAGGGATGTCTGGTGAAGTTAGCAATAAAGGTGTTTATGTAATCACAAGTGGGTAACTTTAATGAAGCCAGACAGCGGGTGTCTTAGTTTAAAACCTACACAAAAATAACTAAAAAGTTAAACTAATTAAATCTTTGCTTCAAAACAATCAATCATTCATTCTTGTTGTTTGCTAATGAAGTTTGGCCCATACCACCCAGTCAACATTCATCATCAACCAAGCTGGTTCAAGATAAATAATGTAATAATTGGTTTCTACACATCCATTGGTTCGGCTACACATCCATTGCACCACTTTTGTTTGTAGAAGCACAAAAGAGAAGTACAATTATTTATTCAGGTAGTGCAGTCTAAAAGCATTTATGTCAATATTCTTAGTAAAAACAATATTGTTTAGGTTATTAGTACGTATAAAAAAGTGTCCTTATCAAGTAAGATATAATCTCTTGCTAATTCAAACAAGCTTGTAGGCTTTTATTGTACTCCAAAAGCTCACAGCTCATTAAAGTATATTATGAACACAGTTGTTGACATCTAGAACAAGAGTTTTCTGATTTCACAGGCAGCAAGATTCTTTTCATCTGTCCATTTTAGACCAAGGAAAAGTATAGCCTTAGAAGACACGCAGACCTGACATGGGGACAGAGGAATGCTGCATGATCTGTTAACTTAAACTCAGCAAACCGAATGCTAAAAATATAAAAGGTAAAGTGCAGAGGCTTTTTTTCCATGCACTGGAGCAATTATGAAACATAATAACTTTTGAGAGAATCAAAGTTACGATAAGGATGGGAATGGTTTGTTTCTTCTTGAGATGCCTGTTTTGCTACGTCTCCCCATTTGCATGTTATTTTATCTTCACAGTGTTCCAGGATAGATAAGGTATAAAGGCTAAAGGAATAAACATTAATGTTTGTATTTGCAAACTGATAAATATTGTGTCACCTCTGATGTGGTATCATAATCAATATAGTCTAAATGCAGAAATCATAAGGATACTAAAAATACTTTTGACATTTCTCTATTTTTATATCCATTTATTATTACAAAGAATTTAAGACTATTACTACTATTTACTACTTTATTTCTAGAATGTACTGGACTGCCCCAGGTTAGTAAATAAACCTAATTTACTTACCGTGTCTAACATTTCCTTTGTATGCGCTGCTGAAATACAAAACCTTGCTCTTGCTTCAGTGATAGGAGTGGCTGGAAACCCGACTACAACAACTCCTATCTTCTTCTCCAGCATGCTCCTTGAAAATGCCCTATAAACAGATGAGAAAAACAATTCTTCTTATAAAGAAATACAAACAGATTATAAAAGTCTTAACTACTAGGAATCTGGACACAAAAGTAATATACCAATCTCTGCAAGGGATAATTTGCCTTGCTTTGTGCATGTGAGAGGGTATTTTTTTGCAAAGTGAATTTTAGTAATTTTGCTAAACTAATTGAATTGTCCCTTGCAGAAAATTCACTTTTGAAAAAAGAAAACAAAAAGAAAAACTGAAAATCTGAAGAACCAACCATATTTTACCCATTTAAAAGAAGGGGAATCAGTCTGGAATTATCATTTGTGTGTATGTGTATATATATATATATATATATATATATATATATATATACATACACACACACACTGTATTATACAAAAAACTATACAATACATAATACATTAACAGCCATGATGGAATTCCATATCATTGGTGTTTAAATCTTATATCAGTCAAAATACCACTATGTGTATACCTATAGAAATACTTCTGCAAAAATCATATTTAATACAAAAATGAGTGACATTGTACTTGTATAGACAGGTTAGATCCGTACCACTTGAAAAATCTTTTCAGCTTGTGGTAGATGCTAAAACCTTGCTATGTGTAATTAATGGAGGAACATGCATGGTTAGGATGGCTCAGATTAGTTTTCCCGATGTCAACGAGATCTCTACAGACTTAATCATACTTAGTAAGATTACAAAGGGATTACTGGAAACTCATATTGGATAGCCTTCCATCTGTTACCATCCTTAATATCTATCATCAGGGGCGGACATGGCGCCTTTGTAGAATGTGGCATTACACAAGAAACCCAAAGAACAAAGGGTTCATCTGGGTTGCTATTAGGCTAACATATTAGAATAATTTGTAAAAGAGTTCTGACTGAACTGGTTTGTTTCTACTATAGAGGTAGGGTATACTGTACCTGTAATACTAAAAGGGTTTAAAAGTGCAACAGTCAGTTTTCTATTTGGGGAAATCTTGTCTGATCTTTATGAAGGATGTTTTATTGAAATATGAAAGTAAAGCTCTTTTCATATCTGAAGCAATATCAGAATGCATTTTTTCAAAGTGCAGATTTGACTATAGTTTTCATATATATTAGCCTGTTTGAAGGTTTGTTTCTATGTGTTTGACCCCCTTTTCTTAATATACTTATTATACTTTGTCTTATGATACTATTTCATACTATACTTAATATACTTTGTGATGTGAGTTTGATGCTGTTCTAAATGGATTTGGTTTGGATTGTAGGTATCATGTACAACGAGCACAGCAGGGTGCCGCTGTCGTTCTCCCCCTCCCCTCTCCATAGAGCAGAACAGTGCTGTATGTAAAGCACTCGTTCATGCATTGTGCAGTCGTTGGAAAGGATTGTGAACGATCCTTTCAAACATCAAATATTGCAAGTGTGTACATAGCCTAAGTATGTAAAGATGCTACTACCTACAACTGCTGGTAACTTAGTAAATGTCTGACAGGTTTACAATATGAGCATATTAGCCCTCCTAATTTCATCTTTAAAAACTAATCCAACTGTAAACAATTGTAAGCCTTTAAACTAAAAGTCAATCTACCCAAAAAGTTACATTTCAATTATAATGGAAGCATGGCTTCTTAAACGTTTCCCAAAAAAAAAAATCTCCCTTCTATAAATAATGGTTTATATTCTATATGTTTTGAGTATGCAAACCTATTTTTATGTGCTTAGCCCTATTTGCACCATTCAAAATAAAAAATAAACAATTCAGCAGGAAGAATGGCACCTAGGAACTCAAGTACAGGCATCTCACACAGAGCCACTATAGGAGAGATGTAACAAGCTGCCAGGTGGTTTAAATATCCAGTATTCAGATCATATTTAGATATGTCACTCCCATTTTTCACAAGTCTAACCCCTCTTGGGACCTATTTGCATTCAATTTTACGGAACTAAATATAAGTTTCAGGTATTTTTTTACAGGAAAAACAGTTTTTAGTTACACGTACCCAACTTTGCCTGGCATGTACAAAAGCAGTGGAACAACTGGGGAATCTTCATTGCCATAAGTTATAAACCCCAAGTCCCGTAACCTCTGGCGAAAGTATTGAGTGTTCTCTGCAAGCTGACGTACTCTTTCCAAGCCTATTAAAAAAATGAATACATTATTCTGTTCACCAGTCTGAAAAGAATATATGAATACATAACGCCAAGAAAGAGAAAGAAACATCACAGCAATACCCTGTGTGTCACCAAAACCGAATGGAAAGGGTAGTTTTACAGGCAGTTATAAGAATCTAACTGCTCCAACCTTGAGTCAAAATTCCATTGTAACTAGATTTTTTTACTTTGTGGACAAGTGTCACTACCAAAACAAGTGCCCCATCCTACTTACCCCTGTCCCATGGCCTGCCATAATCTGGATGTGGACATGCAACCACTTTTGAAGCAATATATCAAAATATAGTTCTATAGAACTATCTTAATGTATATTCTATTTGCATTTTAGCAAGTTATGGTTGTGGAATCAAGATATGTTTGTAGGACAGGGTATGATGAGGTCAAAGAAGATAATTTTTTTTAAATGGCACTTATTCTTTAAAAATTGTCAGCTTTAATCAATATTTAACCTAACATCATAAAAAAGGAATGCTGCCATTGCTGTATGTAAAATGTTAGCTGTATAGATCAATTTGTCTTTTTAGCTCTTTTCTGGTTGGTGACTTAAAAGTTCAAACATTAGCATGATGGTCATAAAAAGGCAGGGAGTGCACTGGCAGTTCACAAAATTCTGGTATTACAGGTGCACTTTAAACCTACTTAGATATGTTATAGTAACTTAGGTAAGGGATTTATAACCTCTCCATGAAAGGTTCAGAAGATGCTCATCAACTGCATTTATTCAGTGATTGGACAACTCCACACGGATTCATATTGGAAAATCTTTGTTACATTTTATAGGTAATTTATATGTCTTTTTGTCTTGCTTTGCTCAGGAAACTATCATACCAGTAAATGAATAATGCTAACAAACATACAGCTTCCTCTGAAGTATTAAAAGGTGAAATCCCTGTCCCTGGTATTTACCAAAATAGATTACATCTAATATCAAGCCCTATTAATATACTTGTTTCTTTGAAGGGAACTCACCACAAACCTTTCATCACGAGGTCACAGGGCCCCCGTGTCAATCAAAGTGAATAATAATGTGGTTTTACATGGATATGGAGTAAAAGCCAGAAATGATACTAAAGCACACAAATGTAACGTGATATAAGTAAAAAGCAATCAGAATATAGGTCAAATAGTTTGCTCATTAAACTAATGGACATAACTGTTCAGTTGCTGCTGCCTTTTTTTTAAATAAAAAAACTAAACTTGGAAAGAAATAAAGTGGAACCCTTATATATTTTATTAAGACAAAAAAAAACACATTAATAAACAACACAAATATGATTACCAGGATTCTGACTTTTTCCATAATCTCCCACACATCACAAAAAAAAAAAAAAAGACGGTGGGAATACAAGCACTGTATTGGCAGTACAGATGAGAAGGCCAGCAATGTGAACCATTCAGGTTGGATTCCATAGTATTGTTTTGTCACTACAACACATGCCACAAGCTAGGGGTTTAGACCACTTAGGGTGCTGGAGGTGGGGACAAAGGAAGAATAGCGGCTTTTAATATTGGTATACCGTTATTACAGTGTAGTAGTGTTTGTACATCCCAGAAATGACAGCACAACAGTTTAAAATTTAGCAAGTGAACCATTTAATGTATTTATAGCTCTATTTAATTTAGAAAATGAATAGGTGGCATTCATAATGCATATCAAATGCAGGTCAGCAGGTCCTTAGCATTTACCAATTGAACACACCAACTGAAGTCTAAGTTGTGGTGCATTGGAATGTAAAAGCTGTGTTTCCAAAAGCTGCCTGCAAATCAAGATCACAAGATTATTTTACTATGTGCTCAGACTGAGGATATTTAAAAATGGTACCCTGAGCTGCATGATTGGCTTAGTGGCTAGCAGGGTTTTGCAAAGGGGCATTGGGAACCTTTGTCTACCTAAAGGCTTGTGTACACAGGTATAGCTGTTAAACACAGGTTTTTACATTCCATGGTAGTGCAACTTAAATCTGTGTGTTTAATCAAAAAAGGCAGCCTTTACAGTGTTTGGTCCTAAGCTCGAGTCCCAGAGTAGTCACTATAGGTAACTCCCGCTACACTAGTGGCCTCTCCAAATTACCCTTGACATGTGTGCACACAGCGCAGCAAGTGTTTCTGACATTCAGAATAATAAAAAAATAATATGAAAATAAATTTAAAAGAATGCCATGCCAAAGGAAGGTAATCTTATATGTACCAACCACAGGTCTCATTCTCTCTTAACCACTCTCTAATGAAGGTAAAAATGCACAGAAATTAGATTATTATGATACCTGGTGTTGTTCCTAAATAAATACGCCAAATAGCCTCAAAAAAATAAAATACACAAGCAAAACGGTGACAGTCATATCACAAATGGAAATAGTAAAAGTGATAGTTGTAGTTTATGGTTTGTGCAGCTAAACTAGTGTTTATCTTCTCTTTCTATGACCTATGAGGAGCTGTAAAACACCTCTGCACTGTAAATATAAATAAAGCACTCTACAAAATAACTGAGCCTAAATGGATCATAGTGCTCCTGCTTCATTGTGAGTGCTCCTGAGATGGAATTACAGTAAGCTAATCACCATCATGGCAGGTTTAGATACTTACAGTAGTGAAATGTTATATTATTTTTCAGCTTTTTCACATAAGGTTGTGGTACTTATAGTAGATGTTGTTTAAACATCATCTATTTATTTTTAAGCGTTAAGGGTAGTCAATTTGTACAGCAACATTCACCAAAGTTAGGAAAGGCTGCGGTCAGCTCCAGACCTTGGGAAATTTAGCTCCATAGGAATAAATGGAATCTTCTTTTTTAAAAGGTAATGTTCCAATACAATAACTGGAGAATAGAACACAGCAATAGTACACGCTTGACAGATAATGAGAAGGACTGGGAATGTGGATTCACTAAAAAGGCAGCAATCTGTAGGTCTGACTGTATAGATGGGAACCCCTGCCTATTTGGAGCACAAATTGTTGCTTTTGTGTTAGTGCGTGCAGTGTGTTGTAATCTTTATGGATCACAGATCCGATAGGTGAAAATCAACAATAGCTTTGTGTAGACCCCTTGCTGAGGGTATTGGAGAGAGACAGAAAGCAGTTCCTTCTCCAGGATGTTCCAGCCCATTGGAGTCTCTAAAAAGACACCCATTCTATATTATATATATTAGACATCCAGTGCTCTTCAGGACATTTACTCTATTCATGTGCGTAGGAGCAGAACCCTTTCCTGCAATAACAAGGCCATGCTTCCTGAATCTCAGGAACAGGCAGCTATCCCGAACCAGATGACCCTGTCACATGCCAACATCTCAGAAAGTTCTGCAAAATCCACAACAATAAATAAATTACTTAAAGGCATACAGTTTTGCAGCTATAATAAAATGGTAAAATGTAACACAATACTAAATCCTCAGCCATAAATGTTGTGAATATTATTCCCCCTACTATAACTAAAACCACCATTATAAAAAAGCTGTGTGTTTACAGAACACTGTGGTAGATGAAGAGGCTGTCCAGTGACATGTTTGATGGAGGATGTGTGAGTACATTTTGCATTTTTGCAGCAAGCATATAAGTTTGACTGGTGCACGCAAAGCAAGCATTGTCACCTTTTATCACAAGGGCAGGGGCCCAAAATTGTAATGATATTTTTCACACTCATTGCAGCCGAACAAAGAATGAGAAAGGCAAACACAATATAATAATAATGGTTTAGATTGGTGTTTCTCTGCCTTTTTTAACATGGGAGAACCCTTAAAAAACGTTCAGGTCCTCAGGGAACCTCTGCTATAATTACTATTTCCACAACTCACAGTACATTAGTGTGGTACCCCTTTTAGAGCATTAAAAAAGAGGAAACCCAGCATCTGGTGATGTCCATGAGTTCAACACTACATGCTGTCATTGCCAGCAAAGGGTTTTCAACCAAGTATTAGAAATTAACATTTTATTTTCAGCTTTTTAATTTGTCCAATTACTTTTGAGCCCCTGAAATGAAGTGATTATGTTAAAAAAATGATTATGTTAAAAAAAAGTCTTTAGTTCCTCACATTTTTATGCAATCTTTTTGTTCAACCCACTGAATTAAAGCTGAAAGTCTGCAGTTTAACTGCATCTGAGTTGTTTCATTTAAAATTAATTTGGTAATGTACAGAACCAAAATTAGAAAAAAATTCTCTGTCCGAATATTTATGGACCTAACTGTATTGTATATATCGTACATAGGTTGCACTTTCTTGCCTAGAATTACCAGATTCAGCTTTAAGGAATTGAAATCTTTAGAGTGCCTAATTCACCAGGGGAGTATTTAATAAACTCAATCAAACTGGAGTTGCGCTTTCAATATCCAAGGGTGAATTATTTAACAATGTTCTGCTAACATCCCTGTACAATATATTAAAGATACACCCCAGTAAAACATAAAATTGTTATTTAAATGCACACTCTACTTGCTGCCCTGTATTAATTTTTATCTTGGCAATCATCCTAAACACTCCCAGTATTTCCAGGGTCCTTACTGACTGGGCAGCTCTGAATCTGAGAATGCAAAGAAGTGGACTGAGGGTTTTCTAGTACACAGTATTTCTTTCCCTAACTTAAAATAAAACCACAAGAAGTTGCATATTTACCTGCTGGGAAGCTTCCTGGAAACCAAAGTCTTTTGGTTCTAGGGAGTATGGTTGCTAAGCAGAAACTTTTTTGAAAAGATTTTGCACATTCATACAGAAGTATTGTCAAAGCTCTAGTAATTATGACAAAAAGTAGGGATAGATTTAAAGTAAGAAGAAAATACATTTTGATTTCATTTGCTACCTAGAGATATTCCTTTAGGTCAGATTCCATCTTTTGGACGTTAAGACGTCAAGTCTTTATTGATAGCATCAGAGATAGGGTAGTGCTAGTGTATTGGTATTGGTGTAAAGGTTGTTTTTATTTTAAAAACTAAAATCAGGCTTCAAATAAGGACATTCCGCATTAAATGGACAAAATATAGTGTTTTTAAATGTTAGCAGATTTCTTCAGAATTGGCTTGGATGTTTCCAAAAGCACAATATATACTGGACTGATATAACATCATCTGATTACTTTCAGAGGTCAAGTAGCAAACTGATCTACACTTTATAAACTATTTTTTTTGTTTAGGTTTTCATAGGTTGAACTTTTTCAACCCAAATATCTCGAAACATGCATATTATATAAATATCACACTGTGCATAAAAACTTTTTGTTCATTGGTTTTCTAGTCCTTCACTCCAATATTATTCCAATATTTTGCCTAGTTTTTTCAGCCTTCATTCTAAGCTTTTGTGTTTAGTTTAGTGTAATCAGTTAATTTTGCAAACAAGTCGATGGGACACAACCACAAGATATGATTTTCACCATGTAAAATAAAGCATCTGTACAGTAACAGATGAAAAATACAACACAAAATCAATTAAACCAGTTTCTTTACTACAACTCTCTCCAGGATTTGATACCAGAGGAAGACTGTGGTATTTTAAAGGGATATTTTTGGCAACCTCTACCTCTACAGAAATCCACCCTTGCACTTACAGATTTTAAAAAAAAAAAAAACAACAAAATAACTCTAGAAATGCTTTTCCATAGACTTGGGGTTTCCGCAATGAGAATTCAAACAGATGTGGAACATTGTCTGCAGCGGTTTCCAAACATATCCGTGTGTCAACCATTTTAAACATATTAAATTATGTTTGCCAAGAAATAAAACATTTGCGCAGAAAAACACAGATTTATGGATAATTTATGTTCAGTCATGGTGGTGTGTTATAATGTTGGAAAGCAAGGCATTTAACAATCTGTTGCATGAGGAAAAAGCTATGGCTGAAAGAGTTGGGCTAGATCGACATCTGAGCTCTTGATGGGCCATTCCATCTCAGCAGGTAAGATGCTTAGGGATTTCAAAACCTGGATCCTGTTTAAAAACTGCTCAAAAGACATTTCATATTTGGTAAACTATTTGTTACTAGCTTTTCCACAATATTGTGGAAAAAAAGCTAGCTATTCTCTATATCATGGTAAAGCATAAGGGGTTCAAGCACCCAGGTAATGAATTCAACCTGAGTAGTCTTTCATTTCATTTGTTTCCCAATAGGGTACATGGGTCTAAGCATGAAGTCTTTGAGATACAGTACAATAATATTGTAGCTTTTTATTGCTTTTTTTTTTTAAATGTAATTTCCATTGGGGACACTGCCTACATGAAAGTTTTATATTCTCCCATATGTGCATGGATTTCTACCTCTGACCAAGTAGCCATGGATTGTGCGTGTACCTGATTATTTCTATCCTTCTATGGTCACTTTTTACCATGGTACATATAAGCCCACATTTCTTGACTGTATTATACAGTGACAAAAGTTTGTACCCAACATCCAAGGGTATCTATGCAACTAGTTTGCTCTATTGTTTGTCTTTTAATGTCCCAGACAGCAATACATAGATGTAAGAGAACTCCTACCCAGAAAGTCCCCAAACGCTAAAATATAGGAAAAAAATGATAAAGGCTAAATACACAGGGTAGCTCTTCTCCCTGCCAAATAAACTATTTCTATGAATATAGTCCTGAGATTTTCAAAGTGGGACTTTAGTTCCAATTGAATTCAGGTACTACTTGCATTTACGTTTATACAAATTAAAGTATTATTGAATACAGAGCTGTATTAATTTGTGTTTTATATCTATATGAAGTTGAGCATTATGTTAATTTTTCTACCAGCAGTTTGGGTAACAAAAACCCATTTTCAGCAGTTATACTTTGAATAAGTGTTCTCATCACTGTGTTGACTCTTTGATCACTGTGTTTGATTTGGCTCAAAAAAGTCACTGTAGAGTTGTGGTGAGGAGTGGAAAGGTAATTATGTAACTGTCTCATTATTACCATACACAATCAAAGAAATCCCTATTTGATATTTTGAAGACACCACCACTGTTTTATGTGGATGCAGTGTGTTATCGTACTATGCAGATACACTGCCCTGCAAGTCAAAATGATTGGTTGCTTAATGCAGTACACGTTTTCCCATACATAGAGGTAAATGTCATTAAAAATCACATATCAACACATAAGTGTGACGTCAGGGGTGGGGCAAAGCTAGTCTGTCACTAACATTAACACCAAAGTTTTAGTTTTACGGAGTTTCCCCTGTAACAAAGTTATCCTGCCGGTAGACCTGTTTTTTTTCCACATCTACCAATAGATCAAACTGTTCAGCAAAGCAAAATTTTTAGGGTTGAAACACACCATTTACTATTGGTGACGTTCACAACAAAAACAGAGAAATTTTATTTTTTTTCCATTTTCCTTTTGACAACATTATCTTGGCAGCTTACTGGCCATCAGCAGCAAGACAACTGCAGAATTTTAGAAATCATTAAATGTTGTGACAATTTCACGCTGTAAAGAATACGCAATCACGTGGAAGAAAATGTGAAAAAACTTGCTTTTATTGCACATGATTCGATTACTGAAACCAGAAACGATTCACCCCATTCACTAAGCAAAGTGAAAATTCTGTTGCAAGGTGATAACTCACGTTGCTAAGAGAACACTTTTAATACCTATGGTAAATCAACTCATTTGTAATAAGAATGAATACATTTTTTAATGTATAAAGGTATGGGATGGCTTGTTTTAAAGCTCTTTTTCTGATTGCTAACAGTATGTATTCTAATACTATAATGTACATTAAACAAATCATCTGTTGAAGTTGACCCTTTTCGAAATGTTCAACAAAACTACACGTTCATCTAAGACTACTTTGCCCCACAGGGTGACAACATTCTTTGTTCTGTTTATCATGCTTTGGAAAATGTAATCTTAATTTTATGGTAGTTATTCTATTGCAGGAAAAATAAAAATAAAGAATTTGCTAGCTGGATCAACAGGTACAAAAATTATGCTAGGGTAGTCTAGAGCTTAAATAAAGGCAATTTTTCTTCCCCGTCCATTTTTTTCTCTTTTTCCCTTCTCCTTAGATCTAATTTAATTAGGAAGTTTGGATAAATATGTCATTTTTTAACTGTTATGGTCAGTGTTCTCCCAGCTCCTAAAGAGTTGGGTAACAATACAGGGGCTGCCACCCGCCTACAATTTCTTTCCACCCAGTTTAAAAAAAATCTGGGTTGAACACTGGTTATGGTATTTCCTAATTATACTGTTCTGTATATTTATACCACTTGTTTTCTTATCACACTGTTCTTGTTGCTGTTGGCGTGGTGTGCAGTTGGTTTGTTATTCTTTCTTAAATACTTAATATAAAATAGGAATAAAAAATTATGGTAGAGGGAGGAATAACAAAAAATAATATACAGTGCTTTCTACTTTTTTTAAAGCTTTGGATATAATATAAGATGACATTGAAGTCTGAAGAAATGGGTTTAAAATACCACAAAGCACGCCACTCACTGACGTTCACCCACTGCATAATGTCAATTAAGCCCCAGAGGAAATTATCTGTAATTAGAAACACGTTTTATATCAGTATCTCAGCAAATGGATGTTTGTTTATTCAGGAATGAATATTTGTTTCAACTGCTTTTATCACTAGTCATTTGTATTGTTGTAATAAAAATTATTTTTACTTGTATTATTATTTATTATTTTTAGAATTATTTTGTATTTTTGTTTTAAGTCTCTAAATTTTTCATTGGAAGCTTTTGAGTACTCTAGATATAGATTATGGAAAATAGTATTATTTTCTATATATACCTAATTTATTGAAGCATACCCCTTTATTCTTATACGCTATTTGAGTTAAGACTAATATTATTTTACCTGCAAATTTCATCTCTTAAGAATTTACATACACATGCATGTGTCACATAAAAAAAATGTACAAAATAAAAAAAACACACCCTTTTTGTTTTCACAAATAATTTTGCTATGCTTTGCAGAACCCCCCCCCCCCATCATTTTAGTGTTACTTTATTGATTTTTATTTTAGTGTTGTGGGACAAATTATATAAAGAAATGTATGATTTTTATTTACAGTAAAACTAAGTTTTTTAAACAATGGTCAAAATGGAAAAAAAATTTTGTCTGTAGACTTTTTAGCCAATAAAATAACTTTTTACATGACAATATTTCTAAAGCAAAACTTGCAAAAAAAATGCAAAAAAGTGCATCTCTTTAAACAATGTATTGTTTAGGTACTTTTACAATGTAAAAAGAAGTATTAATTATTACTGTCATGTCAAGTAATGACACACATACATATAGTAGAAATATTCTGTACCTCTTATTTGATCTATGTTTGGATTTACAGGTACATGAACTGAAGTGGTTAAGGAATAATATATACCATGTTAAAAAAATTCTTAAATATTTAGTCACTTTGATTGGCTACTCCTACATACCGGTATATATATTTACACATATATATACTCTTACCCTTTTCCCAGCAATGTATCCACCAATGGCTCCAAAACTTTTAGTAAATGTTCCCATCATTACGTCAACATCTACGGGATCCATCCCAAAATATTCCACCACTCCTCGTCCTGTAAGTCCCACTGCCCCAATACTATGTGCTTCGTCCAGATATAAGTAAGCCTTGTATTTCTTCTTTAATGCCACAATTTCTGGTAGACGAACAATAGAGCCTTCCATGCTAAAATAGGAGAGATAAATAAAAGTTAGAAACAAATAACCAAGGTAAAGGGATAAGGTCCAGTATACCTGCACTGATTATTATGAGGTAATCTTACCCATACCTGGGTAAGTTCTGACACCCTTTCCTATAAGTAATGGAGGACATTACTTTTCAATATATACATAACTCTATTAGGTATTATGTATTCTTTTCCATTTTTTATGCATGTAAAAGTATTACTTTGTGCATTAATGTTTGTAAACCTTGTCTGTGTGATAAATTAGCAATTATATATACACTGCTGCGTAATATGTTGACATACTATACAAATCCTGTTTATTATTAATAATAATAATAAAAATAATAATATTAATAATAACAACAACAATAATAATGTACATGGGAGCAACCATACAGCTATGAACATTGGTTGTGCTTAACTGCTTTTTCCAACAACGAGAGTCTATTAGTCTCTCCCTCTGCAGATGGCTTGTCAGCAGTTATGAAATAGGTATATGTGACTGCAAACTTTGTGTCTGTGCTCTCTAGTGGTCAATCATGATATATGGGAATTTAGCAAAAAGAGTAAGAATGCACATATGTGAAAACCACAAACAACCCATTGAATATACAGTTAGGAAGGAGGGAATAGACAGCTACAACCAGTAAAAATGGAAGATGCATTTGCAAATGTAAACAGAGCAGCTTCTTTGTGCCTACTGAAATTTGTATAAATGTGTGGGGATGGGGGGGGGGGGGGCGATAACAAAGCTGCCACATCGTCCCTATTCTGCCTTAATCTTGAATTTTTGAAACAATAGGCTGATTTATTAAAGCTCTCCAAGCCTGCAGGGGATACACTTTTCTCAGTGAAGCTGGGTGATCCAGCAAACCTGAAATGGATCTAGTCCAGGATTGAAAACATTTGCTAACAAATAGCAAATGAGTTTTAGGAAATCCATTCCAGGTTTGCTGGATCACCCAGCTTCACTGATGAAAAAGTAACTCCCCAGCCTTGAAGAGCTTTACCAAATCAGGCCCAATGAGAGAATTCATAGAGCCAGATGATTGTTAGTAATTTTTCAACTACTGTAATAGATCCTGCTTTAGACACTGCGTGCAGCGTCTGTCAATATGTTCTGTACATACCTGTGACTGTCAACCACTATAAACAAATGCTAACAATATAGATAGCTAAACACATGCAGTTGGGAAGCTGTAAGCACAGTGCTTCACAGCCGTCCATCTGCACCAAATTTAATTGGACTCCATTGTTCCATATGTGTAGTAAATATTAGCTGTGCAACCACAGATCACTGAAAACTATAGCAAAAAATACCTACCTGTGTCAAAGCCTAAGTATTTTTTATTTACATTCTTTAATAAAGCGTTTTTATGCAGTTGTCCTTTAGGGATTTCTTAGACTTAGGTTGAATAACTAAAAGAATTTAGGTTCACTCTGGAGGGATAATTACCTTTCCTTGGAGAATATGGTGAAAATTCCATTTTGATAAAAGTACCCAATTGTGCAAATGTAAAAAAAACATGATTTTTTACAAGATTGGTTAGGTGAAGTCAGCAGTTTCATAGTCTATTTCCTAAACTAAGTTAATAATGCCTGCAGGTTAATTAATTAATGAGCTAAGTGAAGAGCCTAAACTCAAAAGAAAAATCCAACATTCTTTGCATGGACTGTTTTTAAATAGTAATAATAGGTTACATTGTTAAATCTACTCTGGCATAGGGGAGTACTTGCACAGTTATACCAAACAGGGACAATGGCTCAGGAATTATACTTGCTTATACTCACCATTCATCAAGTGAGGTTTTTTTTTAGATGTCTTGCAACGTCATTGATTTGGGTCCTCCTATATAGTATTAATCATTATAAATGTTTACTGCCTAAGATGTGGCCTCATGTGTTCTGAATTAAAATTGTCTTAAATAAAACCAGACAACAGAGATCAAACCAAATTCTTGCTGTCCTGGCAGATCAAAGCAATGCTCTTAATCATTCACATTATATGCTTCTGACTGACCAAAAGAGAATGAAAGATCAGTACAGGCATAAGCAAAAATTATAAAATTTTGTCAACTAACGCCCAAACTCAATTGCTGCGGACTTCCTTTTCTTTTGATTGATATATATTGATCAGGAACAAATTGGGAACATTGTAGTATTTCCTGTTGCTGACAACCTCTGACCAGCGTTTATCATGGGTAGTTATTTATATTGAGCAGTTTAAGCTTATAGTACAAAAAAAAAAAAAAGAAAAAAAAAAGAAGAACATTACAAGGACCAGATGTATTACTTTGGAAAACACATCTATAACACTGGCAGACTGAACTTCCTAGAACTGTTGATAAAGACACCCATTTTCCACTAATATAAATGTGCCAGCATCAGACCATGTGAAAACATACTTGGGGGTATGTTGCCAAAACAGCACTGTCAGTCAAGCCGCAAGAAGAACCCCTGGCCAAGTGTGAGTAGTTCAACAATGTTTTTGGCTGGCACATTAGAAGAACGCATTTGAACCAATTTCCAAATACTAAAAGAATTAAGAAAAGCCATCCGAACTGCCCATTGCCACCAGCTGGTATGGTAGGAAATAATACTGTAGAGCAGAAATTCTTCTGAGACCACCTAAACATTTCCATGGCTTATATAAAACCACATGGCCTGCTGCTTTGTATTTTTATACAGTTATGAGCCTTCTCTTTGACCTCAAAAATCCTTACAGGAAGAAAAGAAGGTGTGGGGTGCAGAATCTCCTAGAGAAGCAAATGTTCTTAGTAACTTTTTAAGTAGTATAGAGAGAATGATTTTCTCAAGGCAGCAGATACAGGAGTGATGGCTGAAAGACAACCTTGTGCTCAAGAAATGTCTGAGAAGGAGTGAAACATAAGGTAAAAGGTTCAGATTTATATTTGGCATTCTATGTTTTAAAAATCTAACACATTTTAGGGAGTTCAAAGGGTCCCCTTTAGCAGGTTAGATTTAACCATCATCTGACTAATTACCCTCAAGGATCCTTTCAATTTTGTAAGCCCAGAATACACATCGTTCAAAATTACTAAGTCCTGATAAAGACGGAAGACCCTTTCAACCACCAAACATATTGGGCCTGATTTATTAAAGCTCTCCAAGGGTTTTTTTTAGTGAAGCTGGGTGATCCAGCAAACCTGGAATGGATTTCTTTAAAGTCATTTGCTATTTGTTAGTAAATGACATATTAGCTTTTGAATGCTGGACCAGATCTATTACAGAATTGCTGGTTCACCCATCTTCACTGAAGAAATTGTATCCTCTCTAGCCTTGGAGAGTTTTATTAAATCAGGCCTATTGGTTTTGGACCTTATACACTAAATGTATATGTTAGGAAAGTATAATACACCCAGCGTTTACTACTGCCCACAATATGAGTAATATCTATACCTTCTCTTGATGAAAGGCCAGCCAAGTGGATGAACTCAATGCCTAAGCATTACAGAAACCAAAAGATCTCACTGGTACTGTTGAGTGTCATTGGACTTTTTACCTATGAAGCCATCATCAGACGGTAGGTCAATCAGGCAAAGTTCAATGAATCCTTGGCAACCACAATGTAGTTTCAATTAGTATTTTTAGCTATTTTACCTGGCAATGTATGGTGCTTCAATGTGAACAGTGAGCGCACACAGAGGGCAGGCTTTGCAAAACCAGACTAACAATTTTTTAAGGTGATTAGAAATCAATTTGCCCATGCCTACGTGTTATTTGGCTTAAAGGAAACCAATGTTGAAACATGCATAAATACTGCCATTGCTGATCTTCTTTATAAAAGCCAGGTGCCTGGCTGCTATTGTTATGAAATTATTTTAATAATTTCTGTCTTGGTTTAAGTATGCAGAGTTGGAGCTCAGACTCCTCTTTGACTTCATTTTCTACATAATTTTTCCAAGTAAAGATGAAAATAATAAAGCCAGAAACAGCCAGGAATCTTGGGAGCTAATCAATGTTTAGCTTCTATAATTCTTTCACTACATGTTAACTTTTAAATGAAATACAGTTGGTTGTATTCTGATCTGGCAGGGACCCAGCCTAGTGCCTACATAACCAATTCTTCTTATGCATCAGTTAAAACCTATAACATCTGTTGTTTTATAGGTAACTATTATGGATTGTCCCCTTTGCCAGAAATATACTGCCCTCTCTTGGGAGCACATAATCTCAATTGGGCATATTATTGTAATCTTCCTCCTTCACTCACCATTATGAATTATCACTGATAATTTTCATGCATGTTAGAAGCTTAAAAACACTGAATTAATGTCCAAGATTTATTCTGTTTTTCAAAACATTTCTAAAAGATGAAAGATGCCTATAGTCAGCAAGCCTAGGAGGAAACTGTGTCCACTGCATTCATTACAGGGATTTGGCAGTTCTTAAGAAAACAGCAGCTGTGCAGCAGCCTGGGTGCCATATAATAGACAGCAATATTTCGCATTAAGACCTTGGTGGTCTGTTAAATCTGTAGATGATCAAAGGACTTGGAGGACTTGAAGTTTTTCTCTGCTTTGCCAAATGATGTTTATTTAGTGTTTAATCTGATTCGAGAGGGAATGTCCAGACTGCTCAGAACCAGCAGGTCAGTGTGGTAATAATGTGCTAGAATTGACTGACAGGTGTTTAGATAAAGGTCAGTCTGCTGCAGATAACACTAGATGCTGCTTCTAGAGCCACTGGTGGAGTCACAGCTTCCAGAAACTCTCAAAATGTCAGCAGATCCCAGCAGTGAGACAACCTGACTGATGGATAAAATTGATGGGGCTGAACAGAATGCACTATTGATTTAATATGTTCCAGACAGAGTACATGAAAATATGGTTAAATTTCATGATTAATACCAGAGGCTGTTTATAAATCAAAATTAGCCTATTTCTTTAGCATCTTTTAACTTCCTGGAATATTTTAAAGCCCTTGTCGCCAACAAAAAAGACTGCAGGTAAAACCAAAAGAGAATCAAGTCATTTAAATGCTTCCATGCAGAATTTATTTGTGCCTTCTTTGAAAAGAATCCATTCCCACTCATAGTCCATTCCTTTCTTGTATGTCTTTGCCCTTTCCTCTTATGGGAGTTACTGCGTTGGGTTTACTTTCCTAACCTTACACTATTTACATGACCTGTACTGTAGAATCTCACATAAATGAAAGCTCTGAGTCTGCTAACATTAAATCCAATGTAGCAGCACCCAATAGAAATGATGGGGTTTTGAGACGTCTACACAAGAAAGGCTTTGAGAAGTAAAAAACATGCAGAAAATACATTAAATGTGAAAATATTCCAATTTTACGTTTTGTGTTAAAATGAATAGTCTGGCTTCAAGGTAAGTTATAGTAGAAGTAAAACAGCTTTATAGTAGGTGAATAGCTAATTCTAAAGTTACATCCTCACTCCTAACCTCATTGCATGGCTCCATGACTTTTCTAGAGCTGCCCCAACTCTCTGGGATGGTCTTCCTGGTCTTTTTTGGCTTGCTCCTACTTTCTGCTCATTTAAAAGAGCACTCAAAACTCATCTTTTCAAATATGCCTACCCGTCTTCTTCTGTCACCTTAAACCTTCACAACTTGCCCACCAATCCCTCTTCCTATTGTGTGATATTTCCCCCACCTCCTAGATTGTAAGTTCTTTGGAGCAGGGTCCTCTCTTTTTCCTCTGTCACTGTCTGTCATTTGCAACCCCTATTTAACGTACAGCATTGTGTGGGCGCTATATATAAAACTTTACACATTTCTCAATTTTCCTATAACCACATGCACGCTCTAAAAAGTACACAAATGTTCCTTATGTGTTTTTATTTTCTTATTTCGTTACCTGTAAATTCCTTCAACAAGTATCAGTATTTTCTTCCAAGGTCGGTGGCTGCGCGGCTGACCAGTTGTAATGGCTTCTCGTAATAATTTTTCCAAATTTTGAATGTCTAAAAATGGAACATAGTTACAGGTTTGTTAAATTGCCAACGTATGTTACTTGTTGCCTGAGTGCCAAAATGTGTGATAAAAAGCCAGCATGGAATAAAGCTGTATATAGCAGGTTAAATGATCCCTGGAGTACACACTTTTCTTCTCACTTCTTTTGTTTAGATATACTTTAAGGGTCTGTTCACAATATTGCTTCGCAGCAAAGCGGTTTATATGTATTATTGTAATCTGGTGCTATTTATTCTGAATGGGACCCCAACAAACTTTGCCAATTTACATGCATTGCAGTGTGCTAATGCACTAATTCAGTGTTTCCAAACCAAGGTTCTGCGGCACCCTAAGCTTACTCCAGAGTTTGTTAGGGGCTCCTTACGTAATAGGGAACTTTTGCCTCTCAGGTCAGTGACACCAATGGTCTTCTTGGCTATCTGTATAGATGATATCCTTCCCACTGTGGATATAGTAATTATAGAAGATGTTGCCTGAAGACCTAAAAGGTTTTTTAAGGGTCCCTTTTTGTTAAAAGGGTCACAAAAGTCTATAAAAATGTGTTTTTGACTGTCAAAAATGGTAAATGCACTTTTTTGGTGGAATAAGCACTCTAGTTAAATAAATGGGCCTTAACACAATCCATGTCAACAATAGTGTGAGGGTAAACAGGCCATGTGTACAAATTATTTTTAAAAGTATGGGGAAAGGAGTGCATACATTTTGGTGAAAATGAAGGACTGCTAGAAAAATATGAACTATAAACACAGTTTAAAGATAGATCTTTCCTCCCATACAGAATTAAGAGGTTAATTAACCAAAATGTTTGTTTACATTGATCCACAAAAGGGAAAAGTCTTTTATAAATTCCAGGATAAATCAGGTTTCAGCTACAATAAACTTCAAACAATCTATGTAATTAGATTGAAAAGGCTGACAATTTTCTGGCAAACAGGGGTCTCTCAATTGACTTGCTAGCTTGGTGGATTCCTGATAAAAGGAAGGCAGCACTCTGTAATTTCTCCTTTAAACTCTAGTAACTTGATATATCCAGAAATATTCTTCTAAGATGTTCTCTAACACAACATTGTGAACTGTCAAATAAAAAAAAAAAATTGTGATTCGTATATCACCCTTTAAAAACAAGTTTTTGTAGTCCAAAAATAGGTCAGTATAAATCATTTATATTCAGATTACTAGTGTACCATAATATTGGCTAGAGGAAACAAAAACTACCTGGAAAACGACGTTATGCTTTATAAAGAGCTGGCCTCCATGACCTTGTGTTTAGGGATACCTTTATTAATTTATTTAATGACAGGGGATGCTGGTTTTATTCAGATGCAAAATAAATGGAGGAGAATTTGCAGAGAGCAGGTTCAAGTTTTACTGGTCGTAGTGTAAGATTACATTTTAAGGGGTTGACTGGTAGGGGTAGACTAAAAGTAAACTTGACTGGGAAGAACACAGTGACATCCAGTTTTAGCTTCCTCTTGAAAATGCTACCCTGGTAAGCATGCTTGTCCTCAGACATTAATACTTTTTTATTTTTCGATCTAAACTAAGCATGCAAGCAAATGTAATCCAAAGTCATGGTTGTTCCCAGGTCAGTAACTTAAAGTTGAGAAGCCATTAGATCAGAATAACAGCCATGGAAGCTGTGCCAAAAAGACAAAAGACAAAATTGCTGGTTTTGCAAATAGGCTTCCAGCAGCTGATCTTTCCTTATTTATGACTTACCATGTCTTATTCTGCACTGTGTTTGTATAGGTGAAGTAAAGTAGAAGAACACAGATTTTCTTCCATATGTCAGAACTGCCCCCACCCCATTGATGACTAGTGAAGAAGTATTCAAGAAGCCCATATCCAAAAATTAATTAGGCTAAAGCAAGAAGTGCAGATTCTTCTCAAGCAAACAATACAGAAGTGACAAATATCATATTTCAGTTTTGTAATTCTAGCAATCAGTGGCAGTAATGCCTTAGATTTCACACTGTACGTGTATAATAGTTACAGAGTCAGATTTGATCCAAATCTTAAATCACTGTCTAAAGTCTATATAAAGTAAGTCTATATACGTCTATAATACATCACTGTCTAAGTCAAATGAAACTGATAAGAAAGTTAATTTATCCAAATAATTGTCAAGATAATTATGGCACTTTAACTCCACCTTAACCCTAATGACTGTCAGTAATTATGTGTGTTGGCAGTCTTATATTTATTAGAAAAATATTTCTGTAAATTCCTTACATTCTCCTACAAGCTATACCCTTTATCCAGTGGTCAAGGTTTCAGGCCTTTGAAGGGCCATCCCTGGGTGATAAACCTTATGGCATCCTTAGTAATGTGAAAGTAATTTTACAAGACAGGAGACCACAATGATCTTTGTTATGATAAACTGAAAACGCACACATCCAAGTCCATTAAAGGTGGGCTTGTTTAACATCTGGTTAGACAAAAGCACAATAGTGACTTGGAGAAGTGTCCTATTTTAGAAGGATTTGGATTTCACTCAGTGTTATCATCTGCTTGTAATTATGAGAATGACTTTGATCCGGAACCTTGATTCAATAAACAATCCTACAGGGAATAATTCCTAATTTCTAATCATTACATGTATATTTTGGGACATTACATTATTGTAAGATCAGTCATTGCTAAAATAAACGTGTCAATTTTAGAACACGCCAACAAATATTAGCAGACTTTTTCATGTCCAACAGAAATGATGACATTTTTACATTTATGTTACTGAAACTCAATTGTGCTTTACTTGCAATTTATCAAGTGGAGATAAAATGACGTAAAAATGATGTATAATATACCCATATATTGTATACAGGTTATTCAGGTATGTTTGCAAATATTACCTTTGACCTTTATTCTCCTTCTTGCCGCGCTTTAAAAAATGTAGTTGCATCATCATCACAAGTTATGCAGGCAAGTTTGCAAATATTACCTTTCAGTTGCCTTCCTGTAAGAGCTGCACTTAGATCATCAACATTCTTGTATGGAATTAAAAAGTCATAAGTCATAAAACATACTACACATGAGTTTTGTTTTAAAAAGAAATGCTCTCTTTGCTGGTAGATGGGAAAGAATTATGCAAAAAGAAAAGGGGTTCCAGGGTTGATTTATTTTATGTAACATCTACAATAAGTTTCCGTCTGTTTTTTCTCATTCTGCTTAAGAACAATTTATTTTGTTTGCTTCCAGATACATCACCGACAAAATAAGCAGCAAACGTTTTCAGGGCTGCTGGCATAATATTAACTAGGGGTTTTGGGGTCCTAAATAAATCTGAAGGGCTGCATATGTATGAAGTTCAAATGTATTTAATGATCATGAAGACTGAGAAGAATGATTAGAGATGTTTATGTATCATTTGAACACTAGTTTAATAACGTGTCCACAGGCTCAAATATTAAAACAAAGACTGAATGTACCCAAATAGTTAGCAAACATATATGTTTTAAAAATGTAATATTGGTGAGTGGTCAACCACATAAGAAACATATACCGAGCTAGAAATCACCATTAAAATGTTTCAGTTCCTGGCAAAGTAATCCAAACTCCAATCTGCTATTTAGTAAAGTAAATAAACCTCTAGATGGCACTAAATGTTAAGCAAAGAGAACAGAATGTGAGACTATATTCTAACTTGCTGTTCCTACTTCAAGGTAAAGGATACAAGACCCCCGCTTCTAAGTAAACTTTAACTTGTCAACAACTGCAGCTATTAGCAGATGGTAAAGTACATGTCAAGGCAAAATACTTTGTTTTTAGTTTTGTAAAGAATGGAAAAGTATTAAAAGTTTCATAAGTCTTTTCTATTATCCGAGACTTCCTTAGGAGAGATTACCCTTCAATTACTGACTGCGATTTACCAGACTGAAAGTGAGAAAGAAATATAAAAGTCTGACAGAGGTTAAAACTTTCCCCTGCATCTCCAAATAAAAGAATTCTTATTTCTGTGTGTTTGGTTGGAGAATTACCCTGACTTCTTGTCTGGTAAAATGTGGTCAGTTTGACAAGAAGTGAGGGGATCTCTCTGTAATGTAGCCCAAGATAGAAGAAAAAACCTAACATTCCCCACTATATCCAAAACTAGAAAAAACACAGGATCTCTGACTGACAACCTGAACAGACAAACCAAATACCTACAATGGTCACAAAGATCGTAGCTAGAATGTTTATTATTTATCGGTAATAAGGTACTTTTTATTATGTTTAAAATGAAAATGTGATTTGGTAATACCATCATGTGCAGTCGTGTTCTTATATTGTTCGGTGCACATTATAATCTGTATTAAACTCCTCTAAACCAATGTTTTTAAAGATCCATGCCAGCTTTCCATGATCCCCGAGAATGTACACTTCTGGTAGTACTGAAACAATAAATGTGGTACTTTCTAATCCACACAGTGGGGCACTGTAAATGTGGTCTCAGGTCACTGCTCCACTTGTACACACGTCAGATGGTTTGAATGGCCGGGCTTGTATCGAACACAAATCTGACATGTGTACAGCAGTCGCTGAAATTGATCCATGGATCCTCCTTGATGGACCCATTAACGATCGATAGAGAATAACTGCTGTACAAGTCAATGAAGAAAAGCACAGTGGGGCGCTGCTTGCTTGTTCTCCCCCTCCTCTTTCCATAGAACAAAACAGGCGGTGTGTGTACAGTGCTCGTTCGTTCATCTGTCACTCTTTTGTTGCTGGAAACAATTACTAAGGATCATTTCACGCAACAAAAATGAAACGTGTATGCTGCCTTAGCTTTGGATAACATTCAGAGTCATTCAGCCTCTTCCTTTTAGTACAGACATTGTCACATTTTTAATCAACCTAACAACAGTGGGTGCTGTCTTCACACATCCGACACTAGGTGAAAGCTTTGAAATTTTGAACCCCCCACATCAACGTCTACGCTCTTATTCCAGTGGGGAAATTCCTTCTTTATATGTCCTGATGAACATTGCTGGTAGACAGAAATGAAGAGTAAAAGTAATATTTTACAGTTGTTACTGAAATAGGAGATGATGGTAAAAATCGTTACACTTTGAAGAATACCAATACCTCTTACTTCCTGTTGTATTTTGGGGTGAGGAATTAAAAAAAAATCTCCCCAGTTAAACAAAGGAAGAGTTAAACACCTGACAGGCATTTTAACCATTGCGGTTTTCTAAAATGGAAGAAAAAAACATTTTGCCTTTATAAAGAAAATCCTTCTGAAAGCAAGAAAGCTAAAATTCAACCCAATACTAAACTATTATTTTTAGTTTGGGGTGCACAAATCCGTAGTACAGGTTGAACTCATAACACAAATGTTTATATTACCGTACTATGGACTAATGTTTAGGAAGATGAGCATACAGAAGAAGATACAAATTTTTCACTGGAATCCTTTATGGGTTTTGAGTGCTCATTTAAAAACCCATTTTTTTCAAACTTGCCTACCCACCTTCTTCTGTCTTTTGAAACCTTCACTACTTCCCACCACTACATATCTCCCCTCCTATTGTGTGTTACTTCCCCCACCTCCTAGATTGTAAGCTCTGTGGGGCAGGGTCCTCTCCTCCTGTGTCTGTACTCGTCTGTCATTTGCAGCCCCTATTTAATGTACAGCTCTGCGTAATATGTTGGCACTATATAAATCCTGTTTATTACTATTAATAATAATAATAATAATAATAATATTAATGTCCCATATACTTGTGATGAAAGAGAAAGTGGTATTTTATTGTGTTCATTTTATTATTCCTTTGTTGCACAAATATGGAATACAAAGTGCACACTTGACACAAGATTTGCAGGGCAATCCCAGATTTAAAATGAGCACTGCAGAAACAGTTTATCTTCGGACTCCCATTCTGACTGGAGCCATTCTTAAGAGCAGCCATAAAATAAGGGGGAGAGGTCACTGTCAGTTTTGTACAATCAGCTGTACATGGAAATATCAGCTACAGTTTGTAAACTCTGCATTGAGAACATGTGAGAAGAACCCGGAGCTGCTCCTGCTGGATTGACTTGAAAATACAAACTATTATTATCCAGCCTTTTATATTTATCAACCTTTGGATGTTCACCACCGTATGGAAAAACACCTAAATGCTTTAAATGACTGCACAATAACGTAGTAAATTAATCCAGATGTAACACCCTGGACG
This sequence comes from Pyxicephalus adspersus, assembly GCF_032062135.1. Taxonomy (NCBI): domain Eukaryota; kingdom Metazoa; phylum Chordata; class Amphibia; order Anura; family Pyxicephalidae; genus Pyxicephalus; species Pyxicephalus adspersus. Next base: position 129,604,464 of record NC_092861.1, read on the forward strand.
ATATAGCCACTATAGTTTTTTGTGTCAGATGGCACAAACTGGGGCCCAGCCACTAAAAACATCCGCACTCCCAGTCTGGTTCAAAAGCTTCCCTTCTCAATCATGACAGTTATCTCTAAAGAAGAAAGATAAATACATGCAGACATCAGAAGGAATTCCTGTTTTGTATAACCTTTTTTGTTATATACCCTCAGTATAACCTTGGAAATGTTGATTTCTTCAATATGGTAAAAGATCATCTCATGCCCGAGAGTTCAGGAAGGCGCTGTGTAGACTCCAGAAATGTCAATAGACCTGAGAATTTTATGTGTGAAAGAATTTCTTGAAGGCATCTAACACAAAAAGAAATACAAATTGGAGGCACAAAAAAGTGCATTATAGAAAAAATTAGGAAAAGTTTGAGTTATTTTAGCAGTACAATATCAAAAAATATTTCAGTGTTTCTCAATCAGGGTTCCTCAATGGTTGCTAGGGGTTCCTTGAGCAAAGAGCAGTTTGTGCCTCTCAATGATCTTTTTGGCTATCTGTAAGGGTGACATTCCTCCCATTGGCCAGTAATGTAGGAAGAATTCTTATTGCTAACCACCACACTAATGTACTGTGAACTGTGGATATAGTAATTAAAGGAGGGGTTCCCTAAAAACAATAAAATTATTTGAATGGTTCCCCATTGTAAAAAGGTATAAAAAGGCTGTATTAATAGACCAGTGACACTGAACCAGTGATATGATGGTGAATGGTAGGGATTATCACGCATGATAAATCATGCAATAGCAAGGCTCACAACCAAATGAATCCCCAGCCTATGACCAGACGGTAAAAAGAGAAGCAGAATAGAGATGAGCTCTTAAGTTACTTTCCCTTTGTCTTCTATCTGCATGCTTCATATCAGTACAATAACCCATCTTTTCAAACTTGCCTACTCGTCATTTTCTGCCTCTTAAACCCTCATTACTCACCCAGCATTTCATATCTTCCCTCCTATTGTATGCTGCTTCCCCACCACTTAAAATGTAAGCTCTTTGGGGCAGGGGCCTCTTCTCCTTCTGTGTCACTGTATGTGTCTGTCTGTCATTTTCAACCTCTATTTATTGTACAGGCTGCGTAATATGTTGGCACTATATTAATACTGTTTAATAATAATATTAATATTAATAATAATAATAATAATACCAAGAATAATAATGGAACAAAATATCATAGCAGTACATCAACATTCCTATATTCTGGGAAAAATCCAATTGTTGAGCTAATTCAGAATACTTAACTGTTGACCTCATCATCATTTTAGATGTCAGTGCTGAAAGTTTACTTTATTAAAAGTGATTTCTTTTCTACTAGAACAATGCCCTCTATTCAATGTCAGATATTGAAGTCTAAGTACAGGTCTTGACCCTGCAGAATAAATACAGTTAGTGCTATGCAGTGCAGAAGAAGCTGCAGTACGATAAAGATAAATTTCACCTACTAAACCGATAGCACACAGTAATGTTTGTTCAGTGATGATAACAATTAATAATATAGCGTACATTGCTTTTATTCTGGAACCTGCATGTATAGTTGTCCTTTCCATCTACCAGCATAAATGTCAGGTTATATTCTATATTTCAACATGTAGAAGGATGCAGGGTTTTCAGCAGCTGCACCAGAAATGTGCCTTTTGGCTTTTTTTCTCTAAGCCTCCTAGCCCCCATACACACCTATATTTACCTAAATAATGTCCACTGGTACAGCACTTGGTGGAACTCAGTAATTAAGTATTTAATGCAAGTTATAATAAAATGTTGAATATGTGGTTTTCTTCCCTCCATTATGTTTAATGGTGGAGTGTTCTATAAAAGCTGTTCTGTAGGCAATATTTACATTTACTGCCAAATCTCTATGCATGGCATTCGTTTTTTACCATGTTTCTGCAGCAAACACTTTTATTACTTCCTGTGACATCAAAACTAAAATTGTTGCCGAGCATCTGCTGTGAGGATAGGTCAGCAGGGTGGACTAACATGAGTTGCTTAGTGGTTAGCACTCTGGCCATGCAGGACTAGGGTCCTAGGTTTGAATAGTGGTCAGGTCAGTTTGTATGTTTGGACAGTATTAGCGCTAGTTTCCTCTAGACACTCATACTAACAGGATAATTGCCCCCCCAAACCGTTTTTTTAAACTTGCCTTTATTACCTAGTTGGCCACTGGGATTGATTTAAAGTTATACTAAAGTTGTACTTTACTTTGCCAATGTTTAGAGAAAATGTTTGTCAAATAGGAACTATTCAGCATATGAGAAGCACAGTGGCTCAAGGGTCAGCACTCTGGCAGCCTTTGTGGCGCTAGATCCCAGGTTCGAATCTCAGCCAGGACACTATCTGCATGTAGTTTGTATGTTCTCCCTGTGTTTGTGTGGGTTTCCTCCCACATTCCACAAAAAACAAAACCTTCAGTTGGGTTGAAAATTTACCTTAGACTGTTAATGGCATATGACTATTGTATTGATTGTAGAAAAATTAGATTGTGAGCCCCTTAGGGCAGAGGTCGCAAACCGGTGGTCCGCGACTCTGGCCGGTGCCCACTCTGGCCGGTGCCCCCTGTACAAATCCTAGGCTCAGGGAAGTGGATGGGCTGTGTCCCTGGACACAACCCGCCCACTCTCCCATCGCAGGCTTAGATCTGTGATAGGAAGTGGGTAGGGTTATCAAGGTGGTTTCTCCTCTTTGAGTGACACCCGGCTCCCTGTGCATGCGCGGTCAGCAGCCGGTAATTTTAGTATTCCGTGGCACCAAAAAGGTTGGCGACCGCTGCATTGGAGGGACAGCTAATGACATGATTTTGGACTTTGTATAGCACTGCATAATAAATACTGTGAAATAATAATAAGAAGAAGAACTCACGGGTGACTATTCAGTGAACAGTTTGTTTTGGTCTCTACCCAGAAACCTAGTTATGCCACCATTGGGTGTCATTGTCTTGTCTCTCATACAGCATAAAGAGGGTAAATGCAAGTTATCAGTCACTGCCCACAAGTTAAAATTCTCCCATACTGTGTTTCACAAAGTCTGTTTACGTTGATGACTGGTTAGCAATACCCTAAAATGAGTTTGATAAAATTAAAAACAAATGCAAAAAGAATTTCAAAAAGCTACCACCAATATCTAAATGGATGGTAAAAGGCAACAAGTTCATTTATTCCAGCATTTAAAAACGTGGAGGTAAAGTTCTATGCTATAATCAGTACTTGAAAATTCTTCAACCCATATGTGATCATTTTCAGGACATTGTTTAAAAATGGCTATTTTTAAGAATAGTCCAAATATTGTCTTACAAAACATAAGTAGAATTTCAAAGTTGTGAAGAAAGAGGAAAGAAAAAGAAACAGAAGAGACGAGAATTTATCTAGCCACATCTCGTAAATGGCATATCCTGAAATTTGGAGGAACAGTCAAATGTCAAGTGTCACCAGGAGTTTAAGTCTGAAAGACAGCCTTAGCACAACAGTAACGCTCAGATTTATTGGAAAAAAATGGTATTGTGTGCTTATTTAAAGAAAACAAAACCATTTGGGGAAAGTTCCAAAGTAACGTTCTATCAAAAAGCCACAAAAAAGCATTCTTTGGTGTTTCATAGAAAGAACATAACAATCAAGAGCCATTTTGACATAACTACATTCAAAGAAATTAAAAAATGTTCATCTTTGTTTTATTTTTATTACTAGAAATATATTTAGTTTAATATTTTTGGGAAATTGCCTGCTGCAAAAGAATTTGTGTACCAGGTCATTAATGTGCCAATGCTTAAGGTTCATAAAAAAGTGTAGCCAAAACTTTTTTTTCCTTTTGGATTTAATAGGGAAAGGTTAAAACCACTTCTGAGAGATTTCCTTGCACTTCCTGTCCTGTAGCCCCAAGAGGAAGTAAAAGAAAATGAACGGTATTGCCAGGTATGTACTGTAATTTTCTCTTCCTGAAAAGCTCCATGTTAGCACACAGGGCTAATGTGCTCATATGGGGTCAGTAGGAAAGAAAAACTCCAAAAGTAAGTGGAATCCTTGTACATAACAGGAATTATCGATTAGCAAAGTGAAGACAACCTCTAAAAATTAGGATGTAAGCTGGCAAAAGAGAAGGCTTTCATTATCGTTTTTAAATGAAAGAACCAAGTACATTGTATACTTTTCCTACTCTCTCTTTTGAAGGATTACGTTTCAGGCACCACTGATATATTGATCAACAAGTAACAGGAAATCATAGTATTATGTATAAATATGTATGATAAGAAAACTCAAAATTAAATTCTAAAAAGAGATTAAAAATTTTTTTTTTGCTTTTTGGGATTTCGGGGTCTGACAAAGAGAGAAGAAAATCAGTTTTAAAATGTATTATAAATATTTCCCTAAACCATCATTGTTCAATTCCTGAATAATAATAACTCACTTATTAGGCCACTAACCTAACTCCGTGTTTGATCAATCAATAAAAACTTTTCCGTTGCTTACTTTAAACAGAGGTGAGCGTTAAAAAGAATTTAGTGGATGTTAGTACTTATCAGGTGAACTCAATGTAATTCTTTGTTGCAATGGGTTAATATCTACAACTGAAAAATGATTCTTCAAATAAATTTGACATTTATGCTGACGTAATTACAAAGCATTCTTATCTAAAGATGTTTTTTTTCCTTCTAGGTTTTCAGTCCTTCCTGCATACATTCTACTATGATCAATAGTGAGAACCTGAGCAAAGAAACTTAGCTCAGAAAAACCTTAATACTAAAGTGCACTGATGATTAAAAGGTTCCTAAAGACATCAGAAAATGTTCACCTGATGCAGACTCTTAAGGCGAAGTTGAATATTTTTTAGGACTAGGTACTACTTGACTATGCCAGATATGCCTGAACTTTCATACTGCAGCAGCTGATTAGCCAAGGTCATGGATCTGATATATAAAATGTATGAAAAGCACAATAAAGGGCTCTTCTTAAAATGCATGTCATAAGGTTGTATTTTTCAGCCTCCAAATTCAATGTCTATGCCCTCCACACAAGGGTTGATTTTTTTTTTTGATCTGATAATTAAGTGAATTCAATACATAAATCATGGTAATCTGAATTATAGGTCTTCAAACAGATGTGGACAAAATGAATATGTTGGTAAATACATAGTAAGTTACATAGTGGACCTGATTTATTAAAGCTCTCCAAGGCTGGGGAGAATACACTTTCTTTGGTGAAGCTGGGTGATCCAAAAAAACTGGAATGGATCTGGTCCAGGATTAAAAACATTTGCTAGTAAATAGCAAATGACTTTAGGAAAGTCATTCCAGGTTTGCTGGATCACCCAGTTTCACCGAAGAAAGTGTATTCTCTCCAGTCTAGGAGAGCTTTAATAAATCAGGCCCAGTAGGTCAGGTTGAAAAAAGACATTAGTCCATCAAGTTTAACCACTAGGCGAAAAAAACTCCTTCCTGATTCCATGAGGCAATCGGATGTTCCTGGATCAACAGTCTCTGGTAAATACAGATTGTGTTGTGCGACTGAACAAACAAATCCAACTGGGAGATCTAATATTATCTTTTGGACTTTTATTACCTTTCAAATCATAATTTGAGGGGTAGAATTTTGCACATGTGCTGTGTTTTGGGACCTGTAGTGAACTAGGCCTGAAGTCTAAGTTAGCTTATAACAGGTAATCCTTGACTTAGTACTTAATTTCTGTACTTCCTTATTTTGTATAAATGATTTCCAAACAAACTCCAATATTGTTTAAAAATGCAAAGAGCTTTCCTAAAAATTATTCAAACAAGTAATTTAAACATGTAACACACAAATCCACTTCAATATTTTATTGATCATATATCAGAGTACAAACTGAGATCCAGGATGACATGTTTGACCAATCCCAGAATTTATCATAGAAGTGATAAAGTCTAGAGAATAATGATGGTCAGGACTGGCTAAAAAACCTATACGTAGATGTCAGCTTTTATCCAGTTACCATTATTTAAGTGGACTTGAAGTTAGTGTTGTCTTTTTGGATGTACAGTTTTTTTGGCAGGGAGTGCTGCTACCTACTTTTGGTTATGTGGGGTAGTTGCCAAGCCAATGAGCTGTTGAATTTATTGTACGTTGGGTTTATTATGCAGAAGTAACCATAAACCACAACAACAGCAACAATAAAAGTTTTACTTTACATATACTACCAATTGACATCCTCATGGTCAATCTCTATGCAGCAGAACCATTTTTAAACCCCAGTGAACAAAATACATGGTTAACAACGGTAAAGATAAGTTGCAGGTAGCCATTGGGCCTGATTTATAAAAGCTCTCCAAGCCTGCAGAAGGTAGACTATCATGGCAGAACCTGAATAATTCAGCAAACCTGGAATTGATTTCTTAAAAATCATTTGCTATCAGTTGGCGAAATGTTTTCATTCCTGGACATTCTATCACACAGGTACTCCTATGATAGTTTATCTTCTTCAGTCTTGCAGAGTTTTAATAATTCAGGCCTATTATGTACATTGTGTCTTTTTGCTTTCCAGCCATAGATGAGTGAGATATACCAAACACACCTCCACATTTGAAACCAAGTTTTTTTTCATTGGAGCTTAACAGATGTGTTGATTTATACGTCCCATCAGCATATTCATGTTCAAACAATCTACTAGTATGTTCATTTGTTGTAATTATATGTTTACCCTAAATCCTATGTATTTTATGAAATGGCAGGACATAAACCGCACTAATGTTAAAAGTGCATCATTGGACATAGCTTTCAGTAGTATTCAGACTAAAAATAAAAAACAACACCAGACTGGTTTCTCTAGAGACCCAGAGCAAACTGTAAGGTAAGTAGTAGTACTTACTGTTATGTTTGAAAATACGTATAGTAGCTCCTGAAAGCCTGGCTCCGAGAACCAAAGATGTGTGGTTTAATTCATCACTTAATATTAGGCAGCCCTGTAAAAAGAAGTAATAATTAGAAACACTAATTAGAACAACAATATTACTAAAAGTAAACAGGTTTTAGCCACCTATATATTCACCACAGTCTTCCAGAACACCAACTGTTCAGCATTTAGCTAAATAAAATGTATACTGCCTATTTGTCTATGACTGAATGATCCATCTTCAAGTCTTCAAAACTCCAAGAGGCAAAAGACTAATGATGAATGTGTCCACGTCATGCAGACAGTAAAGAGCATTGAATTGATCATTCAGTGAATTGGGTGTCATCGTGGTCCACTCAATCTTTTTGTCAATTTGAAAAAAAAAATCTGCATAGGTGGTGAAAGAAAAAGCTATTCATTTTTCTGTTAAAAAATGAATCAACCAATGATTTACTAAAGAATTCTGCATTTTCTGCATATATACAGGTTAATATTTTTTACAGTCATATTCTTTTATCCGTTTAAGTTGACTGATGACATTGAGAACCTCTACAATGGAAGATTATATGAAATCTCCAAGAAGAACATATACAGCAGTATAAATTAGAAACATACTGGCCCACATGAATCACAAAAACTGTCCAAGTGACACATCCACATGGCAGCACCGGGCCATCCATGAGGGAATTCCATAGCCCTGTGTGCGCTATGTGTCAGAAACTTATATCTTACACAGGGCTTTGTCACTAAACAGAGGGAAATAAAAAAAATTGGAATCCAAGGAGATCTGCATTGAAGTGAACTTGCTTTGCCCTGCCTGTGCAAAGCCCAAATTCACGTTAAATATCATCCACAACTTCATCATCTGATAGAGGTGCACCGGTGCCCAAACTACGGACACAGAAATGTTTACAAATTCCTAAAAAGAAGTAAAAACTTTAATACAAGCCTACACAGACCTCTGTATCTGCAGATACTGTACAGAAATTCATCCTCAAAAAACAGAGACTTCATAGTCAGGGTTCAGTTAGTGTTATATAGCATACCGTACATGGTCTTCCATTAGACAACTAGATGAGAAACTGCAAATTAAGCTATGTGCTAGGTAAATAAAAAGTCTTTAATCTTCTTAGCTTTGGCCCAGGTACTCCCACAAATGATACAACAGAGATAGTACATGTGCTACAATCCCCACCTCTTAGACTGTAAGCTCTTTTGCGCAGGGTCCTCTCCTCATCCTGTGTCATTGTTTGTATTGGTCTGTCATTTGCAACCCCTATTTAATGTACAACACTGCATAATATGTTGGTGCTATATAAATACAGTTTAATAATAATAATGGTAGAACTGGCTTTAGCAGCCATATTTGTATCCTAGAATTACCGTATTTTTCGGACTATAAGACGCACTTTTTCTTCCCCAAAACTGGGGGGGGAAAGTGGGTGCGTCTTATACACCGAATACATGTTAAATATACCGGTAATTAAAAAAAATCATACTCACCCGATCCCGCGATGCTTGTGTCAGAGTGATTAGAAGGGGATACATTGACACAGAGTGATTTTTTAGTATTTTGTTCAGAATCTTTTTTTTCTAGGTTTTTCTCCTTTAAAATTGGGTGCGTCTTATAGGCCGGAGCGTCTTATAGTCCGAAAAATACGGTACATAATTACATAATTCTAACAAATTAAAGGTTGTGTGGAATTATTGTTTCCCAACATCTTATCATTAATAGCAGAAAAAGAAGATGAGCAAATATGTCCCAGCAGTTTAGGATTCTAACAAAGTTTGTGCTACTTGGGATGATAGATTAGAAGTCATAATAAAGCCATAAGAACATATTTATTTAGTTACTGTATATGCAAAGTATTCTGAAAATTTCAGAGAAATTCAGAGACAAGAATCCATAAAATCCAAAATCCATGAATCCAAGACATGTTGACAGTCTGAGCAGAAAATTAATATTGCTGCCGAAGCAATACAATTAAAGGAAATCTCACACTGGGGATCCACATCAGGAATGTTCTGCAGGAAATATGATTGCCCAAATACTGAGACATTCCTAAAATAACTGCGTATTTCCTTACTATGTTGTTTAAACCAAAAGCCTTTAATATACAAAAAAATATTTAAGCTGATGTATTATTGCCCATTATTGTGTGATAATTTTTTTTTTTTTTTTTTTACCGTATTAGATAGTGCTAACATTTTATACTAACATTGTAACATTGTTATTCGTCTCTGCTTCCAACATTTTAATGTCCCACTGCAGTCATACACAGTCCAGGATAAGCTTGGGAAGACACTAAATTCCATTTCAGTTCGTTTTTGGGTTGTGAGAAGAAATCAGGGTGCCTACAGAAAGCCACACAAATACAATAGGAACATACAATTTAAAAATCTAGCATCCCTGGTGGACGGGAAATCCAGCAATGTAAGCTAAAAGACAGGATCATTCTCTATTTGTCTAGCTCAGCAACAGGTTTATATAAACCCAAGAACATAATTGCAATATATTACAGCTTTTCAGTTCCTAGATAATGTGGCTGCATTCACTTTTATTTAAGGCTTTTTTCCCATTTATTTAAACCTGGTGATCCTGAAAACACACTGTCCTAGTGACAATGCTCACTAGTTTGACTGTATCAGTATCAGCATTGTTACTTCTCAATGTCCTAATAATTTCCTCTTCACGTCTTAAAGAAATGGGTGTGAGGAGATTTGTAGAAAATAGCTTGAAAGGAAGATCAAGATGTTTCTGTAGATGCAGAAAATGCATTTAAACCTCAAAAAACAAGATACCTAATTTATGCAAATCAAACAGAAATTGGTAAAAAAACAAGTGGTAAGCTGCAATATATTACCATTATTTTCCTGAATGTAGGTATACTTTATAGCACCTATCCAGCTTTTAAAATGGACTAAAAACTTGCACCAGGCAGGCTATTGCAAAAAGGGAGAGGTGATGTCCCTTCACAATAAGTGTTCCTACCTGCCTGATTACTGCCCATTTGTCAGAGTTTGCTGAGCATGCGCAGTGCTTGTTCCCAGGGACACCTGCCAATTCCTGGTTCCCTAGCATTTAACTCCTGGGCACCTGCGTGGAAACTACATTTCCGGCCTGGCCAACCAAATTGGCTGAAGCTGAAAAAAAAAAAAAAAAAGGATAGGATAGGATGGGGGCACCTGCTACAGAACGTACAGTTTAGTTCTGCTTTAACCGCTCACCTCCACTCCCTTGCCACATGTATTTGTTTTTTCAATTTCTCTTATACCTACCATAAATCTGGTTGGTTACATGAACCTTCTTTTTTAGCTCCAGTGTCTGTGCTAGGTAGTTTTCAATGCTGTCCAAAATGGTTCTGACATGAACTAAATGAGTGGTGGATGTCATTCAAGAAGAACACCAGTGCCCAACAGAGAAGAAGCACCAGAGATCAGGGGAGTATTTAATCAAGGTTGTTTTCATTTATTATTTATTGTTATTGTTTAAACCTGGAACTCTGCTTTAATCATTAATCACATGGATTAATATTTGCAGAAACTTGACTGAAAATACCCAGACATGGTTTTTCCTTTTTTTACTGATTGGTTAAAAGCATATTGAACAGCCATCAAAAATAAAATTGAGAGTAGAATCTTTTAGTGTAGTATTAGAATTAGTCTGCTGTTCCAATCAGATTGAAACCTGCACTGAAAAAATAAGGAATATTTTATTATATTCACTTGGATGTATCCATGAAAGAAATATCCATGCAAGTAATCCACTTGCATGAATATTTCAGTATTACAGAATTTGTACATTCTTTCAGATATTTTTAAATTAAAATAAAGCTTTTCTGTTAGATGACATAACAGTTATTATGCTCACTGTGTATATTTATGCACTTTTAAAACCACATGTGTCTGGAAATACAGTAATCTGTTTTCATTAAAGGCACTATTTCCAAATGCTTAGTCATTTTTCTTATGTCCCTACAGACAATACTGGGCTTACTGGGAAAACTCTGCCTCAGTGTTGTCACTAATTAGTACAAATTAGAAAAGAGTTGTTTATGTCTAATTATGGAATGACTTGGTTTAAGGGAATCACTAAATAAAAACAAACATTAAGCATTATTAATGCTGGATACTAAACATCTGGACACTTTAAATTATTTAGCGGTTTTCGAAAAATGACCATCACAGTGCTGTTTTCAAGTGAAGCAAAATAATTTTGGATATTTTAAATTTTATTTGGTGTGAATTACTTTACAGTTACATATTTAGAGGGCTGTGGATTTGTACTGTATGTTTATTCAGTCCTTGGATTTACATGATACAAATTCTTATGTATTATGAATTTTTATTCTTATTCCAAAAAAAAAAAAACATGTGGTTAGGTTAATTGGCTTCCCCCCCAAAAAAATTGATCTTAGACTATGGTAATATATATGACTATAGTAGGGACATTAGATTGTGAGCCCATTTGAGGGACAGATAATGACATGACTTTGTGAATGCTGCGTAATATGTCAACATTATATAAATACTAGTTCATAGTTCATGTACAGGGGATTATAAAAAGGCTGACACGAAGTCAGATTTAAGTATTTTTACTAGTTTATTGAAATAATAAGTGTATTGTTTTACAAAGTATACAATACTGAGAAACCATTAAAAAAATAAATGAAGAACACATTAGAAACAAAAATTTAAGTGGAGGTCTACAACACACTTAATATTGGCAGATGTACAAATATCCAAATCTAGGGAACACCAGAAAAGGAAAGGACATCATTATGTACTAAAGGAGAAACTGTACCAACACTAAAATGCCAGTGACCAGGCAAAAGATCAAAGGATCTGACAGATAAGCCAGCATCTCTATGAAGGAAAGTCCACTTGGCATCTGTAATCCAGGGACTGCATGTACAGTGTCCAGTAGAACCAGGACAAATTTCTCTGTAGTATCATAGAGACTTGAAGTGAGATCCTCCATCAGCATAATCTCATTAACTCTACTCAACCAAAGACCAATGATTTGTGGAAAAGAATCTTTCCAACTGATGGGTGTACAAGATCTGTGTGCATTGAGCAAACGCCTGAGAATTACTTTTTAATGTGTATAATCAGGCAAACCATCATGATGCAGCTGGAAAAAGTAGGGGTACAGTGGGACCGTGTAATTGATAAATTTCCGGGTGATGTCCGGGTGATTGATTGACAGTGGTCAAACTTGACCAGAAAATTTGTAACATGCTGCACCTCCAGTATATTGCTACATTCTTTACTGCATTAGTGCAGCTCTAGCATGATGATCTGCTCAAGGGCATGTCAATGACAACCTGGACTCACAGGAAGTGATTCAAACGTCATTGGTTGTCATTCAACCTTGAGCAGGAATGCTGTCTATTGCCGGAATAAATTTTTTTTTATCAAAACATCACCAGACTAAAGCTGAGTATTGCAGCAAGATTCTTAAAAATATTGGACAAAGGATTGTTATTATTACTGTAATTCTGCATTAAATAAATAGAATAAATTATAGGGGCTGGCAAACCTGTGCTTGACTAACGCTAGAGGCTTATGCTGCCCCTGAGAGCTCACTCTGAGCTGCAATGCAAAATTTTAGTATCCAATTATCTCTAGAAATGCTCAGATCCTCTTCAAACAAAAATAATTGCTTTGTTTGCAGCATAGTGAAAAAGGTAGTGTACAAAGGGTACATGTGGTGCAGTTAGAATGAGGTCACCTGGGGAAATCTATCTAAAAATACAGCAGAGATTTCCCTGGTAGCAGTACTTGTGTTAGAGAGATTGCTGACAAACACAGTTTAGTCACACCAAGGTATGACAAGGTAATGGCATGTAAATATAAAGCTGAAGTTTTACTTGCATGGAGTTTGGAATAAACAAAATTTTCTATCCTTTAGTTTCACCTTAATCCTAAGGCAGCAAGCAATTATTGACAGACTGACAGGCAAATTAAATAACAACATAAATAACCGTATTTGCGGGATAGAATTAAATGATCTGTTCAGTCTCACTCTCCCCCCTCCCACCAAGAAATATATATGTAAACTGCACATGTATATAAATTCCAAAAAATTATATTTAACATTAGAAGATGAATGTTTCATCAGCAAGGATGAAGATATAGGAACTGCTACCGCAGTTTTTAAGGGTGCAGGGGAAAATACTTGTTGGTGTACCTATGTTGTGGTTGCACAATGTTACAAAATATAGTACACGCACCTTTTTGTGTGCTTTTAATAGGCAGCCCATTAAATGAATGAGCATCCTTAGTTCCATGCATGTTGTGCATAACTTACTGTAGTGTAATCCCAGCCTATATGTTATTTATGTCCTAAAAAATGCATTGTCAGTATATGTATGTAATGGTAAATAAGTTATACAAATATCAAGTGTATACATAAAAGTTTACTGTGACAAGCTAGCTTCATTTGAGAGGGGTTATCTTTTATAGGCGTTTCTACCGTCACTGTTCAAATTTGTAGTAGGTATCCCCAAAATACTATGAATTCTTAATATTTAAGTATATCCCTGGACAAAAATACATATGCAATACCTTCAAATTTACCTATGTTCTATCTCTAAAGAAACAAGACAGGAAATTACCTATTATTCCTGCCAGAAATTCAATAAGCTAACAACACTGCCTCTTTTGCACTGAAATCTCAGTGTTATCAACCCTAAGGTGTTCCCTGCTGCATTGCAGAACACCGTACCCTTATGGTATTGAAATAAAGAGAAGGTAATGTATTCTGTAGTTCAGCAGGTGAGAACTCAAACAAATGTAGTTTCACTGAAGAGCTGTCAGCCTAATAGGAAGTTGTTAGCACTCTGAATTGCTGGCAGATGTGAAAAGTTATTAAAAAGTACATCTATTACCTAGTAGAACAAAAGTTTTGATCAGATGATGGCGCTTCGAATGACTACCTGAATTTGGTTTGGGGTTTGAGCCCCCTCCCTGGACAAAAAATACACTTGTAATAAAGCTAGCCTTTTTCCCGAAGTCAGGTTATCAGGTCAGCAGCCTCTAGTGCCATTAGGAATTTTTGGCTATGATGAGTAGAAGCCATACTGACATGATACCTTTAATTAAACCCAGTGTCCTCCCTAGATTTTTTTTTAAACTGGGTAGGAAGAAGCTGTAGGCAGGTGGCTGCTTTTGTATTGTGACCTAACATTTTAGTAACCACCCAAAAACAGTCAGGTGATTACTGAAAAATGCTAAAAAGGGTCTGGTAAGAACACTGAAACCTGTCAGTTTGCTAAATCTATTTAGGCTTATACCTCCTGTCCAATTATTAATCATGTCAAGCACAGATCAGATGATAAATAACTTTTATAGATAATAAAAATTACCTTTCCAACAAGTGCCGGGATATTTGTAGAGTTTGTGGCAAAACCCATACTGAATACCATTGCAGCCTCTACATTGTGAAAATCCGCCACCAAATCCTCCAGCTCTTGGTGTTTATCCAAATGCCCTGAAAAAGAATACTGTAATTAACATGTGCTTTAATAATCCCGGATAATAGGAACATGGAAGATTATAGCCAACACCCTTCACCTAATTATCCCAGAGTGAACTCAGTTCAACAGAGTTTAATTGGACATTCCACATGACAGAACATTGTAACTCAGCCTGTACACCTGACAACAGGACTATCACATACACTGAGGTGGAATTCAGAATATGAGGAAAATGTATGGAGACAATTCTCTTCCAGCACTATGACACATATAGGTCTACTATGTTCTTTGTAAAGAATAAACACACATCCATTATAACTTGGGGAAGTTCTATTGAAATACAATATTAGTACAGTGTTACAATCGGATCAAAAACAGCAGAACAGCATTTAATTTTGTAAAAAGTTAAAAACTAATTTCAGTGGATTGTAAACTATGTAATAAGGAGTTAAAACTCCTGCCAGATTTCTGCACTGTCTGTGCCCCTGCTAGGGGGATTTCCTCTTCCCGCTATACTATATGTCCTGGTGTCCACTGTTATCAGAACCAAAACTGAAAAAAACACATACCTTCGGGTTGTAACCAGAACAGAAAAAAGAGTTTATGATTTGGATATACTTTACAATGTAACTGTGTGCTTTGCAGGTTTATGTAAAGCAGACTGTGTACTAAAACTAAATATTTGCCTATTACGTCAGACCTCCTCCATCCTTTAACAAAATGACAAACAACTGGTGAATCAAATAAATACCTCGAGCATAAGAAGATATTTTTACCTTACCCCCTGCATCTAGACAATCCTTTCAGTGTTCAGAAATGTAAAGGGTACCTAACTCAAAACGTGATTTTGTGTTTGTTCTACTCTGCAGCAGAATTATATACATAGCTTTTATTCAATTCTTTATGGTCTCGAATTTACTTATTTTGCATTTCCACTGAATTTCTGAGTGGACAAGTCAGCAAGTGACCTTCTGCAATCACCTCTCCATGAGAATGTGATCCTGTGGCCAACACTGCGCAAGCATCGGAGTATGGATGGGTTTAATGTCATGATTGCCAGTATGCTCTGTCCTTTAGTCAAGAAAAGATGGAACCTGCCCTTTGGATCCAGGGGTTTCCCAAATGGTCTCTAAGCATTCCATGCTGGTTCTGCAGTTTAAGATGAGTATGTGAAAGCAAACAGTGGAGCCAGAAAACACAACCATGGTGTATTACTGAAAAAGCAGAGCTAATGAGAGTGTGGCCACCACTACATATGAAAACATTTATTATTGTTTTTTAGTTTGGTCAGCAGTTTTAATCTTAACAGTGAAAGCAACAATTTCCAGGCAGCTCTCTAGCCCTTGTTGCCATGCTAATTTAACATCATGGAGTGTTTTTGGTGGTAGGTGATCCTGAGTGGTAGCAATCCAGACACATAGGGGAATTCCCTATGTCTGAGGAGTAAGACATCACCAGGAGCAGCAGGACCATGGACAGGGTTGCCAGTGGTGACAAAACAGCGACCATGATGCAACCTCACTGTTTACGTGAACAAGCACTAAAATCTTTGTTTTTATACAAGGTCCATAATTATACATGTTCATATGTGCTTATTACATATATAGAATCTTCTCTCTACATATGTCTTGCTAAGCTTCCTCTCCTGTTCCTAGCAAGCTCAGTTCCTGACAACAAGCTGTACCTTGCCATGTGCCATGCTATGGGAACAACAGTTAAGGCCATGTTACACTAGCTGATAATTTCTCATCAGCAGCAAGATCACTAAAAAGTTAAAAGGAAATTCCCACCCACTTACATGTTTTATTCCTTTTCCAACTGGATAAGTGGGGCTTCACTTTTTTTGCTGATAGAAAAGCTGAAGATTGTAAGTTGCCAGCAAGGAAAGGAAACGATCATGAAAAAGTTATAGGGCCACTACTGTTAACCATTGCAGAAAATACTGTTTAGCTGTTGTACAGATCAATAGCTTTTGAGTTCATTAGAAAGATGTTTTGAAAGAAATTTTGCATTCTGGGTTTTCTATAAACTAGCATTTTCAACCAGGGTTCTGTGGTATTCTGAAGTTTGTCCACAGATGGGTTCCTTGAGAAGAAAGCAGTGACAGAGAGCATGGACAATTCTCCAACCTACACATACCACTAATGCATGGGTTTGCTTCTACACTGACCACCAATGCATAGATTTGCATCTACACTGACCACCAATGCATAGGTTTGCATCTACACTGACCACCAATGCATAGATTTGCATCTACACTGACCATCAATACATAGGTTTGCATCTACACTGACCACCAATGCATAGATTTGCTGCATGGGTTTGCATCTACACTGACCACCAATGCATGGGCTTGTGTCTTCACTCAGCAACAATGTAACGGTCACTTCCACAATCACCCCGGATGTACAAGATAATTTTCACACTAACCACAAACTTACAGGATCACTTCCATACTGATCACCAATGTAAACAATTGTGTCTATACTGACCACCGATGAATGGGTTTGTGTGTACACCCATGATGAATGGGATATTCACTTCCACAATAACCACTGATATACATCACCACTTTCATACTGACTACCAATGTACAGGGTCATTTCTATGCTGACCAACAATATCAGGGTCGTTTCTATTCTGACCATCAGTATACAGATGTCAGTACAATTTTCACTGTTTTTGTTTTTTTACAACTACTGATCACATTAAATTGCCATCAGCTGTAGCTCTAATAATTTTAGAGGGGTTCCATAAAACCAAAAAACTATTTCAAGGGTTCCTAAGTGGTAAAAAGGTTGGGAAAGACTGACATACCTATGTCCATACCTAGCCAGTGTCTGTGTCAAAGAGTTTACGGGATGTCACACAAGAATAAACCATTCAACAATACAAACAGGTTTTTCTACAGTTTTGAGAAGTCTGTTGATAATGTAACATTGTAAACACATAATACACAGAATTTTTTTTTTTACGGCCTTATAAAAAGAAAAGAAAAGGAAAAGTACATGTCTATTAAATCTGTTTTATAGGTATGAGAAGTTGTTGTAATTTTATGAATCATTCAAACAAGTACAGAGAGGCATGTAGGAGAGTCTGTACGTAACAATGTTTAACATGTAATGTGCACATGACCTAATTGCAGTTTTCCCTTAGGCCAAGAACATAAAGCAATTAGCAGTTTACATATTTAACAAAACCTAGCAACGGCTATTTTTCACAGGGCAAAAACCAGGCACACCACACAGACCATGGTCATCCTCCTTACCCATTTCCTGTCTGGTACTGCAAACTCCAGCTCCGTGAGTCTTCACTACATTCTGCACTGAGTCCAGTGACTCTTCATTGTTCTCTGCGAAGCCAAGGTAGTTATATGATCCCATATTTATAACGTCCTTTATGACTTTTCCTGTGTACCTAAAATAACACGAGCAAATATATATTTAAATATAATTAAAACCCAGGAATGAAAATGTAATTCATTACAGATTATAGTCCTTGCTGGGTGCATTCATTTTTTTTTTTGCGTACATTAGGGGACAAAGCAAAGGTCCTACTGTATCTCTCAGGAAATAAAGAATTATTTCACAGACATGATAATCACATTAGGCTTCTAGCGCTAAATGCACTGCATGATTATATATATATATACATACACATACACATACATATACACACACACACAGTAGAACCCCACTCCACTAGGGCTGCAGGAGCAATCAGGAGAGCAAAGCGCCACAACTGGCTGAGAAAAGGGAAACCCTGATAATGCTTGAGCTGTCATCAGGGCTTCCCTTTTCTTAGGCAATCAGCCATTCAGCACTAAAGGTAAATGGAGGACAAGTCTCCCCATTCAAGTCTAGTGCTGAATGGTTGAGAAACCTCAGTTTCAAAGTAACCTCAGTTAAAGGGAAACTACACTTATCCAGAATATATATGGGATTGTGAAAAATGTGAAACTCTAAACGATATGGGGTATACATTTAACCTTGCTTCTAATATTGATTACAAAAGATCTGTGAGGAAGTTGAACACTCTGTCTTTGATTTTTTTTGACCTTATGTTTCATATATACTATGTTCAGTTTTTTCTACACTCTATTTTATGATGGCCATATGGAAATTGTGGAAAGATTGTTGCCACAGTGCTGCTCTTTGATGTTAAGTGACAACTAAACTTCAACATGCTAATTGCTGGAGCAGCCATGACAATAGGCTGTATGTGTGGAGGGGCAACGGAGATGACATTCATAAATACTGGAAGAACAAAGTATAGTGTTTTCGTTCACTAATATCATCATAAACAATACGAAGGTATAACCACTGGCTATACTAATTCCGAAATCATTTCAATAGGGAAACTCTGTATCCTCTACATTCGTGCAAGATATAAATAACATGGATGCATTCACATGGTATATGGTATCAAAACACAGAAGTTAAGTATGAGGAAGAAGGATATATTTTACAGCTACAGTACAGACTGCTAAACACGGTCATGTATTTTAGATGAGATTAGACGAGAGGTAACATAGGTCTTATTTTGACAATGCTATGGGCAAATCACGGTCCCCTAAACTGGATTAGACGAGAGGTAACATAGGTCCTATTATGACAATGCTATGGGCAAATCATGGTCCCCTAAGCTGTATTAGATGACATGTAACATAGGTTTTATGATGAAAATGCTATAGGCAAAACCCAATATTATGTAATGTTTTTTTTGGGAAATAATATCTGACTATTTCCCTGTTATTGCAGAAATATATCTTAATAATAAAAACTAAAGCTGTGATGAATAGGCAACTTTTTTGTGAAAAAAAGTGTTTGGTATTCATGCAAAGTTTTTCAAACCTCAGTTTAATGTATTCCGTTAAAATAAAAGTGGGTATCGTGACCTTTCTTATCCTGTCTTCTCCCACAGTTCACAAGCAACACTTTTTTGTCACTTGGTTAACCATGCTAATAAAGTCAAAACCACCTTTGCTGTCATGATTAATATTTCAGGTACTGGTGAAAATTATTGTACTAACAATCCAATATCAAATATGTAGTACAGTGAATCCTTTGACAACAATATAGTCAAATAAAAATCCCAATGCCTTGCATAACAGTTGCTCCCTTATTACTACCTGACCTCATATACTGAAGAAAAGAGAAAGTAGGTTAGGTTTACAACACTAGGACAGCCTCAGCATTTTCCATTTTCTAATTAGCTATTATTTTAAGGTTTATTGATCAACCAATCCTTTTTACCTCAAACCCACCAATCCGATTTAAACATTTAGGTTTTGTGCAAACCAGCAATGTAGGGTAGAGAAGTCATATGGTGATGCATTACTGTGTGCCAAAAAAAGTAGAGCGTGTTTGATTTTTCTAAAGTGCAGTGATGCATCAAAATGTGAAGAAAAAAAAAGGAAAACTCACTGCAATGCAAATTACCACAACACTGTAAGGCATGTCAGCATATGTGTGATATATGCAAGCACTAAGATGCATGTTTTGATGTAAACAAACCCATATTTTTCAAATGTTTTTACCTGGCATACATAATGGGTGGGTTTAGGGCAATGCAGACCAGTCTCAACAGTATCATGTTTGGCTTTAGGGCCCATTACAGCTGCCCATGGCTTTATTCTAGTTTTGGAAAAGCTGCAGGGAAGTACGTATACCACTCATCATTCAAATGATAGGGTTGCTAGTGTATGTCATTTATAATTATTTGTATTATTTGGAACCCTGGAGGCTGTGGTAAAGTGATGGTTGTTTGTGGGCTGTCCTTACTTGGGCTAATATTTTCCCATTTGTAATTAGGATGTATTTAAGTAGATTTTTTGTGTATTTGGTCACTGTTTGTGACTGCGATAAAGGTGACTAATGCACCCCCCAAAAACAGTGTTGGTATGGAATCAGAGTAAAGGGATTTTCAAAGAATTGAAGAGTTCTGACATCTTTGTTTTTTAGATATTGTGTCACCATTGCCATGCACTAAACATTTGTTTATTATGTGAGGAGTTTGTGAATTTTTATCTCAAACGTAGACAAAAGTGGACATATCAAACAACAAATAAAAATCTTCCCGTTTAGAATGGGTCATGTGGGACCAATATTACTCCTTCCTTACTTGATGGTTTTTGTGCCCCCACTTGACCTGAACATGTAACATCAGTTTTAAACAGTCAATTCCCTTTTTCCTTCTTTTGAAGAAACCTCTGGTTTATGTTTAGTTTATATTTAAATTTGTAAATGTGTTACTTGTCTCTCTATATTGCCTACATATTGTTAATACATCTGAACCTGTATGTTCACTTGCCATAACTTATAGTTTGTAACTTTGAGCTGCTGTACATTGTATTTTTTGTAACTTTTTTTGTTTATATTTTGTGTTGGTTTATGTTATGTTGTTATATTTTACAAAAAATGTAATAAACAAAAACAAATAAACAAAAAAAGAATTGGTTTTGATTTCAAAACTAAAGTAAATTTATCTGTCATGTTCATTGAAACTTCACAAATGAAAAGAAAAGGGAAAGAAGAAATAATAAAATACTATAAGCAGCAGTTCAATTTGTCAGCACAATAAATATCTGAATAGTGCAGTGTTTCTCAACCAGAGTTCTGTGGAACCTTAGCAACTTTCCTCCAGAGGTTGCTAGGGTATCCTTGAGAGTTTGGCAATTTGTGCCTCTCAGGTCAGTTTAACTAACCAATAATCTTTTTGGCTATCTGTAAGAGTGACATTCTTCCAGAAATGTAAGATGCATTCTTCCTACTGACCACCACACTAATGTACTGTAAGTTGTATATAGGAATTAAAGAAAGGGATCCTTCAAGTTATTTTAAGAGTTTCCAATTCTTAAAAAGGTCAAGAAAGGCTGACTTAGTGGTTTGTTATACAGACTTGTAATGGCAAATGTAGTCACCTGTATGACCAATTGTAATCGTCTGTAACTCGCTCCATGAGGTCGAATCGAGGCCCCGGGACACTGCAGATCGGCCGATTCCAGTTATCACGGACACGCATGTATAAGTTTCTTGTGTAAAAGTTTTCAAAGTCTTGATAGAGAGGCACAAAGTCCTACATTTATACAAACATACATGTAATGAGTAATTATTTAACATACCGCTGCTGACAATTTATATTTTGGTTGACTTTCATGTTAGACATAATTACTTGGGATTGCTAAAAGGAAACCACATAAACAAAAGTCAAGAAGATGAGCACATCCCTGTTGATTTTGCTACACAATAATAGGAAACACAAAATTTGATAATAATGTGGGACCAGAGGAAACGTCTATGAGCTGCTGATATCATCCAACCAAAGCTGAGCTATAATTTGTAATCTTGAACAGAAATTTGAAAGTTGGAAAATACAGATTCCTATGGATGGTGCAGTCATTTTAATGACCAGCACAAGCTGCAAGATTTAAAACATTACCAACATATTACCCCAGAGGGTGTTACATTCTTACTTTTTGTTCTTCCCTTTCTGCTGCCATTTGACATTTCTCAAGTCCCCATGCTCTCAGGAAGTCACGAAAGTAGCCAAATAAAGTGACAACGCCAAATCCTATGTAGGTAAGCACAGCGACGTACATTGGAGCTTCTTCAAAGGACTCCTTGAACTCCCTCTTGTACAAGCCACCATTTGCTGTTCCATTCTGTAGAGTGACAAAAAATGCTCTGGTAAATACAATCTGCATGTTAAAAGCCAAATAACACCACCCTATAGTGCCCAGAGGTCAGTGTAAATCCCCAGGATAAATTTGGAATCATCCAGTAACTTGACTGTAACTCTATGACTAATTTGTGTATCTATCTATGTCCAATAATAAATACTAAGAATAAATATTCTTTAACTATGTTATTCTAGCCTAGAATTGCAATATTAAAGTAAAACACTGTCATTATACAGGTTGCAGTGGCATTAGTAGTTTAAAAGTTTGTTGTTGTGAATGAACATCTAGCCTTTGTGAGATCATGAAGACCTTTTTCACCTAAATTTGGTTCTAGGTAATCCACCGTTCTCAGATTCTACAGAGCTCTGATGTTTGCACAAGTTCAGTAAACCTCAGAATTTTTTTTTGCATACTTGCCTGGCAGCCATTACACCCAGGATTAACCTTTCTACAAAAAAAAATATTCAGAAGGTGGAATATACGGCTTTGCCAAATATTGTTCTGCTATCAGTATTTTATGCCAATATACAAAATTTAAACATTCTTCCTTGTTGTCTTTTCTACAATACTTTACCAACTGGGCTTCCTAAAGTGCAACTATAGTCCCACTTTGAAAGTTGTGTATCAGGCAGTTATTTATTGCAGAAAAGGACGGGAGATGTCCCTTCTGCAATAATTATTCTTACCCGCCCGATTGCTGTCCAGCTTTCAAATTTCTTGCTAGGTATACCCAGTAATCCTGGCTTCCTTTGCAGGTGTTGGGACTGAATGAAACTCCGTGCCTATGTGGCAGGTACATCATCCTGGCCAGGCCAAAGATTGGGATGTAGAAGGAAAGAAAGGAGAAGATGGTGTTGTCTACAACTGGGTTAAGTTTTGCTTTGAGCTACAAAGGTGTTCAAACAGTTCTGCACACAACCAATAGCACTGTATTCACCTGTCACTGATACATCTATCTGATGAACAGGACACATAACATATAGTGACTAACCTTAGTTCTCCAAAACTGACACCCTATTGTTACACCACCATTCTGTGCCTATTACAGGAATTTATTACAAAACATTTCTGAATAAAAATACCCCCCTTTTTCTAATTTGTTTGCATCATCAGCCTGCTTGTAGGCTGTAAGTGGCTGCAATATTTTTCTTTTGTCAGTTTTTTTCTTCTTTCATCCCGCCGGTAACACATTTTCCATCCTAGGGTGAAAACACTCACAACACCCCATTCACACGCGGACAGTGTTGTTGTTCTAGGACAGCTTTTCTCAAACTTTTAAATGCAGAGGAACTCTTGAACATTTCTGGTTATAAGGCACCCTGGTATTTTAAAACTGTAAATCTATGATGCCATGGTATATAAAAAAATACTAAGTCTCAATTAATGGCCTAATAAAAATTATCACCACAGTCAGCCTCCCTACTAGTCGAAGATGCTTTTAACTTTAACTAAGTTACACCAGCAAAATGCAAAACAGGGAGTCCTAATGACATGCTGAGCAAGTTGGTCTTTCTAATGAAAAAAGCCCAGCGCTGCCTGCTTATAGTTGGTTGCCTTTGTAGAATAAAAACTCAGACATGTCTCTATTGTTGGAGATGTAGGCTCAGCTCCCACTATTCATATCACAGCAGCAAACCAGCCGATAGAAAAGATGGCTGCTTGCCTCAATCTTGCCACCTCTTTCTATTAATATTACTATTAAACGGTATTTATATAGCACCAACATATTATGCAGCGCTGTACAATAAATAGGGGTTTCAAATGACAGACAGATACAGACAATTACACAGGAGGAAGAGAGGACCCTGCCCAGAAGAGCTAACAATCTAGGAGGCGGGGGAAGCAGAACTTGATGGCTAATAGTAACTATATAATACACACTATACTCGACAAAAAATGATTTATTTTGTGGGCAAAAACATTACAAGTATCTAAAAAAGGAATACGATACATACCAAACCCTGGTGGAGAATCTTCCAGGTTCATGCGTTTCAATGGCAGTAATTGATTCTCCACCAGGAAATGATTTAGTGAATGTCAGATTCACTGCTTTTAAATAGACCCCCATGTGCTGAATATGTCACACACATGCACATATATACATACACAACACACACATGCACATATATTCACCTAATGTTCTTCTTAAAAGATAACAGAGACAAGAATACCAAGAAAAAAAGAAAACTTTTGAAATCGATGATGAAATTAATCAGATGAGCGATGAGTCATATCCACGCGCCTTTGAAGAACTCTGCATACATTTTATAGCTGTCACATGTGATTTCTAAGAAAAAACATTCTAAGAAAAAAAACATTTGTTCTCTAATATTTAACCAGTAGTTTTCAAGAAACATATAGCCTGGGGGCCATGGGACCATGTGGCCAGTTTGGTCATTTAGTGCCTATTCTCCACTGTTAACAGAGAAAATCTGAGTAATAAAATAAGGTGTGTCATATGTAAAGCAACATAAGGCTACGCACAGTAACATTTATACTTAGTACAGGCATTATCCTTTCATGTTTTTTTTTTTTTGGAAACAACCAGCTCTACCATACAAAACTGCTGCATGACCGATTGGTTTATTGCTGCTTATCCCTCTCCCTGTCTGAACTATGCTGTACAAGGAATGCAAGAGGTCAAAACCAAATCACAATCAGATGCTTACAGTGCTTGCAATTAAAAATACATTAAAAGATGTATTATGGTTACAGAGCTGCAGTCACTGCTCAGACAATCCTTGTTTAACATATCTGCATATGAATGTAAAAAGTCTAATACTTGTGGGCTTTACATTCCTAGCTAAGGCTGGGTACACACGTTAGATTTTTGTCATTGGAAAGGATCTTTCACGATCCTTTCCGATGACAAAAGACTGAAATATGCATGATCGAGCGCTGTACATACAGCACCGTTATGCTCTATGGAGAGGGGAGAACGAGTGAGCGGCACCCTGCTGTGCTCTCTCCCCTTCACGTGCATGGTGTTTGTCCGTCGGTTGTGTATCCACCAGGATGGATCCATAAATGTTGTCGGAAGAGTGCCATACACACGTTAGATTTTCATCCAAAACTAGCCCTTAAGCGATAATCAGACAAGAATTATCTGACGTGTGTATGTAGCCTAATTTTAAAAGAAACATTTGTGTGATATCTTCCAGAGTAAATAGTCTGGCCCTGCAAGAAGCAGGGTGTGCCTACAATGGCCCCTAGAGACTGGCACCAGGACATAGGTAAACCACAAAGATTTTACAGGGCTAGCACACCTGCTGTAGTCTGTAGCTCCAACCTCACTTAAAGTGACCCTGTCAGGGGGTTTACAAGCATTTATTGGTAACAAAAGTATTATGAGAAGTAAGAAGGTATACCTAGCTGTCTAGTGACCTGGTAATAAAGTTGCTCTATATTCCACATTTCCAAATGTCCCCCACCTGCCTCTGTGGCTCCCCTATTGACTCCTCTTTAAGGCTACGTACAAACACCAGATGAATCTCATCCTTTAATCGCCTCAGGGCTGATATCACACGGGAATCTGGTGTGTGCACAGCACTCGTTGTGTGTCCTGGCAGATCCACAAATGAGGAGCGATTGTAATTAAAGTGAAGGGGAAAGAGCACAGCGGGGTGCTGCTCCGTTGTTCTCCCCTCTCTATAAAGCAGAACTGCCCCATATGTACAGCACATGTTCATGCATTGAGCAGTCTTTTGTTGTTGTAAAGGATCCTTTCCAATGACAGTTATTTCACATGTGTACTCAGCCTAAGTTACTAGTGATCAGCAGGAGGACCCACATCAGCCATTGGGGGTCAGAGGGTGGGGGACCCCACTATTCAACCAGCCTGTAGAGCTGAATAGGATTGTATCATGCTGTTCCTCCACTTGCTACCTTAATTGTAACTTTGTCAGGCACTGGGAGAGGATCAATTTAAAGTCCAAGTATGTGCTTTGGACTGAATGAAGCTTTAGATAGAGGGTAGAAAGATTAGGACCCCTGTCACAGTTTACTTGCTGTCCTGTATTCTCCCCAGAAATTTGTTTAACCTGGGTGGGAAGAAGTTGTAAGTGGGTGGTACCCCCTGTATTGTGACCCCACTTTTCAGTAACCTCCCAAAAACAGCCGGGTGTTTATCCATACACATATTGAATATAGTTTGATGACTAGTATCTTGTTTGTCCCATCTGTGGGGGAAGATTTAGATAGCACTCATAGGGGTCTGAAACCTATCCAGGTCTACACTAAATGAAGAAATCCATTTTGGGTGCTGGATTTGTTCTTTGATATTCTGTCAATAAAAACCTTAAACTGGCTGAAAATACATTTCTGTACTTTTTAAAATATGTAATACTTTTCTGTAATCTTGCTCTTGCTGTTTTTTTCCATCTCTGACATTTTCATGGAGAATCATAGAACTGAGATTCCTGGAAAGTGACGATAACATTACCCATAGAATGTGTGCAGGTGATTCAGCTCACCGCCTGATTGTGTAATATGAGATCATTCAGTGCAGGAAAGAAGTTCTCTCCCAGGTAAACAGTGGGGTGGTACGGGAGTGGCATTGACCCTGCGTAATTGACCCGGCTCCTATTCACCTTTACCAACTACATAACTATGTATGAAACCAGCACACAGCTACCTACAAAAAGAATGGAGCTGTATACACTGAAGGCAGTGCATACATAAAAGAATCAGTAAAATATTTACACTCATAGGACTGTAAAACATTTCTATAGCAGAGGATCAGTGCTTCCTAATGGGAATTTTCACATTGCCTATACTGGGGTAGGTGATAGGTTCCCTTGGAAAAAAACGTAGGGGGTCCCCAGTCCAAGCTAGCCAGCAAAAAAAAAAAACAATTTGTTTTAAATACTCAGGCTATAAAAAGTTGTGCCCCTGGACAAATATATAGCGGGGGTTATAAATGCACAGCACTGCAGCTCCCTGTACCCCTGTCATTCTGAGCCCTGGACAAGTTGGGGACCCCCAGGTTAATTACCCAGTAACCCCTCCACAAAAAAGGGGCCCTGCTGTTGAGCTTGGTCCTTACCTCTAAACCAGGGGTGTCAAACCCAAATACACAGTGGGCCAAAATTAAAAACTTAGACAAAGTCATGGGCCAACCTTGAAATTTATTGAAACATTTGAGGAAGTTTTTCCTTCTCATTAGATATAAAACCTTTTCATATAGAAACAAAGAGGTTTTGCTTCACATTCAATCTGGAACAAGCCTATAATTGAGAACGAGGCATAAGAAGTTTTTTTAAATTTTATTTAAGAAAAAATCTTATGCCTCGTTCCAATTTGTAGCCTACAACAGTGACCTTTTTGCACAGGCTAACAATAATAATAACAATGTTCTACTAATATAATAGTAATAATAATAATTCTAATAATAATAACAAACTTCTTCTACGAAAATCCAACCATTCAAGTCCATGCCTTGGAATAGCAAGGAAAAGTACCAGCTGATGGGGAGTACTGGAAATGCCAGATGTGGCCAAGGTGGAGCTAAATCTTATAAGTGGCCCGCCGCTGGACCTTCCTCTTCATTGAAATAGCACGACTACTACAATTCCCGGCATTATTTGCCTCTATAAAACAGTCCTATGTGGGGCCACGCATAGGCAGAGAGCCCGCTGGTCTATAAACGCGAGTGATGCCAGGAATTGTAGTAGCGGCTCTATTTCAATGCAGCGATGGGCCAGCTGCAGTTCATATTTAGGATTCCTTTGGGGGCCAAAAAAAAAGACCTTTTGGGCCAGAGTTTGCCACCCATACTCTAAACTATGTGAGATTTCAGCAACACACCAGACTGCCCATAGACAGCTATATGTAATCGAATCTCAGCTCCACTAATTATAAATTAATGAATGGATGGGGAGAATTAGATTTATAGTTCCAGGTGAACACATACATGAGATGCAGTTAGGACCTACCTGCACAATTTGACCACTGAACACCATCTTCACCCTTCTAGCCACAATGCAGTTTATTCATTTATGTGTGACAATCTCTTTAGAAAAAACTTTTTCAGTTTTGTTATGTGTAGCAATCTAATTTCCTCTTTTTGTATTCTGATTGTGTGTATGGCAGTATTTACCGCTGTTTGTTTGTTACCTATGGAATCTTCACATGTATGGACAGATTTAGAAATCGACAACCCTTCCAAACACAGTCAGGTCTCTGGTGTGATGGAACTCCCTGGTATGTTTGTTTAGGCGAGGTGCGGGCATTCCTGCTGAGATAAGTTACTTTTAGGATTCCAATTCCGGATTCTTATGTGCAGTGAAAACCAGACTGCAGGTAAAGGTTGATCAGCATTGGGACCCTCACAGCTATACAATGGATGGGGCCCTCAGTGTTTTGGACAGATCAGGTGACATCTGCAGACATCAGCTGAGGCTTCTCATAGCAAAGAGGGCGGACAGGTTAGAAAAGCCGGTCTGATTGCTCATGCTGTCCCCTGGATAAACAGGTCTTCCACCGAGTGTGCTTTGTTCTTTGGGGTAAACACAAACGTCCCGGGTGAATGTTTCTGTATAGTGGAGATGCCTGGGGCCGGTCATATCATTCCTGCTCTGTACAGTCTATGACCAGCTTCAGGCACCCACACAAAGAAACAAAACTGCAACACAAGCAATCCCATTGGCAATGGTAAATAGAGAACAAGGCAAATGAGGAAGCCCGAGCATTGCTCCCACTCATGGTCTATGGCAGCAGGGAAATGGCAGACATAAGATGACTGTGGTCAAAAAACATAACATGAACCTATTGCATATCCATGGGTTCATTTGGACTTCACACCCCTGGACTGACCATTCCTTGCAAAGAAATAATCAGCTCCGACGGATTGTATTGATTGAACAATGATAAAACAGGTGATACTTGCAGAGAACAAAGTCTTAAAAGACAAAACTTTTAGCTTGTTTCGGATAGAAGGATTACGACCCCTTTTCAGTGCTCTGCTAGAGAGATTTAGACTGGCAACATTTCCATATTAAAGCCCTATCTAGATGGGGAGGGGGTTGAGAACAGTACTGAGGCAGGGTGTTGTGATGTTTTCAGACAGCTATGTACAGCACCCTGCCAGTCTCTCACATCTGCCAACATTGCATGGAGAAGCACAGAGATCCGGTGATGACATCAGTGGTTCCATAATAGGATTTTAATGTAAAAGGAAATATTGATGGGGGGAGGACTGGGAAAGGAAAAAAAGCTGCAGATTAATTTTCAGGAAATACACAAGTGTTCTCCCCAGTGTCTGATAGCTGGTTGCATCACCTGGAACTTTTCACTTGTTGCCAAGCTGTCATCAGACAACACCAGCAGCCTGAAGGATATCAGGAGATGCCAGCAGCTCCCACGCCATCCTATCATTGGTCAGACATGGGACAACAACAGCCCCCCTGCCATCTACTCAAGTTGGGGAAGGGGGGGTTCTGATGGGCAGCAGGGTGTACAGCTGTGACTACTCATGCCGATCATTGGTATTATCTCTGTGTCATTCTTACCGGACCCGCCAACTTCTGTGTGAAGACCCCCAAAATGGTTGGGTCCCCCCCCCCCAATATTGGTTGGTCTCCAAGTGAAGAGAACCCTGAATATAGAGATATATATAAAATTCATATTTGCATGTTTCCCATGTCAATTGATGTGACATCATACAATCAGTGCTACACTCGGTGGAATGTAAATAGCATGTGCCAGGACAGATAAAGGAACCGCAGAGAGAGAGAGTGTGTGTGTGTGTGTGTTATGAAAAATGGAAATTTTAGATTTTTTTGTGTTGTGTTTGTGTGATGACAAAACACAGGGAACTGATTGTTTTACAACAAACACCACAGGAGGACAAGAAATGAGTGGATGTCCACAGATTACAATCTGAATAGTCACCATCAGAGGGGCTGTTGTAGGGTCACCATGGTAACTGTACACAAGCAGCCCCAAAAAAACAATCAGAAGTCAGGGATTGGGACATAAAACCAGACCGGTGACAGTTTACAGGAGAAGATCTGACAGTTGGATTTCCAAAGGTGAAGCGGTTGATGGTAGCAACCATCAGCTCCTCTGTATCTGTTAAACAGTCAGCATTGGTTGGATGATACCGGCAAAGTGTTTGTGTAAACCAGCCCAGCTATGTTGCAACCAATCAAATGCTCCCTTTTTCCCTCAGGAGTTCTCAGCATTCAATCACACAACAGCTACAGAGCAGAAATGACAGTTGGAAGCTGAATAGTCGCTATGGGCAACCAGGGGAATTTCCTGTATTACACTACAGCTAACCAGCTGAAAACTGAAATACTGGAACTTCCTCATTTGCTTCCTCGTTCACAGGGATAGTTTTAGAATGATTACACAAAGTCACATTCAGGGCTAAATCCACGGGATTATGTCAGGAAACACAAACATCAATGGTGCTGTAACCTATAGCAACTGCACCTCACCCTAGGATGTTCTAAATAGCTACTAAATTTTACCCTGAAATGGTCAAACCCATTTTACCTTTCCTTAGCAAGAGAGTTGTACACCATAGAAACCAGATATTACCCTATGATGGTTTACACCATAGCAACTAGATATTACCTAGTGATTCTGTACTCCATAGCAACCAAATATTACCATATATTGGTATACGTCATAGCAACCAGATATTACCTAGTAAAACTGTACACCATAGCAACCAGATATCACTCTTCACCAATTTACAATAAAAAGTTGCTTTCTGTTAGTGAACTTTTCCCACAAGTTTATTTTTACACATAACTCCATAATAATGCAGGACAAGGTAACCCACAGCAACCAGACATTAACCTTAGCAATGCCGGTGCTGCCCAGGATATAATAAATGGCGACCCTATAAAGCCCAGCTGGGGTCCTCCCATAACTCCCCCCAGGACAGGTGGGTGATGTCCGCCCTGTATGGCCGAGCACCGGCCGCCTCTCACCTGCACGGGACTGGAGAAGCCGTTCCTCTTACAAACTCCATTGAGATGAGTCCGGGGCGCCTTGTGCGTCCCATTGCAGCGACCCGCAGCCTTGTGTCCTGCTATGGAGGGGTCACCGGCAGCCATTGAAGAGAAGGTGTCACCGGCAGCCATGGAGGTGAAGGTGTCAGCCGCAGCTGTGGTGCCCTCATGAAGCAGATACATGGGTCCGCCACAGGTAGCCAACTAGTCAGTCAGGCTTATCCAGGGAGGGGTGTGGTGACACCGGGGGGGAGGAGTGGCCCTTCCTCATCTCACATCCTCCATGAACTGTCACCTTTGTACACCTAAAGCCCTGTCAGAGGTCTGGTATAGGCAGGTGGTGCCCCATGTCTGAGGAGGGGGGTCAGACAAGTTCATTCATAGGAACTCATAGGAAAAGTTTGGTGTATAAATGTGTATGTATTGGCCATGGCTGCCAGAGGTGACATTACTCTGTGCATCTCCCTTTCACATTTTTATTCTGTGTCCTGGTGGCAGGGTCACCCTGGAAGAAAGTGAGGGGAATCCTAATTATTTAGCTGCATACAGATGTTATATTTCTGAAGCTGGAAGTAACAGACTACAAGCACTGTACACACTTCGCTATTCTGTTCCTATGGAGAGGGGAGGACGACTGGGAGGCTCCCCGCTGCATACACCATCATAGGATATAGCAGTGGTTGGACGACAATGTTTCCCCAACCAGGGCTCCTCCAGAGGATGATAGGGGTTGTATGAGCAATGAGCAAATTGTGCTGCCCAGGTCAGTTACCCCTGACACCAGTGATCTTTTTGGCCATATGTGGGCTGTGGAAATAGTAATTATTCTTAGGTAATCCCCATGTTAGAAAGCTTGAGATAGGCTGTTGTACTACACACTCGATAATTTAGTTTTCTTAAGGGAATGATATTAGGGGACAGCTGTACAATGATGATCATGATTTTGTCTCTGGCAACAGTCAAACTTCATAAAAACTACATACCTTAACCCCCTTAGCCTTCTAATTCTGTCCGTATTTCCACACAGAAAGCGTTACATTTTTTTGTATTGAAATTTATTTTACATTGTAGGCTATAATTCTTAGGCATAATTTACCGAAATATGTCAAATATTCAATAAATTTAATAATAAACTTTTAAATAAAAATCTGTTAAAGAAAACAATAAGAAAATAGTGGAACATGTAATATAGCTATACAGTACAGTATATGTATAATATAATTATATATAATATATATAGATTTCTTTGTATTGGACTCAATACAGCTATTTTGTATTGAATTCAATACAAGAAATGTTTTTAATTTCTGGCCGCTCCTCACGCTCGCACCGACGCATGCACCGACTCATGAAACCCCAGACATTATCTCTGCAGTCGTCCGCTGGAGATCGAAGGAATAAGACGTGTCCCCAGGACCTGCGAGGTCCAGCAGGATGCCGGGGGACGGCAACGGAAAAAGGTAAGTGTTTTTTTTTTTCTATGTTTTTAGTGACCCCGAGTGTGACTCGGAATTACCACTTTTTGCATGGAAAATCCACCCCAAGTTACACTCAGGAATACTGCTGGGGGGGTTAAAGCAGACCCAAACTAAAATTTTCACCTTATATAAAAGGGTTACCTTCCCTTAATTGTAAGGTTAAAATTACTTTCTTTTTTAGGAGTGAGGGCGTTTAAAACCCTTTTTTTTTTAAAAAAAAAAGAAGTGCAAAGCCTCTTTCCTTCTTTGTGCCAATCAAGACAAAATAGGAGCACAGAGCCTCAAAGAATACCTACGTCATGCATGCTGCTCTTTCTGCGCATGTCTGATCTCGGACCTTTTTTTATCAATGGGGTAAAAAAAATGTCATTCTCGCGCATGCGCTCCTTTTTTCCCCATCTAGGTCACCTGACACGGTGCCTGCGCACTGCCAGATCAGGTGATGTAGCAGCGCCCGGTGCTTCCCCCGCACTGAGATGAAGGCTGATACCAGGACAACGTGGGACCTGATCCAAGAAACTTCAGGGGGGGTCGACGGATCTACGAAGGTAAAATGAGTTGTTTTTTTTCGGTTTACTTTCGCTTTAAACTACATACACATGTCAGATAATAGTTCCTCAGGGTGAACAGTCATGCTTTTCTCAGTCTGACTCATTCTGACATGTTCATCGGTCCCCTATTCATTAATTCACCATGGCCGATCATTCATCTGTCACTGGAAATGATCATGAATAGTTGTTTTCATAAGACGTCTATATGGAGTTGTTAAGAAATATGGGGAAGGCTTTTAGTGCCATGTGATTTCTCCTGACTTTTTCAATCAATAATGCAATCGTTTTTAAACGTATTTGTGATCAACTACAATTTGTTTGATTGATTCTACATCCAATTAATTGTCTAAGTCTGCTATCCACCTTCTCTATCTTTTTACTCCAGAGAACCCCTAAAATAAACTTCAGGTCCCAGGGAACCCTTGATAAAAAGGAATTCCTCAGGAGTTGGTGGGAAGAATGCAGTGTTAGGCTATGCACAGATGTCAGATCACTGTTACTGGAAATTATCTTTTGTGATCATTTCCAGTGACAGATGAACGAGCAAGCACTGTATACACAGCGCCATTCTGTTCTATGGAGAGGGGAGGGGAGAGGATGAACCAGCGGCATCCCACTGTACTGTCCTCCATAAGAGTGAACAGCAGTCGTTACCATTCAGTCATTCATCAATTGGGCATGGTGGATTGATGGATGACCTCAGCACCTTGCCAGGTTTTTCACCTGATTTCATGCCACCTTTTAGACAGCTAAAAAGATCATTGGTGCCATGCTACTAGATGTGTCAAATGTCATTGAACCCAGAACCATGCAGATAAGAGGTCAATCAGCCAAAGCTCAAGGAACCCCTAACAAACCCTGGAGGGACCCATGGAATCCTGATTGAGAATGGCTGTGTGAGTGATTGAAAATAATAAATAGTGCACAGGTAAGGCTAAATTCACATAAAGCATTTACAGAATGAACAGCGGGCAGCCACTGCAAGTGTCTGCCACTTTTGGTGGTCCGCGGCTCTGGCCGGGTGCATCCCTGAGCGGGGTAAGGAGAAGAACCCTGCTTGCGGGATTCCCTGGCCAGAGCCGCGGACCGTTTTCCCTTGTACAAATCCCAGGCTCAGGGAAGTGGGCAGAATGTGTCCAGAGACTCAACCCGCCCACTCTCCCATAGCAGGCTCAGATCTGAGTGGGGTTATGCCAATATGAGGTCACTATGAGTGAGGGTTTCTCCCCCTTTGAGTGACACCCAGGTTCCCGAGCATGCGTGTTTGGGGCTGATAATTTAATGACATTTTATTAACTCCACTGTAACTCCATTTTATTAGCCACTACTGTGGGGAAAAAGTCTTTTTACCAACCACCAATTTAACTTTTCCCTACTGACCCCCAATAAATTGGTTTTAGTCAGGATTCCCTGAGACCTAAAAATTATTTTGAGGGTTCCCATGTATAAAGTTGAGATAGGCTGCTGTATGTAGCTTCAGTTTGGAATAACAAGCCATACAATACTGAGCTCTGTTGATTTGTATGGCTTCACCTATTATCCCAAATTGAGCAATAATCCCCTTAATTTTGGGATTTGTGATGGGATGGAACATGTACAAACCTTCTGTCTGTCCAGTGATAATAATAAACAGGATTTATATAGCGCCAAATATAGCGCCAACGTATTAAATAGGGTGTTGCAAATGACAGACCGATACAGACAGTGACACATGAGGAGGAGAGGACACTGTCCCGAAGAGCTTACAATCCAGGAGATAGTTTAACACTGGTTAAGTGGAGGCTTTTTGGTTCTTTTTGGCCTGTCTCAGCATAACCTGTTGGTTTACCTTTCTAGCTGTTAAAACACAACATTTCATGGATGGGTAGTTATATTTGTCTACCATCTTTGTATGGACAACTTTAAAGGGAAGGGGGATGGGCACTGAACTTTACATAGAAGCCTGTTTTTCCAGAAACCCTCCTGACTGTTTTTCTTCTTTCTGATGAATGAATGTGCCATTATACACATAATTCCTAATTAATCACCATGTGTGGGGTATTGATTGGTAACTATCCTATTAGCAAAATTCAAATGTCAAATCAGTTTGAATGTGTTTGTATAAATGTGATGAATGTATCTGTCCCAGTATATTTTCAGGTGCCATCAAAGCATTACAGTACATGCAATTCCAATCACTAACATCCCATATAAGAGTTCCTTTTTCAGGACCTTCCTGTTTTTAGATGACTCCACTATGTCCCTTTCTTGAATTGGGCTCCTATGTTGTCACCCTGGCTTCTGATGAAGACAACAGGTGACCATTTCAACCCACATTACACAGCTACCAGTGATGTCAGGGGAGGAATGGAATGTACGGCAAAGGGGGTATTTGTCAGTATTCAGACATTGATCAAAGCATAACTGGTTAAAGTGGGGTTGTTGTATTGGGATGTAGCAGCTGCATTTGTAAATACTA
The DNA here is from genome assembly GCF_032062135.1 of Pyxicephalus adspersus. Classification (NCBI taxonomy): domain Eukaryota; kingdom Metazoa; phylum Chordata; class Amphibia; order Anura; family Pyxicephalidae; genus Pyxicephalus; species Pyxicephalus adspersus. The sequence continues at coordinate 129,639,951 of NC_092861.1, forward strand.
TGTTCTTAGATAATATGTTCTACCATAGAGCCTGATTTGTTAAAGCTCACCAAGACTGAAGAGGGGAACCTGGGTGATCCAGCAAACCTGGAATCGATCAGGTCCAGGACGGGAAATTTTTGCCAACTAATAGCAAATTAAAGTTTTAAAAAATCCTTTCCTGGTTTGCTGGATCATCCAAGTTCTCCTATAATAGTCTTTCTTCTCCATGCTTGGAGAGCTTTATTAGATCGGGCTCAGAGTCTAAAAGTTCATTACGGATACAAAATTTGCCCAGTGGCCTAAAAGCCAAAAAGCACGAATGTACATGGAGCAAACATGATGTAAATCAAAGAGGGGCCATATGGATAGAGTCCTTTTGCACCCAAGGCAAAAATGCCAATATGCCCCCCCGTTCCATAAGCTGTGAATTACTTCTTCAGCAGGTATTGCCCTTGTTGCACCCCCTTCCTTCTGCTGCAACCAAACTGACCCTCTACCCTCTAACTGACCCTTGACCTGGTCCTAGAGAATGTATTTGATTTGTAGACCTTTAAAATTGTCAATTTTTGTTGTATGTTCAGTTGCTCAAAACATTAAGCCCAATATAATCATTAGCAAATGCCCCACACCTACAGAAAACATTTTCATTAAAAGATAAGTGACAGCTAAAGCCATTATTAGCTGTCTATAGCTGGGCTATCTGCAAGATCCACAAACAGAGAGAAATCTTTCTTCCAAACGATGAGCAGTTTGGGTTTTTTACGGTTATTACTTGAATATTTTATGTGTTTATTACATATATGACCATAGGTATAGGTAATATTTGGGGTGAACATAGTGCATTTTGTGCTACGAGATAAATAAAGGATAGATTAGATATACTGTAATAAATGGGACATCACATGTCCGAGGAACAGTAGGTAACAGGTAAGTGTCTAGCTTTCTATGCCTCTGGAATTTGTGTCACACAGATAACTCAGTCCATATATTATCTCAGAAGAGTCTCATATAATATTGTCTTATCTGACAGGAACTCTCTGTATGGAAGACAGGACAGGTGTGTATGACCAAGCAGGCGATGTGTAAACCTTCCCCTGTCACATGAGCGAAAACAGGTATTTCCAGTTACAGATCTAAACTTTGACTTTATTCTTGTAGGGGGGTGGCAAGTTTAATTACCTGTGGTCACTCTATTGGTGTTCAGGTGTTTTATCTAATAATCTTCAGTTCATTTATCGGGATTGCTGATTTAGAGAAGACACAGCAATCAGGGTATGTACAGAAAATCAGGATCAACTCGTTTGGGAACCTTCCAGCAACAGCAATATGTCATCCATGAAATAAAGAGAACCTCCCACTTCTTAATGACAGGGAAAGTGTGAGCTCCTCATACAAAGAGCTATGCATTTTTCTAAATTAATGCAAATGCTTGCACAGTTGCTCAGTGGTTAGCACTCTGGCCCTTGCAGTGCTAGGTCCCAGATTTGAATCTCGGACTGGACACCATCTGCATGGAGTTTGCCGGTTCTTCCTGTGTTTGTGGGTTTCCTCTGGGTTCCCTGGTTTCCTCCCACATTTCAAAAACATGCAGTTAGGGTAATTGGCTTTACCCCAAATTGATCTTAGACTGTTTTAAAGACATATGACTATGGTAGGGATATTAGATTGTGAGCCCCTTTGAGGGACAGCTAGTGACTATGACTATGGACTTTGTAGCCCTGTGTAATATGTCAGCACTATATAAATACTGTAAAATAATAATGATATGAGGTTTGTAAGCAAGAGTTGGGAGCAGAGCTGGTTGAGTACATAATTCTGCTACTTGCACAGTGATGACTTCAGATTAAGGATTACTTCTCTTTCCCAGCTGAATGTATGTCCACCGTACACCACCATGTCTGAATGTCCACTTTGTCCATTACAGATATTTTTCAGTTGGGAAACATTCCCAAATCTACTTGCAGTATATGGACACTGGGCACATTAAGGCTCTTGGGGCAAACCCAAGAGATTGTAATATGACCATGAAAATATATCATATTAACATTACATCCAGGTAAATATACCCATTACAACTCAAAAGCATTATTCATTGAAAACACGTATGGTATTTTCTCCTTGTTTAGCATGTCCATGCATCATAAAGTTATGGTATGGACTACACAAGCATTAAAATGCTGCCGTGCCCTCTATACTAAGTGTAATTACTGCAATTCATCATCAGTGCCAGAGCTGTACATTGTTAAAAGGTGCCAAAGGTACATTTTACAGCCAAAAATAGGGCTATTACTCTATTTTGTAGCAATCCTTTTGCTAAGAAAAAAGTCAATAAAAAGTTTAACCACTTCATGTCTGGCAGGACATTTTACTCTATTCCTGCAGAGCAGATTCAGAGCAGAGGTAGGGCAAATAAAATACCCTCGGGACTACCTGTAGATAGATTCTTTATGAAGCACATTGCAATTAATACTAAAAGGAAAAAAAGTTTGGAGGAGTGACTGTTTATGTGACCCATCAAGTCATATAACCAACTTCTTCTCCAGTTATGGAGTTCTGTCTGCTGCCTACACAGAAAACTTAGTGAGATACTGCTGGCAGTACTACATAACCTGTATTTTATAAATGGCCTAGAATCTATGCCGTGGTGTGAAACTGCTTTGTATATTTGGGCCCAGATAGCAGTAAATCTACTATTAAAAAAAGCCAAATTGTGTTTATTATATTACATTATGTATTACAGCTTTCTACCAGTGCTTGGGATGGTGTTGTTTCTGCCGCCTGTTTCTGAGAATCGCTGCAGGGGGCTTATGTTTGCTGATTCTGCTTACCACTGATACTGGTGGGGGGTTATGTTTACAGCTCCAACGCCCCAAACAGATGGGGGGTATATTTACCTCTTACCAAGGACCACCACTACTGAGGGGGTTTATTTTTGTAGACTTCTACTAACCACCAATGCTAGGGTTGAGGATTAGTTCTTTCATCCTGGTAAACATTACCAGTGTTGTGGGAGGGGGGTTATTTCACAGCCTGCTATTGTCTACCAGCGCTTGGGGTAGGCTGTTATGTTTACAGCTCAATATGACCACTAGTTCTGAGAGGGTAGGAGGTGTTTTTTTTACAGCCTGCTAATGATCACCATTGCTTTGGTGGGTATGGTGGTTATGCTTACAGCCAGCTTCGGGAGCGGTAGGTGAGTTTTTACAGCATGAAACTGATCACTAAAGCTGAGAAGTTATTTTTACAGCCTACTAGTGAGTGCCAGTGCCAAGGGGAATATGTTTACAGCCTGCTACTTACTACCAATGCTGAAATGGGAAGAGGCGTGTTACATCCTGCCAGTTTTTTGGTGGGTAATGTAACTTTACCTGACCATAACTGGCGGACATTTTTGCTATAAGGCATTGCAATGTTGAGGGTTAATTTCACTGGCACCAACGGGGGGCATTTATTTACTGCCTTCCAATGATCACCAGTGCTGTAGGTGGGAAGTATATTTTTACTTATGATCACCCATGTTTGGTGTAGGGGTGTTTTTTTACATCCAGCCAATGACAACCAGTGCTGGGGGGTTCATTTTTACAGCCTGCTGCTTACCACTAATGTTTTTATGTGTGTATTGAGGTTATTGTTATAGCCTGTCTCTGACCTTCAATGCCATGGGGTTTTATGTTTACAGCCTTCTATTCACCACTAGTACTGGGGCAGATTTACACTTACAGCCTGCTAATGATCACCAATACTGGGGGGATGAAGGGGGATATTTTTATTTATAAACAGGATTTATATAGCGCCAACATATTACACGTCGCTGTACAAGAAATAGGGGTTGCAAATTGCAGACAGATACAGACAGGGACACAGAAGGAGGTCAGGACTCTCCCCCGAAGAGGGAGATAGGGTTATATTTACAGCTTGCTACTGACCACCAGTTCGGGTAATGTAACTACCAATTCTTGGATAGTTGACACTAATAGCACTGACTTTACCCATCTACTAATTACTATTGCTGCTTCTAACCCCAATGGTGGAGATTATTTTACTCTCAAACTAAAAGCCGCACAATAATTTTATTAGCTGTGTTATCTGTTGCATGTTGCTTCTTAACACTTTTAATGTGGCTTTTTCTATTTTTAAATGTTGGTTACCATGCAGGAGATAACATCCCTGTTCTCCCACATATCAAGATTAATTAGCTTTACAATAGTTGATTTTAGAGGCGGTCCTTTCCTTGATTTGTAGTTACAAATATGACCCATGGGTCCTTCAAAATCGAACAGAACTGTTCAATATGATGTGATTGAATTCACGGAGTGTTGTTGGGTTGTTTTATTGTGTAGTATATATAGACATAGTTACATAGTAAGTCAGGATGTAAAAAGACATAAGTCCATCAAGTTCAACCACAAGGGAAATAAACATATCCCATATATAAAACCCTATAGAGATAGTTGATCCAGAAGAAGGAAAAAAAACCCCTGGGTCCCCTACAATTTGCTCCAACAGGGGAAAAAATCCTTCCTGATTCCATGAGGCAATTGGATGTTAGCAGCACAGACTCTACCTGCTTGCAAGATAGTGGCCCATGATAATAGTACCCTAAAGTTTCAAAATATTCTTTCAGTTTATCTTTAAAAATTGATATGTGAACCTCCAGTAATCCTTGGAGCAGAATTCAAGCCTTGGACAGTAAGGAGACACCTGCTGGTAGTCAGTGGAAGCACTTGCCGATAAGTTTTCAACCAAAGTGCCACCAGCTGGTGAATATAGGTAATGGCAGTGAGAGGCAAAAACTAAATCCGTTAGACCAAAAAGTAGTATGTATTTGAAATCATAATAACGCTATGATCACAACCACCTACCTAGAAAAATCATTTACAATATGTTCAAAAAGTTTTTAAGTTTAAGTGATACCCTTGTTGAATCTAATTGTAAATATATAAATATAGGTAATAGCCCTCAGGATGTTACCTGATTCATGCATATGATCCTTATCGCTAATTAGGTACTTGTCTTATAAGAGATAAAACACAGAAAAATTTGTATGTATTTCAGAGATGTATTTAAATTTTTTTTAATTATTTTGCTCTGACATACACTTTAGGGAATCTTAATGATTGCTAGAAGCAAAACAGGGGAATATTACTTTGGCAGAATTTTTATACATTGAGCCTGGATATGTATTTACCAACAACTATTTAGAGCAAAGGCATGTATTAAAAATCTTCAAATGGCTTGTGTTGACAGACTTTGGCCTTCAATTTGACATCAGATCACTGGGTCTGATTTATTAAAGCTCTCCAAGGCTGGAGAGGATACACTTTCATCAGTGAAGCTGGATGATCCTGCAAACCTGTAATGTTGTGCTGCTGCAATTATGTAAAGCAACACTCTTATTTTAATTTACCCCATATATCCCAAAACAAACTGTTCTCCACAACAAACTGTCCTCATTCTTTTTAGATTTTTCATTTAAACTGAAAGGCTGAAGACATACTGTCCATGCAAAAGACATGAGGCATGGGGTGTCAACACAGATCATTGCATCCACTGAATATTGATGCAGAGACTTGTGCTGATATGATAAGCTTTCTGTATCATTGAAGACCACCCAGCTCAAAGTTTGAATTTAAATACGTTGACTCACTGACTGCAATCAAGCATGCACATTGGGAGTACTGACATATTCACTTTACTGGTTGCTTGCTTGTTCAAGGTCTTCAGACTTATGAAATACCAAGTAAGTATGCATCGACGGCCTATGCATTTTGCAACACTACATGTTTCTTTGGATGGATTTTGCCAACTGCTGAAAATAAATTTTTATTCACATAAAAATCTGCTGTAAACAGACTAAATCCCTGTCCAGTATAGGTTACCTAAAGGGGTAATGGAACTGAATGTTATAATAATATTTTTTCACAGCACTTAATTTTACCTGCTTGCTGTTTTATACTTTTATAAACTTTATGAAAAGAAAATTTTAATACCTGCAAGGTCTGACAAATTAAATTCCAGATTTCTTTGTTGCAAAAAAAGCCCCCTGGGACGCACTTTTCCTAAGCCCTATACAATACTAGTACATATAATAGCTGGTAATAAGAGATACCTCTGTCAGCAATAATAATGTGAAATTTCAGCGGATGTACAGGGATAATGTAAATTTATTATAGATAAGGAATTCCACTCTGTTATTTGTGTTTCTTCTATTATATTTGTCTCTAAAACTGAATTCTAATATTATATCTCCTCCTTACTATTACCTGGTAAACTATTATCTGTCTTTTATTCCCTTACTTCCTCTTCCCTGTTGGGTAACTGCCCAAACCCTGTTCCATTGCTATTGTGATCCTGTTGGCCACTGTAGTCATTTTGGGGATTAGTTTGTTGTTTTTGTCTTTTGTTCTTTGATTTATATTTACTAAAACAGTGTTGTTGAATGATGAGTAAGAAATAGAAAGCTGTTAAGTTTGTAAAATGCTACATGAAAATTCCCTTTCAGTGACTATTACAATAGTAGCAACTAGGAATATTTGGTCACAGGAAGTATTTACTGATATGATCACTGCTTTGGTGCAGTTAGTTACAAAACTTTTATGTTGTTTTCTGTTCTTGCAGCTGAGTGACCTCTGGTGGTCGTTTTCCATTACCATAAAATATGTGTTTAACGTGAACATGTGCAAAGAGGAATAAAGAAACTAACCTTTATTTCAAAGTAGTAGCAGTAGCCTGCACATGTCCCAGGTCTTCTAAAGAGGGCTTGGGTCTCCTTAGGAGTTATTCCTTGTGGCTTTAATAGAATTTAATCTCCCATAGTTCCTAAGAATAAGTTATACAGATTGTTTAGTGAATCAGATAAACTGTATTTTTAATGGACTACTTTGGACTACCTATTCTTTACTGTACATATTTTGAACTTTATAACATAATGACTATTGAATAAAGCAAGGCCATACATTTTATATTTTTGAACATCATAAAGTTTATCAGCTTTTCAATTATTATTTTTTATAAATATGTGGTCAGGCAATAGACATTATATGTTGTGGAATTGTGGGATAGATCATCCTTAAAGTTCCCAATAAAATCACTAAAGTCTTTTAAAGTAAACCTGTGCCCACATTAGGTGTACCCAAATATTTATAAATTTTAAATTTGCAGTAAAAAACCCCCAATGCACTGAAATTATAGCAGATTATTAAGGCTGTGTGCTCCCGGGTGTTTACTGTCCACAGCTAGACACCTGGCAGCAGATTCCGGCAAAAACACTGTGCTCCTGTCCAGACCTATATATGCATTTTGCACATTTTAAATGCCTTGCCAAAGCCTTTTTCTGACCAGCAGGGACAGCTGTCACTTGATGGGTCATTTGGGCATCCCATTTAATCATTTCCTGTAAAGGTAAATATTAACATTTTTTAACCCTGTGTGGTGTCAGTATTTCAAGAGCTGCTTTAACTCCTTCTAGAATAGGTTAAGGGGTGAGGGGGCAGGCAACTGGAAGCCCAGTTTTACAGGGGGCATTAAGATTTTAATAAGCTCCTGGCTTGTAAACCCCCACAACACTGTGGTCATGTTGTGGGGATGAGGCCCTATGCTGTTCATATAAGTGAAAAATCTCCTTGCAATGGATAATTCTCTTAGGTTAGTTAATGAGCTAAAGCTATACTGACTTTAATATGCCAACCATTTGCATAAAAAACAGTTTTATTTTGCTTTCTTGAATGTGATTGGCTATTGTTTGCAAAGTGTATTTTCACCACATTCACTAAGCTAAGTGAAAGATTCTGTTTAAGTTGATTATTCACATTGGTATTTAGTTAATCAGCCCCTATAGGTTGAACAACCTTGATGCTTGTGCTGTAAATTAGAGTTCGAATTGATCCTACACCTACAAAGGTCAATGAAGCCATGTATAAACATTATTGACTGTTGAAATGTTTTATTTTTTACTTGATTGTCCATAGCTTGGCCACAAATTCGTTTATTAACTCAAAATGTGATCAGAGAAAATACATATGGTTTCTTTTATGTGTAACTTTCTAACCTAAGTCCGACTTGCACATCACACCCAACAGGAAAAAAAGAAACAAATGCAGCTATCACATCCAAGGATCAATAGGCTGCAATATATTAAATTTTTGTTCTTGGGCTTAGATACATTTTTAGTAAGTTTTACTGGAAATTACACTGTTAAATGGAACATGATGCCAATGTCTGAAAAACTGGAAGAGAGGAAAGCATATTCAGAAATCTCATATCTTTATTGCTGCAAGTATAAAAACAATACAATTTCAAATAAATCTGTACAGTGACTTCAGGCAGTTTTTTGTTTTAAACGTACAAAATATGATGTAAAACAACACAAATGGTGATAAATTGCCAATATTAGAAAAAAATCAAAATCAGCACCATTAACAACATAATTTATAAAAAGAGATAAGTTAAAGACAAAGAGCAGAATGTGAAAACAAAGTTGTTAAAGCAAGGTATTAAAGCCTAATTACGTCTAAAAAGTTTTTGAAAAGAATTGAGGAAAGTTTTGCACAGATTTTGTCTGTCTTCAGCTAACTAAAAGTTTGTGATTTATAAACTTTTCCAATCTTGCAAGCAACCTATATGGTGGTAAACCTGAATCCTATACCTAAACCCAAGTAGCATTCTAGGGCACCCAACTAAAATACGTCCCATAAGTCCAATTTGTTCATATTACTTTTATTCAGCTGCCATTGGAACTAGGCAGTGGTTTTACAGACCTTTGTCCCAGCTTTTTATACAAAGTAATAAATAATTAAATTATCTATGCCCATGAATTGCGATTGTGTAGATTCTACAACAATACAGATTGTATTGAAAACCAAACAAATATCTCTATGCATTCAGTGCAGCTTTAGACTCTTAATGAACTTCTTTATTGATTGATCTTGATTTCTTTGAATGCTTCACATATAGGATGTCACCCATCTTGTCAAGCTCATCCAAGACCTGCAAAGCACACATTGAATTATTCAATATATTACTAAACAGGTACTTTTATTGTTCCAGCCTGTGTAATAGCAGTGACTGCTGTAACCAATAACCTGCTGGTCTTGACACGATAGACATATGTGCTTTCTTCTACTATTTATGTGTTTAATTGAAGGTCAGACTGCTGCCCTTTCATTATCTGCTCTTCTCACCATCAGTTGCCAATCCGTCGGAGTCGATGTATATACAGATGGAAAGTATTTGATTTCTTATCCACTACCACCTGGACTAGGTACAGGGATCCTTTATCAGCAACATTCGGTTCTAAATAGGCAGCAAATGTAATTCACAGCTTGTACCGGTGTGAGTTATGCCGTATATATTAATCAAAAAGTTTCTGTAATATTTAGTATATAGCACTGTGTAATATGTTGGAGCCTTATAAACACTCTCTGTTTCCACTATTCTAATCATACAACCAAATATGCAGGTCAAGTTTTTGGTTTTATAAAGTGAATAAATGCTGTGCATATGCTATGACATAAATGTAACAGATAAATACTGTATGGCATACATACTTTGTCTAACATTTCCTTTGTATGTGCTGCAGAAATGCAAAATCTGACTCTTGCTTCAGCTATGGGGGTTGCTGGGAAACCAACTATGACAACACCAATTTTCTTTTTCAGCATATGTCGTGCAAAGGCCCTGTGAATAAAATATAGAGTAAAATATTTAAATTTGTCAAGATTTCTATTTAATTCAGGCAAATGTTTACAGTCAACAAATGTTATGAAACATTATGCTGCCATTTATTCTAATTAAAGACCATGATAACATATTGGTGCCTGCAAATGATCTGAGCAATGGTACAACTTCTGAGTCAGAATAGGAAGAAGTGGGTTTGGACCCGGTACTGACAATCAACAGGACCAACATCAGTACCTGCCCAGTCCAGAATGTGACTAATACTTCACCCTGTTCTCATAGGTGAGCTGCTGGGAGGGGGACATTGGTTTGGCCCTGGAGTAGGAGAAGTGAGAACAAACATGAGATACAGTGGCATGCTGCAGCATTAATGGCTATGCAGTAGAGGGAAACTACAAATTGTTAATGCAGTGGTACATGGTGCCAGCCTACCTCGCAAAGTTTATACCTAATTAGCCAGCAACATGCTTGCAGGGCTGTGCAGTGGCAGGCACGCTGTAACATATTTGGTGGGAGTGCCCCAAAATTGAAGTATTGGACCCATATGTATCAAATGGCGCACACTCTAGTGGGCTGTTCCTACTTTAAACATCCAGCTGAAGCACTACTCAATTTAAAGTTGTTTGTCTGCATCAGCACTTAATTTAGATTATTGACCTACCTGTTCACAGCTGCCAAAATAGTTTTAGCAAAGGCTTAGTGGTCATCTACCCCTACCATAGCTCAAGTTAGCAGAAAATGGCCTGGTTTCTCTCAAATTAAAAAATATGAGCCATACTCATGGATTGCATGAGCAGGTTTTACTAGGTCTGGATCCACTATTATATGCCCATGGCATGGGACCACTCATTCATGCTACTGTGATCCCTACCTGTAGCTGGCCAGCTAAAACCTGTCCTAGGTTATTAGTGCAGCATATTCTGTATACACCTAAACCTGCCAACAGCCCCACTATACAGCTCATATGCTCATATGTTTAAGCTAGATACAGAGTTATCACTGTATTTTATGATTGTGAATGTTTATAACAGTTATATATGCATTTTGTTAATATAGGCAGAAAAAGAAAATATACCTTTAAGAGTCATTTATCTAGCTAAGAGAGATAAGCCAGTCACAGTGAGTCTTAAGGTGCGTACACACTTCCAATTTTTATCGTTCCAATCGAACGACGAACGATCGATTGGGCAAAAAATCGTTCGTAAAAAAGTAACCAACGACGCCGACGAACGAGGAAAGTCGCTGGAAACGAACGACCGGACCGGCGGATCGGATTGGACGACGATCGTTGAGCATCGTTCGTGTGTACGGTCGTTCGTTGATCGTCCATGTTCAGAGCATGCGTGATGAACGAACGTCCGTTCACTTTCCTGTCGTGCACATAGTTCCTCTATCGCTTAAACGATCGTATCTATTGTGTGTACAATATCTACGAACGATCGTGTCGTTACCTCTATGTGCAGTATCGGTGCTATACGATCGTTCATATATATCGTGCAGGAACGTTCGTCGTTCGTTTTCCGACGATAATAATTGGAAGTGTGTATGTAGCTTTACACTATGCAGAGGCCTCAACCAATCACAACCAGCCTTACACTGTGTTCTATGGGGAAATTCCCTAGCAAACCATGCTGTATTCAGCGTGCTAACAGAGAGAGAGAGAGAGAGAGAGAGAGAACAGCAAGAGTTCCAGCCAGAGAGTTCCATAAGAGTAGACAAAAGGCCAAAAAGGTATTTAATGCAGTTATATAGATTACTGTAGTTTAATAGTGATTGGGACTGTCTGCTGAACCTGTCATGTGTTTGCTTGCAGTTCCACCATAAACATCATAAACATCATTCAACAAACAGCATTAGTATCATCATCATTATCATCAGCAAACAAACCAACAAACAAACTATCCAACTTCAACATTTTGTGATATCTTATTCCACATGTTTGTACATAGACTTCCTGCTACAGAATCAGCAGTGTTATATGAATAAAGTTTGAAGTTATTAAAGAAGTTATCTAAAGTATTTGGTGTGCTCTTTAAACCTACTGCTTTTATGGAACGGTATTAGGGGAATTATAGAGTAAAGACAGTTTGATCGGACTAAAGAGAAACAGAAATCATAATTCCTTTAATGCCACAGCGCACAAGGCACCTCATGGTGCTGCGCCTGCCACACTACCATCCTAGTGCTACAATTTTTCATCAGTTAATGTTCATTGGTAGTTGACCTGAACCCCCCTTCCCCACAATTCCCCTTTTCCTTTCTCTTCACCCTCTCTTCCTTTTGTTGCCCTCTTTTGAGCTTTCCCAATATTTTTCCTTGATCTTGTTAGTAATGCTACACTGAGCATGGGATTGACCCCCTTATTGATGCTAACATGGGGACCCATGTCAACTCTGGAGAAGGGTCGCACTATCGTTTGTCACCTCTGGCTTTATATATTTACTACCTGAACACTATTGTTTTTAGATATGCCCTTGCCCCTACTGATAAGAAGTGGGCACATGTGGAATCAGACTTTTTAAGCTCTTTTCTTGACCAGACAATTTCTTTAGACAGACCTATTATTGTTACCTTTAATTTGTATTGCCCTAAAATGTTTTGTCATTCATTTTTTGTTATACTTTAAAAAAAAATGTTGAAACTAGAATATGACTAATAAAGAAATGGTCAAAACCAAACAACTTATTTCAGTAATGTTATTTGAGACCTAAAGGTGACAATACTGTCTTGGTACTTCTTCTTCTGCCAAAAACTCATCTAACATTTAAAATGCTACGAAACTTGGTTAAAAAATATTAAATACAAACAAATAAAAAAGTACCAAATAATTACTTGCCAAGTCTAGTAACCTAAAGCAGCAGAATACACTTTCTTTTAAAAAATGTGTTGTTTTTCTGAAACTGCGTTTAGGATCAGATTACAGAGATTTTACATGAGTTATCCTAGGAGTAGGAATGAACCATTTTGTAAAGTAGTATAATATATATTTAATGATCATTAAGAATGTGAAAGCTGCATTATAGCACTTACCCTACTTTGCTTGGCATGTACATGAGTACTGGGACAACAGGAGAATCATCATTGCCATATGTAATTACATTCATTTCATGAAGCCTCTGTCTGAAGTATCTGGTATTGTATGCCAGCTGATTTACTCTCTTTTGCCCTAAAAAATGTATTCCCAAATGTCATACAAGATATACAGTCTGTTTATTAAATCACTGAGAAAATGGCATTGCTGTACAACAGATTAAAAAAAAAAGGTCCCTCAACTCTTGAATAGTAGCATCTTTATAAATTACCAGTAAACCTAAAAAATAGGATCCTAAGGATCAAGCTGTCTTCATGGCAAACCTATTTTTCAAAGTGGCTTTTTCCAGCAATGCAACCAGCACAGTTCAACTTGTCATTCTATTGCTGCCACTTTTATTCTTCTACTACTGCTCTTTTGGACTTGTAGTCTTTAGGCATTTTAGCTGGCTTGAAGGATGTAACTCCCATGCATGCACCCAGTAGTTATTTTGCCCTGGCATAAAACAATGACAAGACATTACTCTGAATTATGCTCAGATGGTTCAGTGTACACTTCAAAGAAAGAATGCTCACAGGCAAAGAGAAGCAAAAGAGACATTTTACAGTTGATGGTATCGGATGCAATGTAATACAATGCTGATTGTCTTTTTTCAAGTATGGGTAGTGAAGGTGGCTAAGGGATCACTGAAGAAAAGCGCTTTTATAAATCACCTATAAGACATGTCTAGCACTAGATTGCTACCATTATACTGTATATAGAACATCTTATAGCATGGCCGCAATCATAGTTATTTTGTTGTCTAAAAGTAACAAAACCTCAAAAAATACAAACGGTACAAGCATTCATAACCATCTACAATTCTTGTGATTAGTGTTAATTTTCTTTCGTATACAAATATGACAAGAAAAAAAACGGTAAACTCACCAGTCCCATCACGTGCCATTAAACACTTTATTACCCTGAGGATTTGCTCTGTCACTGAAGGAGACATACATGTTGCATATACTGCACTTTGAGAATGGTTTCTTAGATATTGCACCAATTCCTGACAGAGAAAACATGGGGAATAGTTGATATATAGAGATGAGTTTATTGAAAACATAGGAGAGAGAAAATATCCACAGATAAGGTTAATATGACAGCACACAACTGGGTGAGCTCCACCTCTCGACCCCCATAGGGCCAACCACCCAAAGCTATAAAAGTAACCTCTCATGTGCCTGCAGGTGTTCTTAACAAGCTCATGACAGGACAAGGAAGGGAAAAGCTCTGTCAGGGGGAGTTGCCGGGAAAGGAAATTACAGGTAAGTATATTAGCAATTTTTCATATTCCTGGCTCTCCTCCTGACAGCACACAACTGGGACATATCAAACAATACCAATAAAATGACACACAGAAACTGCTAAACTAATCTAATCTTTAGAAAGAGCAGCTTGCTCAATGAAAGCCCCAAAGTAGGCTAAAGCTTCTCCTGACACACTCAACCTATGAATGTGAATGAATGAACTTGTTTGGAGACTTGGAGCAGTGTTTATCAACCGGGGTTCCTCCAGGGGTTGCTAAAGGTTTCTTCAGCAATGAGCAATTTGTGCCTCTGAGATCTGTTAACTCTGACACTAACAATCTTTTTGGCTATCTGTAAGGGTGGTATACTTCCCACTGGCCAGCAGTGTAGAAATGATTCCCACGTATGGACCACCACATTATTGTAGTGTGAGTTGTGGATATAGTGATTATAGAAAGGGTTCCCTGAAGACCTAAATGTTATTTCAAGTGTTCCCCTTTATTAAAAAGCTTAAGAAACACTGATCTTTTAGGCTTCAGTTTTTTAGTTAGTACATTACATGGATAAGTATAGATACACTTTAACCTGGATCCTTAGTTTTTCAATTATTAAAAAGATAACATTTTTAATAAAAAATTACAAACATCCTAAAAAAATGTGAATCTATCTCCTTACCTTTTTCCCAGCAATGTATCCTCCAGCAGCAGCAAAGCTTTTTGAGAATGTCCCCATCATTACATCAACATCTGCAGGGTCCATCCCAAAGTATTCAACCACCCCTCGTCCTGTTGGCCCCACTGCCCCAATACTGTGTGCTTCATCCATATATAAGTAAGCCTTGTATTTCTTCTTCAATGCCACAATCTCTGGAAGACGGACAACAGATCCTTCCATGCTAAAGTTAGAGAAAGAATGTATAATTTACCAAAACAAGATCTAGTGTTTTATATACTGTATTCAATCATTTTTTTTACTGTAATCCTTTATGTAAAATAATTGTAAGTGATTTCTCCTATGGACATGGACATGTTTTAAAGCTTCTGTAGAAAAATTCAACCTAATGTGCTAGTACTGGATTTTTGCAGGCGTATGGAACTAATTCTACTGGTGTAACAAATGCTATATTTCTTATATAGGGTTACATTAGGTTCTTGTCTGTGTAGGACTAAGGCTGAATCTGTATTAGTTATTGCCTTTGTGAAGGTCCAATTAGGTAAATTTGCGCCCCTAATAGTCTCCATCAATATTCCAAAGCCCAATATATATGTTAGATTTTGTGTATTTGTATTTTCAACCTATAAATTCCTTCAACAACGATAAGGATTTTCTTCCAAGCTCGATGGCTGCGTGGCTGACCTCTGATCACAGCTTCCCGTAGTAACTTTTCTAGGTTCTTCATATCTAAAAGCAAAATAAAATCTGCTATTTAAAACTAAAAATAATACAGTTAAAAGGTAATTATCCAGAAACATACTTTTTATATATTCGTACATCATGCTCAACTTGTTAAAAATTAGCACTTCCTAGCAAAAACTGGAACTATACCCACTTTACTGCCCATGTATGGCCATAGGATGCATACAACTTAAAGTTCTTTAAACAGCTATACATGTAATTTATCCTCAAAAGTGGCAAGTTCTAATTTGTGTTAAAATCTGGTATTCTCCTGTCTTTATGCCCCAGATACAACAATTGTTTGAAATTCTAATATTTATGAGCATTGTTGCTTAGTAATGACCCACTAAGTCATCGCTGGATATAAAAATAAAAGCTTAATAAAACTGCCAGGTTAACCTATCATGAAAGGAACTGTGCTCTTAAAGTTGTGCCCAAAAAGCAGGCAGAGGGGAAATAATTAGTCACCAGCATTGTCTGGAGTCATCCAGGAGACTTCCCCAGGACTCCTTTACTGTGCTTTGTTTCTCAGAATTGTGTCTCTGCGAAGGAGACCATATTGGGAGAGGTCGTTGCTTCCTTATATCAGCAAGGACAGCATTAAGTACTTCAGTAGTGGTATTACCAAACCTTACATCAAATCTCCTAAGACTAGTAGCCAGTGGCAACAGTGTTTTAAATGATCCCACACAGTAGATATATGATAAAAGGTACAGCTGTATAAAGCTATGACGAGGTGCATGGTGCTATTTTTCATAGTATTTCAAAACAAAAGATACATTTTTCAGGGTAGTGCTTGGGGATAATTTACAAAATCTAAATGTGCCCTGTAACATAGCAAATTAATACTTAGTAAGTTCAGGTCAATTTTAAGTTTTCCTTTCTTCTGTAGCATAAGGGTTATTCAAAGCCTATCATTTAGTGCTATTATAATATTTATTTATTACATAATTTGTCCATATGGTGTAGTTTGTGGCATGACCTGAAGACCCAGTCAAAAGAAACTTACTGTTGTGCGGGAAAGTTCGAATAGTTGCTCCTGAAAGCCTGGCTCCGAGAATCACAGATGTGTGGTTTAACTCATCACTTAAAATAAGACATCCCTGGAAACAATATAATATTATATCAGTTTATCTTTGCAGAATCCTGCTGGCAAAACATATTGTAATGCCAAACAATATAGAATGGAAGACAGATAAAATCTGTGTTTTGGGACAGGGGATTTTTTGCAAACGTGTATAAAAATAGCTTGTAAAAAGTAAAAAAAAAAATCACATAAATGTTTACTTTTGTATAGGCTAAAAAAACCCCTAAAAATAATGCATTATTTTATTTGTGCTCTGGCTCTACAATATATGGATTTATGGCAAATACAGAATTTGTGGCTATATTCCTAGATATTTTAAACCCTAAAACCTGTTCTCAGTCTATATAAGGCACCATAAATTGTTGTGTTAATGTTGCTCTAGGAGTTTTACCCTGTCATTATTCACAAATCAATAGCATTTTTTTAACAATGCATACATAATAATAATAATAACATTAGGGTACATTATTGTGGACACAAGGATTAAGCAACATTTTAGGGAATACTTGAAAGCTGTGCTCTTTTAATAAACATGAAAAAACATTGGTCATTCAGGCTGGTTTTGGTGTCCCTAATGCAAATGAGCAGCAGAAGTTCACATCTGATTGACACTTTTCCAACAAAATGAACATAGCTTTGAATCAAGGAGAATCTTTAAACATTTGATCATTTCTTTCCATGAACTCAAGTGGGATGAGATGAGTGAAATGATTACAATGTAAGAACATTAGGAATGAAATACATTTTAAAATGTATCTTATCCTCAGTCCTGGAGTTATTGTTTACACTCACTCAGTGGGGTGTCCAGTTATTAAATTTGTTTGTCACAATTTGTAGTTTTAGGGCCATTTCAGATCGTGTTCTGATGCAGGCTCAGCTTCGATTCCAATCTCTTCTATGCAAGAGAATGGGAACCAATTTATTTGCATTCAGCTTCACACAGTCAAGACAGATTGCATTGTGGTTACCAAAAAGGACAAGTGCAGTTGTTGCATGCAAATCCGATTATCCACAGTGCAGTCAGCTGGCAGTTACGTGGTTTCACACCACAGTTGTGAAAGGGCCCTGAGATGAAAATAATCTAACATTATTCCGTACCGTAAAGATTAAAATAATAAAATGTTATACAGCTAATTGCTAAATCACTCATCTACCAATTTACCAGCTTCTGGTTCTCTACTTGCTTACAATAAAGTGTAATAAGTACCTTGCCCACAAGTGCTGCAATATTTGTTGAATTTGTGGCAAAGCCCATGCTGAACACCATTGCTGCCTCTACATTCAGGAACTCTGCAACCATATCCTCCAGCTCTTGATGTTTACCCAGATGTCCTAAAAGGAAAGTTTGGAATTAACATGCAACATTTGCCAATGCCAGAACACAGGGGGTTAACCCACTAAAGGCTGCTCAAAAGAAATATAAAAAAAAAATTAGGAAAAAAAATTATTATTCCAGGGGTTGGGACCAGGTCCTAGTAGTATAGAACACTGGCACAGTAACATTGTTTTTCGGTATGTTCCCATGCTATGCTGGAGATGCAATGGGTAGGCTTTTTTTGGCACACAGTTAGTTTTTTGGCACAAAAGTTTACTGACTGCCACATACTGGAAGATTTTGCCTTCTTATTACATCACAATACGATTTCTCCAAAGTATTAAAAAAATCAATAGTTAGACATTTTATTGTTATTGCTAGATCTCCCTGTTTGTAAGAGTTTAGATCCTCCCTTTATCCAGCTGTGGTTGCACAGGGTCAATGAGATCATACAGTATGTGTGTAGGATCCAAATTCCTGTATTAAAGGTATTTATGGTAGCTACAGGACAAGGTTCAGTTAGATGCAGATTTTGGACTTAACAGCATTTTGCTTCCACCTCTAGTCACTCTAAAGTATATATGCTACATTATTTATTGCGGAGGGTTGGTTATGGAGACATGAGATCCCCTTACCCTTGCTTTTGTGTCACCTCGGTTTTCCCTACATTACCTTCTTCCCCTCCTCCTTTTCTTTTCAGTTTCTGTTTTCTCTCATTTTCGTTAAATGTTTACTTCCTATTTGACTGGATTTTTTCTCTCAAAATATAAATACTAAAATTCTTAATTTAAAGAAACTGAGGAGGGTTTAAATAGTATTGTCAAAGAATTGTAGATCTTAGATCAGTCACTTTGTACAATTTCATTGTCTATCCTTTGAATTGGTTCTGATAATGTGAATTACATTGTTAGAAATTATATGTAGCTCGTGTCTTTTGAAATATTTTGTCATGTTTTGCCATGTGTCTCTGTGTCTCTGTTTTGCCATGTGTCTCACATTCTATTGTTACAATTCTTTTTTTTTTTTTTTTTATTAAAGTATGTATTTAAAAGAAATTATCAGTTTGCAAAGGATTTGTTTTACTTAGCCTAGTGAATGTGGTGAACAATCACTTTGCAATTAATACTCAATCACCAAGAAATGTAAAGAAAAAAAAAAACATAATTTCAGTAGCGAAATAATGGATGGCTGGAGTCAGCAGAGATTGACTTAGCAAAGTGAATTTTTTTTTTACAGTTATTAGTGAAATTATTAAGTGAACATCCTAAACTCCTTCAGTAAACCAGTGTCATTGTTTACATGTGAAATTGTACCATAAGAAGGGTTTTTTTAGTGTGGAGAAAATCAACTAAATTTTAAATGAAATTTCAAGTTGATGCCCATTTAAGGCCCCCACTTGACTTGAAAGATGCATACAAGTAGCATTTAATATATACCAAGTCCAAACTCCGCATTCATATAATCATGTAACTAAGATAGGATTGCCTTTGGGTAACTGTTGTTAATGCATATTTTTTATTTGCTTCAGTAATAAGCTAGTAATTGGTTGTTTGGGCTAAAAAACATCATTTGTATGTGAAATATTCAGAAAAATATAGCTGAGATCTTAACACAGAACTCATGTCATTTGAAATCAGTAGCATTTGTTTTTGTTAGGTTTTGGGATTTCTGCAAAAACTCAAACCTTCACAATGCCTACTGCCTATACACTTATGCTTCATACTATTTGGGATTTTAATGGCCTAGCAATCCCAGAAGGATTGGGACCACCTCTTAATGGGGTTCTTGGATATTAACTTAGCTTTCTTTGGAGATAACAGTTGGGGTGAGGTATGTAATTTACAAGACTTTATAACTTTCCTTTCCTACTTATGAATAAACAGTGACTTAACAGAGGAGGTCACTGGGACCCGAGGATTAATCAGAGATATAAACTTCAATGAAGATAGCAGTATATAGATAAAAGTACATAATAAAAAAGATACAGGTATCAAAGGTCCTATTATCATCTTAGATATGTATATTGTTTTCTTACCATATTGTATAAAGTATGGCTTTTTTTCATTTAGTAAAGTGCCCTCTTACAGGAAGAGACAGTTCCATTACCCATTAGCTCTTTTTATCCAAAAGACCCTGCATCCAACGTTCCCTCATGTGATACATTAAGTTACACTCTTACCACAGTGAGGGCCAATGATTCAAATGCCACAAACTCTGTACTGCTGCTAGGGAGAGTTGTGGAGAAGTTAAATTAGATTTTAGAGATTAGGCAAGTATAGGTTCCCCTAGTTTCCTACTTTTTGTACAGCAGGCATGTCAATAAAACTTTGTATGTGCTTGTGAAAGATCAGGAACTGGAAAAAACATCTTTGTATTCTCTCCACTAATCATCAACTTTTGGTTGGTAAATATACAGCACTGGGCAGTGCAGTGAAGCCTGATGGACTAACAGGAATTTTTTACCAATTGTTATTTTAAGTGATTTAAAAATTTAATTAAATGCAAGTGATGTGAATTAGTTTTCTTCATGAGATAAAATAAATCTATATTTATTACAAGGGTAACTATCACTATGTTGATGTGATTTTCTGTGGGAATCAAAATGCATATAAAAGAAACAGTCAATTAATAATTTTTTTTAGCTACAAATAATTTAGCAGAAATAGGAAAATTAAATAGAAAATGTTAACTATTAATACATTCAATTAGAATGATTAAAATATGTAATTTGAAAATATGAAATTAGACTACTAATGAATGCAATTTCCAATGAATTAGGATTGTTTATTTAAATATATAATGTAAACATAAAAAATATTATCAATTAAAAAATGACTTTTAGTTTTATTAACATTTATAAATGTATATATTCACAGCCTATTAAATAATAATCAATTTATTTCTACTGATGCAAACAATCATTTCATTCTTTTTTTCCTATTAGTATACACTCCCCTATAATGACAAAGTGAAAACAGAATTTTAGACAATTTAGTAAATTTATTAAAAAGAAACTAAAAAATCTAATTTACATAAATATTCAGAACCTCTTCTTAGTACTTAATTTAGGCACCTTTGACAGCAAAACCAGCCTTAAGTTTTTTGGGTATGATGCAACAACCCTGAATTGGAAAATTTTCTGCCATTCTTCTTTGCAAATTCTTTAAAGCTCAGCCAAGTTGCATGGGGACCATCAGTTGACAGCCATTTTCTGGTCTCTCCAGAGATGTTTGATAGGGTTCAAGTCAGAGCTCCAGCTGGGCCATTCACATAGAGTTGTCCCTAAACCACTCCTGCGTTGTCTTTGCCGTGTGCTTTGGGTCATTGTCATGTTGGAAGGTGAACCCTGACCTGAGCCCAGTCTGGGATCCTTGGCACTGTGGAACAGGTTTTCATTGAGGATGTCTCTGTTCTTTTCTCCATTCAGCTTTCCATTCACCCTAACCAGTCTTCCAGTCCCTATTGCTGAAAATCCCCACAGTGTGATACTTTCAACACCATGCTCCACTGTAGGCTTGGTATTTGACAGGTGCTGAATGGTGCTTGGTCTCCTCCAGTCCTAACATTTGGAATTTAGGCCAAACAGTTCAATCTTGGTTTAATCAGACCAAAGAATCTTGTTCCTCACAATGTGAGAGTTTTCCATCCAGCCACTCTGTCATAAAGCCCAAATCAGTGGAGGGCTACAGTTATGGTTGTCCTTCTGGAAGTCCAATCTCCACACAGGAGCTCAGCTAAAGTAACCATTGGGTTTTCAGTCACCTATCTCACTAAAGTCCTTTTAATTCGACTGCTCAGTTTGACCCAGTGACCAGCTCTTGGAAAAGTCCTGGTTATACCAATCTTGCAAATGAGAATCATGGAGGCCACTGTGCTCTTAGGAACCATCAGTACAACAGACATTTTTTTTAGCTTTCTTCAGATCTGTGCTATGCAACAATCCTTTCTTGAGCTCCTTTAACCTCATGGCTTGTTTTTTTCTCGGATAGGCTATGAGAGGTGTGTGCCTTTCCAGCTCATGTCTAATCAATTAAATTTACCACAGGTAGACTCCATTCATGGTGCAGAAACATCTGCGCAGCAACCAAGAGAAATGAGAACTACATTTTAGTTGTTGTTGTTGCAAAAGGTCTGAATACTTCTGTAAATGTGATATTTTAGTTTTTATTTTTAATACATTTACAACATTTTCTACAATACAATCTCCAGGTGAGAGCAATGGTCAATTACATATTTTATTGGCATAGTCTACTCCATCCTACGATGGGATGGTGCACTTTATAAATTCATTTTCATGCATTTATGTTAAAATACGATTCAGATTCAGTTTAATTAAAGCTACACCTCATATACTATGGTCACTGTCCTTACCCATTTCTTGTCTAGAACTACATATTCCAGCCCCATATGTTTTTAATACGCCTTCTACTTCCCTTAACGACTCTGCATCATTTTCTGCAAAGCCAAGATAATCATACGATCCCATGTTGATCACATCTTTAATGACTTTTCCAGTGTACCTAAAATGCAACAAATAATAAATCTAATCAGTATTTTTGTCTGTTTGTTTAACAATAAATAAAAGCAGGTTATACTTTTGGGTTGTTTCTGTTTTATTAGTTAAATTGTCACATTGTTAGATGTCATATTCCACATGAATATTCTAATAACCTCTCTTTTTTCTGTCTAGGTCCTATTGATGAATCCTGGATTAAGACTTGTCCTTTTCGAGTCTGCAACTTACTTTACTTTAGACATTTTTTACACATGGATAAGCTGGCTGCCTACCATAACAAATGAATTTCAGATTACATACCGTAGTTAGATAGTTGGGTTGAAACAAATACATACATCAAATGTTTCTGGATCAACAGTCTCTGTTGTCTTTACCTTAAAACCCAGTTGTATTCTGTGCTTAGATTAGTAAGGCATTTTCATTAGAGAACCAGCAGGTGGGCAGTTGTTAGAAACTTGCATAAGTGGGTTTTTTACCCTGACTGGATGAAGTCAAGTCTCGTGTAAATGAAAGAAGTCTCATCTTGGGCACTTTTCTGGGCAAAGAAGAGTGGAGTAGAGAACAGGTTCTCTATGCTTTACATTTCTGCAAGTCAGTTATGACTTGGTTTGGGACAAACTGATCATCAGGAGAGACACATTTATTACCTAATCAATGTCAAAAGTAACAATATGACCATGTACCTACTCTTGTGTGAAGTTTAATGCCCAAATGAAGGATGTGCACCATGTGCATCTTCTGCTGCTGGATTTATTTACTGCAAAGCCAGGTGAGTAGATTATGCCGTATCACCTTATGTCACAGTTTGATTCTAAATACAAAGGTGTCAATCTACTAGGCTAACACACAAAAGCATTGGAATTAGAAGGCAGACCAGAGCCAAATATAGAATCGTAGTTATGGCAGAGTGGTGACCTGTACGTCCAGTTGTAGTCATCTGTCAATCGCTCCATTAGATCAAATTTAGCTCCTGGCACACTGCAGACAGGCCGGCTAAAGGCATCTCGAAGTCTCATGTAAATGTTTCTTTTGTAAAAATTTTCAAAATCTTGGTAGAGAGGCACAAAATCCTTTATTATGAGAGAATAATGGGATACTGTTTTATATATTATTTTACAGTTTTCACATACATTCAGTTGAAAGACACTAACCAAACCACCAACTAACAATATACAAATTGTAGTTGTATTTGCATCGTACCTTAATGTTATAGGAAGTTTATCTCATATTATACAGTATATTTATGGCATAATAAACACTAAATCATTACTTTCACACACCATTTTAAACCCTTGCAGACAGGAGTCATTGACTCCTCCTTTTCTCATTCTTGATATAGCTTTGTATGAAGTTTTAACGAATGAAAAGGTATGTGAAACAGCATTTGCTTTACTTTCTATTTAGAAAATCCTATTTATTATGTGAATCCTGTGTCATGGGTGCACCCTTCCAAAGTCCTTGGTGGAACCCAATCATTTCAACAACAATCTTCCGATAAGATCATATAATGAATTACAGTTATATGTTGGAGGTGTAAAAACTGTTCTAGCTGCATAATTTCAGAACAATCAACACTTGAGTCATGTAAATTGAAGGACTGACCTATACAGACTTCCTGACACTAAAGATGGTATTATGGGACTCCTAAAACATTCACACCTCCAATCCAAATATTGGGCATTCAACATTAGCTTGTCTAATTCCATGGTGTTTGGATTAGAATGTCTGACCTACCTGTGTTGAAATAAATACTGGGGTATTTTCTGGCACTCATTAGAAATAAAAAAGTGGCTTGGACAACCTATTAAACATATTTGCCATTACAAGAACAAGTGCAGGCCATTGTGACTAAATACTGCTCAATATATAATGTTTTGCATGAATGAAAAACTTCACATAGATTTCTCTGCTTTTATCTGCAAAATACACATTTTCTTTAAATGTTTTTATACAGCAAAGATTTTCTTGCTTTACCCTTAGCATCTTAAGCATATTTAGTATTTTACTTATGACTAGGTTTGCCCTTACCTTCTGTTCTTTCCTTTCCTCAGCCATGTGACACTTCTCCAGTCCCCATGCTCTCATAAAGTCACGTAAGTACCCAAATAGAATAAGAATTCCATAACAAAGATAAGTGAGCACAAGAATGTACATGGGTGCCTCTTCAAAAGTCTCTTTAAATTCTTTCTTGTGCAGGCTGGCTTTTATAACTCCATTCTGCATAAAGTATAGAAAATATTATAAAGAGTGTAATCATAAAAATAGATAATTTTAACTCAGAGAATGGGATGTATTTACTGTAGGAGGAATTTTGTGACTTTTTTGCAATTTGCTGGTCCAGATGAAAATTGGTAAAGTAATCCTTTTACAATGGTAACATAAAACAGTAGTACCTTTCATATAAAATTTGTATTAATCTAAATTAAAATATATAACATGGTTTAAGAGCTATCATTATGTTCATTTATAGAAAGCTAAACTTGAAAAAATGTAAAATGTGTGCCCAGTCCTTGGATAAGCAATTGGAAACATGGGAGTGAAATGGATTTAAAATTGAATATAATTATACCTAAACCTTTAGGTGTGTGCCTTTTGAATAGAAATTTATCCAGCCAATAAAGCATAACTGTATATTTGTATTAGTTCTATTTCACCACCACCAAAACACAAATTACTCTTTCCCACAAGCCAGTAGGGCCCTTCATCCACTGTTCATCACTGCCATTTCCAGGTTAAATAATGCTTGATGTCATTGTATGGGAACAAGTGACCGCACTTAGGGTTATCAAGTGACAGGTTGTTGCAATGGCACATCTATCACTGTCTTTTACAGGGGGCTGTGGCCGGAATCAGGATTGATATTAGTGCAGCCCTCTATATTATAATGGTAGTAAATACTTTGAGGAAAGTGCTGTGATTGTTAAGCAAATAAACGCATAGCAATTATACATGCAAATTTCCCATTTTCCCTCCATTTTCGCATTGTTGCATCAAAATGACCTGTTTTCTCATATAGTGGGTCATAGGCAAAAACAATAGGCAAATTTCTGTGGAACAATGGGAAAAAGAAAAAAACAACAGACTGGGTAGATGCTTGGAAAAGTTGTGAAACATTTCCAACAATACAGAAGAAAAGGACAAACTATTACTTGCTAAAATATTCACTTACTTACAATGTATCTTAGCTATCAGAGTATCTAAAGTCAATTTATTTTGTGCAGGACAGACAGTATTGAAAATTATCTTGAATAGAACATAGATGCCCAAACAAGTCTGATAGGACCTTTAACACTTTTCTACTCAATCTAAAATATAAAATAGTTTTGACTTTACTTTTATGAATGCTCACTTAGTCAGTAAAGTGACCACTCTTACAATCCATGGACAAATACAAGGACATAATTGGGTATTCACAGTAAAAGATCTTTACTGTATTAGCTTACATTTTCAAAAGTAAATTAATCCCAGTATGTTTTAGAGTTTAAAATGTGAACCAAAAAACCATTGATGTTTAACATATTTCGGTGAAAGGGTAAAAACAGTCTTCACAGACAGCAATGGGCCTGTACCTCCTACCTTATTGATGATCACATCATCTGCCATAGTACTGCTGTTAAATGAATTAGAAGATTCTGCTTGTGCTAGGAGTCCCTCCATCCTCTTTGTCTTTCCAGTGTCCAACGTTGTTTTCAACTGCCCACCATCATGAGATCAAGGAAAAAGCAGTAGTGTCATCTATATTTCATATACTGTTGGCTTGCTTACTGTAGATTTTAGACGGTCATGAACTGCATCAACAGTGTTTGCAGCAACTGTCCGGATTAATGCACTGGTAACTTCAACGTGGTGCCAATCAGCATGAGGAGTGTCCTATGCTGTGCCTGGCACTACTGTTTAGAAATAGTTACCTGGCTTGAAGCCCAGACACCAGGAAACAGAACTCTGGAATCATCAATGGGACGGCACTAGCTAGGCATTCTGAAATACAGCAGGCAGTTAAAGCTGTTAAGCTTTTGACAGTGTGATAAGAGATGATTGTAGTGGATTTAGACACAATATATGAGGCAGCCAACCCACACACCTGCCAATTATAAAATTGACCTTTATTACCTTGCTCACTTGAATAGAAGTGTTTGAGTTTAACTTTATTTTTTAAAGTCATAGCAGTAGAAGCAGTGAAAACATTGACTCTGACATGTTAACATTACAATTACAGGCTTCTACTCATTTACTATAATAAGAAAAGATATTCTGAACACCTTACTGTCTTAAATTCAATTGATCATGCTGCACACCTTGAAGTTTCTAACAAAAAATAGGCGTCAGTTGGTGCACTAATTTGCCATTCCAGAATAACAAGCAATCAGATAGCAAGTGACTAGCACTCAAGCAGTAAAATGCAAATCACAGCATTTATTATCACAAAATCTGTTCATAATACAGCCAAAGTTGTGGAACTTTGTCTGACCCCTTCCATGGGGGAAAGCAGCAACCAAAATCATTGTCTGTATTGTGGGCAGAGTTGTGAAAATAAGTGCTGTGATTTGCAGTTTACTGCTTTCTAAGTGTTCCCACATAAGACTAGAGATAATGGAAATGTAGGACTGGTATAATCAAAAGAGTGCAAAATATTTAGCATTATTAGAATTTTGGCTTTTTAACTATATAAAATTTGCCAGAAATGGATTTGGGGCTTCAGATTTTAAGGTCATTTTTTTCTGGGTTGCATTTGCTGAAACAAAAATATGATTTTCTGCAGAATAATTCAATAAATTAGCTCAAGGATCAAATCACAATGTACAAAATTAATCAATCATTTGAACCAATCAATTGAAAATTGATTGGTTGGTATAGTCTACAGGATTGTGCATCTAGCTAAATTTATTAAATAAACTTTATTTGTAATTTACACTGTAGGTATGATTTTACTTATTAGGTTATATATTTTAAGATTAATTATCTGCTACATGAAGCTATGCAATTTTATTTAGTGAAATTCTGTCTTTAAGAAGGAAGGGTTGGACATGCATCACCTTTCAACTTAGGCAGATACTATTATCATACTACAATTTGCAGGCTTAAGATATGTATTAAAAGTTTGCCCTTAGCACTCACCGTAGACCAAAATGTTTGGATGCTCTGTCTGCTTGGGAGCTTGCAGTTGCCCCCTTTTTCTGTCCCTTATGATAAAATGTCTTCAAGTAGTAGGGGAAGTCTCATGTTATCTGTAATTGAAGTGCAGAGCCTGTTACTGGATTCATCCCTATACACTCAGTACCATTGGACTATACAGGTATGTCAAATAAAAGTAGTGTAATGACCAAGATACAGGAAAGGTGGAGAAAGCCCAGATCCACTAAAAGAATAAAAAAGAAGGGAGATCCTTGCACTGAAGTACAACTTCCTCTCCAACAAGGAGATCCACACAGTAACATCTCCAAATCCCACTCCAGATCTCTTTAGGATAGTCGTTAGTGGCAGCAGGGTTTTAGATGATTTGACACTGCAGATCTAAAGGTATAAAGTCTCAAGGCATAGGAGTGTCTAAATCACATAACAGGAAGTTGAAAAATAATGCTAAATTTGCACAGAGCCTGGCCATGCTGAATACCATATTTAATGTTTAAATTTGTGTCAGGAAGTCCCGACTCCTTGCATCTTTCTATTTTACATAGAAAGTTTCCAAACCACAGATGATTACTTAGCAGTTGCAGCTGGATCTTGAATAAAAAAAGCAATCACTGCATTATTTCAGTCTGGTGTACAAAACTGTGATCTTACCTTACATATGGCCCTTTTTTTCAATAGCTTGTAAGTTAATATTTAAACACTATAGTAGTATATGGTTTAGGCACTTAGAAAAAGTGGGCAATCATTTAATTTATGCATCTAAAGTTCACTTGTACACCCAAGACTCCTGAGAAGTCTGTCATTCATCAATGAATAATCTGTTTAGCCTAGGGAATCATTCATTTTTTAAACCATCTTATGATATGTGTCCTGAGGGAGCCTCTAAAGAACTGCATGCATGCCAGAAAATATTTAGCAAAGTGCTGAAGTGATTTAGAACTAGCCAGTGCGGTGAGAGGTTGATGGATTTCGGTGATAGTAGTTTATTGAATGGGACCTGTACTGAGACAATATGAAAGCTAGTATTGCTTACTTGAGAATACTTGCTCCCAAGCTGTCATAATGATCCAGTGATTTTGAAACATTTGAAGTCTCTGACCAGCCACCCACGTGTTTTTTTTTTGGTTCATTACTCTGCTAATACTGAATCTAGAGACAGAAAACATGTATTCTTAGAAGAGAATGAGTAATTGTAGCACATATAAACCTTGTAGAACAATATTCCTTTAAAACAGAGACAGACAAGGTCAGGGTCTAGATTACTCATCTTCATTCATCTATAGGGAGTCACTCAATAGTTGTTTGACTGCATTAGAATGTGCCCTAGCAATTACTACTAACAATAATACTACTATAGTAATAATTACTACTAATATGTGACATAGATCTGATATACCCTATTTTGCTCCTGAAGAAACAGGCATTTTGTTCCGCGAAACGCATTGAGCCTGTTTCAGGTCATATGTGAGAAACTGAGACAACCAAATGATTGATGTTTTTTTTTTTAAAATACACTATTGTTTTGTGTTGATTTTCTTTTTTGTATATGAGTTTTTATTTGCTTGGTTCCCAGTAAGTTATTTGTATGCCTTTAAAGTCCATGTTATGTTTGAAAAGTTTTATTTTTTTCTTCAACATAATGAATTAATGCGATGTGGCATTTATTCATAGGTAGAATATGCAGATGAAATATATCTGTTTTAAGTATACACAGATTGTGGTGTGCTAAAATGCATTTGAGTTGTTATTCAAAACCCACTGCAAAACCCACTGCATTGTGTTACTGATCTAAATGGAGCCCTATGATAAATAGTATCATCATAATGTATTTATAGCTTTCCACCATATTACCCAGTTTTTTACTTTATACTATGGTTTGATGTCAATTTTCTGTGAACCTACCAAAATCTGTATGAAATGTTGGAGACACCCACTCAAACACTGTCAGAGAATATACAAAATGAATGCAGATAGTGTCATGGCCAAGATTCAAACTTGTTGACTCATTTGTTGGAAGGGCATTGTGCTGCCCTTAATGGTAAATAGTAATGTAAATGTTACCCACATAATCCTAGAAAAAAGGCATTTAGTCACATTAAAATCCATGGCTGGATAAGCAAACAAATAAAACTCACTAGGCAGCCACCTGGATCAGGTTCATAACAGCATCAATAAAAAGGCCATCTGGAATTATACTACGCAATAAAATCTATCAACAAACCCTTGCACAATAGCGCTCTTTAATATGCACATTTTATGAAGACAAGAAAGATTTTACCTACGATTTCTATTTACTTTCATGTATTTACAATTTGATGATCAAACCTTTTGTAGCATATATCTTGTTTTGTTTTGTTGCACTGCTGTCCAAAAGTGCCACTCCACTCCAAAAAATGTGAGAGGGAATATTAGGTCAATATATATATAAACTCTGTTCAGTATGTTAACTTTATATTCATAATGGCTTTTGGTTGGTAAGCTACAACTTTTGTATCTCTGCTGGAGAATTACTTTCTCACTGTGGGCCTGATTTATGAAAGCTCTTCAAGACTTGAGAAGATAGACTAAAATGGAAGAACCTGGGTGCTTCACCAAACCTGGAATGGATCTAATCCAGGATTAAAAACATTTGTGAATGTTTTTAAAAAAAAATGTTTCAGCTTTGCTGGATAACCTATGTTTCCCCATGATAATCCATCTTCTCCAGTCTTGGAGAGCTTTAATAAATATAGACCAGGTGTCTTTGGGACAGAAGGTGAATTAAAATCCAACATTTTAAGTTAACAAGAAGTGGAAGACAAATAGGGACAAATAGGAAGCTAGAGAAGAGACCAGAGACAAGGTCTGAACTGGAGAATGGGCCAAAAAATAATCACTAAAATCTTATATAGCTTTTACTTTTCAGTGTATTTAAATACTTTTTTTATGTTGCATACCTTTTTAGTAGTTTTTTTCTACCTGTCAGTGTTGAGGCTTTTCCATGAAGCGTTGCATACAACTCATATGTCTATTACCATTCTTTTAAATGTATAGCAGTCTTTCAGGTGTCATCCTTTGTAAGTACCCACAATAACATAGCTGTCATTCAATTTCCTTCAACAACTGTTCAACCTCTAAATGTTTACTGATTCCCTGGCTCTTTTTATTTTGTCTTTTTGCCCATCCCTTTTTTTTCATCAGGAATGGGATCTACATTGCTTAAACTTTTGATTAGCGCCTCTTGCCCATGACCTACCGCTGTACTTTTAAATTGAGGTAACAAATAAATTATACACTGCCAAAATTCTTTCCAATCTCTTTTTTCCAAAGAAAGCCAACATTCTCATTTAATTCATCTTCAACATGTTTAGTTCTACTTAATCAATATATTTTAATTTGTTTTCTGGCGGTGCACGACATCCCTTGCTATAGCCATGCTTTTTATTTGGCTACAATATTTTCATGCTATATGCAAGCAGGGCTTTCTTCCAGATTATTCAAGTATTCTTGTAGCTTTTTGACTGACCAAACCTTATAAAAATGCTAACTCAACCATAAGCACCAGTTAAATTCTGTAGCATCCCAAAAGCATTTTTACTCTGGGTTTCAACCTTTACAATGACATCAAACATGAGAATAAATACACATCTTTGATGGGCATCTTTCACCAAATATGTCAGATCTACAATAGCTGGTTCAGATGTCATTTCCACAGTGCCTGTTAGGTTTGATAGCTTTTATCAAGTATATTTGGTCTTTTTCCCAGGTACCACCAAGACGTGGGATACCTATAAATGTGATTATTACAATCTTGATTTTAAGCTTTGTTAAAAACAGACACTAATATTGATATTTTCTAATAATTCAGGACCCTTTTGCTCTTCCAAGCAAGTTTAAAAAATTTTAACAGCCATTATTTCCCTTTCTCCTCTCAAGTTTTTCATCATTTCATGTCCTGTAGCATTTACTATTTTGATTTTGATTATTGCATAGTGGAGTATAGATGTTTTAGCACCTTCCTGTATGGCATATTCTTTCTTTTGTATTCTTCTTTTTCTTCTTCTTTGATCCCCTATAACAGATCAGTTAAAACACCTTCCATGTTTCCATGTTTTCTGATTCATGTGTAAAGTTTTTGTCCTCTATATATTTATTGTTTTAGAATACATGTTGTGTTCTTCCTCGCTCGCTGACTTAAAAACTTAAGAAAAGATCATCTGGTGTTCCAAATTCTTTTGTTATGGTCTTGGGAAATCTTCCCAAGCCTTGGCTATTTCATTATTTTTTTTCCTCTTCCCCTAATATGTGTTATAATGTTTCATTCTTCTATAAATCAAATAAATTCCACTTATCCTTTTACTTCATGTCCTAATTTTAATCTTGTCACTCTAAATGGTAGTAGTTTTCATTCTACTACCTTTTTCCAGTTTTTTTGTAAATTCAAAAGAGAGATACAGGTGAATTTACCATTTCTCTAATTTTATTTTTAAATTTCCCTTGCTTTTATCTATAGAAGAAATTATTTGTTTTACATTATGTAAAAACTTTTGGTTTCCTACTTTTTCCATTTGGTACATTATTACCAAATAATACAAATATATGGTTTTATTATTTAATGTAGCATTCATTAAATGAATACCTGGAAATCTTGCCATGAAGGTCTTTACGCAGGTATATCCTGTTATAGTGTGATGACTGTCTCCAAGTTGTGCTCCTACGTTGTGAACCTGTTATATTGGTGGAGAATACAGGCAGCCATTCTAACATGCATTGGTTAGATATGGTCCATTCTTGGCACTGTAAAAAAACACAGCAATGATGTGTATCTGACCAATGTGAGTGAATTGTACATAAATCGAAAGTAGCTGTATGATATCAGCTGAGATGCAAAATAAATAATTAAATACAATCAAAAAAGTTAAAAAAGCTAAGGCATATGCTAACTACATGCAGTACTTTCCCAACACATTTCAGCCTCCAAGGGTTTTTAGGTTACTTTAATATTTTACATGAAATATACTACTACATCTTATCTTAATTACTTCCTTAAAGTTAATATATTTCCACATCAGTGCCACAGTTGTGCATTGCTCAGCCAGCCATACCAAAGGTGCTGTTTACAGCATACAGTGCCATAAATGCAGCAATTATAATACATGTTGTACTTTCTTTGAATAGATCAATAAAATGCTGAATGTGTAGAAAATGTTTTCTGGTTAAATCATTAATATGAGCTATTAACCAATAAAATATTAAGATAAAGAATAATATCACTACTTTAAAATAATAAACCTAATTCTTGTTCTGGGTCCTGGGGAGCTTCTTCTGCACAGGTAAATAATACAAAATAGCAGGGACAACCTCATAATATTTTTGCATTCCTTATTCATTTCTTCACTTGTCAAATGCTGTGATATTTTTGGTAACATACAGCAGTCACAGTGGATTGGCCAATGACATAGTCCAGGGCAATTTAATGGTTTAGGAGCAGAAAATATTAAAGCAAAAGTTCCTGGACCATAATCTGTAAATTTAGTGTGCTTTAGGTAGACAAAATCTAATTTGCATTCCTAAATAATTTTAGTTAATACTATACGAATGTAAATTTAGTTACTATTTTAAAAATTACTCTTTTCAGATTTCTTTATTGTATGATATTTTTTGTTTATTAGTAATGCCTTGTCTAATGAGAGACTACCCTAAGGCTGAAGATCTTTCACTATGACCTCTTGGTGGTCTGATTTGCTCCTGTC
Organism: Pyxicephalus adspersus; assembly: GCF_032062135.1. Taxonomy (NCBI): domain Eukaryota; kingdom Metazoa; phylum Chordata; class Amphibia; order Anura; family Pyxicephalidae; genus Pyxicephalus; species Pyxicephalus adspersus. The sequence goes on from NC_092861.1 coordinate 129,673,103, forward strand.
TTAGTTGACAGATGTAATGCTAGGCATACATCATGCAAGGTTTTCAATAAATAGACATTGTATTATATTAGACCTATTTTGTGATACTTCCCCCACCTCATAGATTGTAAGCTCTTCAGGGTCCTCTCCCCCTCCTGTGTCACTGTCTGTATCTGTCTGTCATTTGCAACCCCCTTCCCCTTAATGTACAGCGCAGCGTAATATGTTGAAGCTATATAAATCCTGTTTATTAATAATAATAATAATAATAATAATAATAATAATGATAATAGATGAAGACATCAAGTGGAGTTATGGCACTTCCCTATTGATTTTCATCAAAAAATTCAAATATTAATCAGAAAAGGCCATTTTTTTTGAAGCAGAGGGTCCAGGGCTATGTAGTTGAGCCATACTAAACTGGAGGTAATCGTGCTCTGGTTTTCCTTTGATCAGATTCTACCTAAATCTATTAAATATTGAGTGGTGCATAGAATTAGATAAATGTCTTCACAGTGGGGAAAACTGTGCCGGGTAATGATAAACTGCACACAAAAAATCCAGGATTGCAATTTGCTGGCCAAAATCATTTACCTTGGGCTTTTTTTTCAAGCCAATCCCATATTTACTTTTCATGGTTTATCCTATTGTTTGACTAAGACAACCCGTTACGTTTAATTTTTTTGGTGGGCCACAGGAACCCAGTTCACATTCATCAACATTATTTTTATGACGTTCTCCTGAAATGTTAGGGCAGACGTACAGGGCACCAATACCTATCTATTCATAAATGAATGATTAGTTCTCCATTTTTTTGCTGTCAGCATTAAGGTGCCTCAGCTCATAGCCTTTCTTCAGCAAAAAAGGAAACCACTGCAAGCTTGTTTCTAACAGTGATAAGTATCGGAGCTGCTTGTATTAAAAGGCAATTAAAGTCTATATAGATAACCTTCAAACACATACACTTCACATGTCTCTATTTTGTTAGGCCACTGACAGTAGTATGGGTGATGATGTAATGCATTCGCTGTAAACATTATAGGGCTGGACAAGGTGGTAAAAATGTTATATTGTAAAACAGCAGTTCAAATAATGACTGCTGTGCTTTGACCCTGGGCTTGCACATTCAATATCATGTGAGGCTGTATAATATTAGATAACAATGTTTCATTTAACATGTGACTGGTTTACAATTGCTAGCAATGCAGAAAAGAGGCATTTAACATGCCAATGCAAAAAGCAGTTGTGCAATAATAAACTTCATTTGTGCATATTACTGTATATTTATGTTGCATTTGTACATAACGTCTTTAACTATCAAACTCAGCAAATTGCAATGCAAAGGATGACTTTAGGTCATAGATCATGCTGAGGACACAACTGGAATAATGCTGAAACCAATATTTCTGTAACTAATCATATGTATCGAAGGTCAATAAATTTAACACTTGCTAAGTTACAAAAGCAAGTCCTTAAGGCTGAAAATCCTTAGACTGAACTGGGAGGAGATACTACAAGCTAACGTTTACTGAGGTCGATTTGATTTATGGCTATCCTGATATTATGGTTTACCTCTTGCCTTCCCTTGACTGTTATTGTTTCATCACCTGGTTTTGGTTTTCTGTATGGATCCCCATAATGGCCCATTTACTGTCTCAAATTTCTCAGAAGGTTCAAACCACTTCAAGTACTATCAGGAGGTTGCCTTTTGGCAATATATGCAATTTGTAGTTGAGGAGTAAATATCCAATCACAGAGAGCACATTTTGGAAACTCAGGTGCACAGGTTTAAAAATAGAGTACCTGACAGATTTAATAAATTAGTGAATCATTTTTTCACTTTTAATGTATCACCTAAAGCAGACGTCCCCAACACCCGGTCTGGCCGTCTGACAGGTAGGCCACAAGAGTACGGAGACCAGCAGTGGTCCACAGCTCTGGTGAGTGCAGGAGAAGGAAAGGGACCCCGGGGGGGCACACCGTCAGAGCTGCAGACCATGTCCCCTGTACAGATCGTAGGCTCAGGGCAGTGGGCAGGTTGTGTCTTTGGACACATTCTGCCTACTCTCTCATCGCAGGCTAAGACCTGTGATATGAGAGTGGACGGGTTCTGGCATCACAAGCCTGCATGGTTCGAGGTCCGTAGCTTTAGTGGTCCACGAGCTGCAAAAAGTTGGGGACCACTGACCTAAAAAATACATTAGAGGGCTGAAGCATATGCTGACATCTTCTGTGTTATATCAATAGAGAGGGACCTGCCTGTTATTATTATCATTATTACTATTATTATTAATAATAAGAATAAACAGGATTTATATAGCGCCAACATTTTACGCAGCGATGTACATTAAATAGGGGTTGCAAATGACAGACAAATACAGACAGTGACACAGGAGGAGAGGACCCTGCCCCGAAGAGCTTACAATCTAGGAGCTGGGGGAATTAACAAACAATAGGAGG